>NC_143147.1:38776120-39076120 GCF_059928025.1 Delphinapterus leucas
GGAAGATCCCACATGCCACGGAGCGGCTGGGCCCGTGAGCCATGGCCGCTGAGCCTGCGCGTCCGGAGCCTGTGCTCCGCAACGGGAGAGGCCACAACAGTGAGAGGCCCGCGTACAGCAAAAAAAACAAAAAAAAAGTTATGTGTGTTCTGACTGCTCAACTGACCCATGTCTCTCTCCCTCTCCTTAGACCTCCCTATTCCCTGAGACACAACAATATTGAAATTAGGCCAATTAATAACCCCACAATGGCCTCTAAGTGTTCAAGTGAAAGGAAGAGTCGCACATCTCTCACTTTAAATCAAAAGCTATAAAGGATTATGTTTAGTGAGAAAGGCATGTTGAAAGCCAAGATAGGCCAAAAGCTAGGCCTCTTGCTCTAAACAGTTAGCCAAGTTGTGAATGCAAAGGAAAAGTTCTTGAAGGAAATTAAAAGTGCTATTCCAGTAAACACATGAATGATAAGAAAGCAAAACAGCTGTATTGCTGATACGGAAAAAGTTTTAGTGGTCTGGAGAGAAGATCAAACCAGCCACAACATTTCCTTAAGCCAAAGCCTAATCCAGAGCAAGGCCCTAACTCTCTTCAATTCTGTGCAGTCTGAGAGAGGTGAGGAAAATACAGAAAAGGTTGAAGCTAGCAGAGGATTGTTCATGAGGTTTAAGGAAAGAAGCTATCTTCATAACATTGAAGTGCAAGGTGAAGAAGCCAGTGCTGATGTAGAAGCTGCAGCAAGTTATCCAGAAGATTTAGCTAAGATCATTCATGAAGGTGGCTATGCTAAACAACAGATTTTCCATGTAAATGAAACAACCTTTGATTAGAATAAGATACCATCTAGGACTTTTATAGCTGGAGAGGAGAAGTCAGTGCCTGGCTTCAAAGCTTCAAAGCACAGGCTGATTCTTGTTAGTGGCTAATGCAAGCTGGTGACTATAAGTTAAGCCAATGCTCATTTACCATTCTGAAAGTCCTAGGGCCCTTAAAAATTATGCTAAATCTATTCTGCCTGTGCTCTATAAATGGAATAACAAAGCTTGGATGACAGCACATCTGTTTACAACATGGGTTACTGAATATTTTAAGCCCACTGTTGAGACCTACTGTTCGGGGAAAAAAATAAAAAAGATTTCTTTCAAAATATTACTGCTCATTAACAACGCACCTTGTCATCCAAAAGTTCTGATGAAGATGTACAATGAGACTAATGTTGTTTTCATGCCTGCTAACACAGCATCCATTCTGCAGCCCATGGATCAAGGAGTAAATTCCCCTTTCAAGTCTTATTGTTTAAGAAACACATTTTGTAAGGCTATTGCTTTATTTCTATAGCCATAGATAGTGATTCCTTTGGTGGATCTGGGCAAACTAAATTGAAAATCTTCCGGAAAGGATTAATCAATCTAGGTGCCATTGAGAAAATACATGATTCATGGGAAGAGGTCACAATATCGACATTAGCAGGAGTTTAGAAGAATTTGATTCCAGCCCTGATGGATGACTTGGAGGGGTTCAAGACTTCAGTGGATGAAGTAACTGCAGATGTGGTGGAAATAGCAAGAGAACAAGAATTAGAAATGGAGTCTGAAGATGAGAGCGAATTGCTGTAATCTCATGATAAAACTTTAATGGATGAAGAGTTGCTTCTTACAGATGAGCAAAGAAAGCTGTGTCTTGAGATGCAGTCTATGCCTGGTGAAGATGTTGGGAAAATTGTTGAAATGACAACAAGAGATTTAGAATATTACATAAACCTAGTAGATAAAGCAGTGGGAGGTTTTGAGAGGATTGACTCCAATTTTGAAAGAATTTCTACTGTGAGTAAAATACTATCAAGCAGCATTGCATGCTACAGAGAAATCATTCACGAAAGGGAGAAAAAATAGCAAACTTAATTTTTCTCTTATTTTAAGAAATTGACACAGTTACTCCAGCCTTCAGCAAACACCACCCTGACCAGTTAGCAGCCATCAACATTGAGGCAAGACCCTCCACCAGCAAAAAGATTACAACTCACTGAAGGCTAAGATGATGGTTAGCATTTTTTAGCAACAAAGTATTTTTAATTAAGTTATGTACATTGTCCTTTTTTTTTTTTTTTTTTGCGGTACGCGGGCCTCTCACTGTTGTGACCTCTCCCGTTGCGGAGCACAGGCTCCGGACGCGCAGGCTCAGCGGCCATGGCTCACGGGCCCAGCCGCTCCACGGCATGTGGGATCTTCCTGGACCGGGGCACGAACCCGCGTCCCCTGCATCGGCAGGCGGACTCTCAACCACTGCGCCACCAGGGAAGCCCTACATTGTCCTTTTTTTATATATAAATTATTTTTCAACATCTTTATTAGAGTATAATTGCTTTACAGTGTTGTGTTAGTTTCTGCTGTATAACAAAGTGAATCAGCTATACGTATACATATATCCCCATATTCCCTCCCTTTTGCGCCTCCCTCCCACCCTCCCTATCCCACCCCTCTAGGTGGTCACAAAACACCAAGCTGATCTCCCTGTGCTATGCAGCTGCTTCCCACTAGCTATCTGTTTTACATTTGGTAGTGTATATATGTCCATGCCACTCTCTCACTTCATCCCAGTTTCCCCTTCTCCATCCCCGTATCCTCAAGTCCATTCTCTATGTCTGTGTCTTTATTCCTGTCCTGCCCCTAGGTTCATCAGAATGATTTTTGTTCTAGATTCCATATATATGTGTTAGCATACAGTATTTGTTTTTCTCTTTCTGACTTACTTCACTCTGTATGACAGAATCTAGGTCCATCCACCTCACTACAAATAACTCAGTTTTGTTTCTTTTTATGGCTGAGTAATATTCCATTGTATATATGTGCCACATCTTCTTTATCCACTCATCTGTTGATGGACACTTAGGTTGCTTCCATGTCCTGGCTATTGCAAATAGTGATGCAGTAAACACAGTGGTACGTCCCTCTTTTTGAATTATGCTTTCCTCAGGGTATATGCCCAGTAGTGAGATTGCTGGGTCATATGGTAATTCTATTTTTCTATTCTACTGTCCTACATAATGGCTGTATCAATTTATATTCCCACCAACGGTGCAAGAGGGTTCCCTTTTCTCCCCACCCTCTCCAGCATTTACTCTTTGTAGATTTTTTGATGATGGCCATTCTGACCGGTATGAGGTGATACCTCATTGTAGTTTTGATTTGCATTTCTCTAATGATTAGTGATGTTGAGCATCCTTTCATGTGTTTGTTGGCAAACTGTATATCTTCTTTGGAGAAATGTTTATTTAGGTCTTCTGCCCATTTTTGGATTGGGTTTTTTGTTTTTTTGATATTGAGCTGCATGGGCTGCTTGTATATTTTGGAGATTAATCCTTTCTCCATTGATTCATTTGCAAATATTTTCTGCCATTCTGAGGGTTGTCTTTTGGTCTTGTTTATGGTTTCCTTTGCTGTGCAAAAGCTTTTAAGTTTCATTAGGTCCCACTTGTTTATTTTTGTTTTTATTTCCCTTTCTCTTGGAGGTGGGTCAAAAAGGATCTTGCCGTGATTTATGTCATAGAGTGTTCTGCCTATGTTTTCCTCTAAGAGTTTATAGTGTCTGGCCTTACATTTAGGTCTTTAATCCATTTTGAGTTTATTTTTATGTATGGTGTTGGGAAGTGTTCTAATTTCATTTTTTTACATGTAGCTGTCCAGTTTTCCCAGCACCACTTCTTGAAGAGGCTGTCTTTTCTCCATTGTATACTCTTGCCTCCTTTAAAAGATAAGGAGACCATATGTGCATGAGTTTATCTCTGGGCTTTCTGTCCTGTTCCATTGATCTATACTTCTGTTTTTGTGCCAGTACCATACTGTCTTGATTACTGTAGCTTTGTAGTATAGTCTGAAGTCAGGGAGCCTTATTCCTCCAGCTCTATTTTTCTTTCTCAAGATTGTTTTGGCTATTCGGGGTCTTTTGTATTTCCATACAAATTATGAAATTTTTTGTTCTAGTTCTGTGAAAAATGCCATTGGTAGTTTGACAGGGATTGCATTGAATCTGTAGGTTGCTTTGGGTAGTATAGTCATTTTCACAATGTTGATTCTTCCAATACAAGAACATGGTATATCTCTCCATCTGTTTGTAAAATCTTTAATGTCTTTCATCAGTGTCTTACAGTTTTCTGCATACAGGTCTTTTGTGTCCCTAGGTAGGTTTATTCCTAGGTATTTTATTCTTTTTGTTGCAATGGTAAATGGGAGAGTTTCCTTAATTTCTCTTTCAGATTTTTCGTCTTTACTGTATAGGAATACAAGAGATTTCTGCATTAATTTGGATCCTGCTACTTTACCAAATTCATTGATAGCTCTATTAGTTTTCTGGTAGCCTCTTTAGAATTCTCGATGTATAGTATCATGTCATCTACAAACAGTGACAGTTTTACTTCTTCTTTTCTGGTTTGGATTCCTTTTATTTCTTTTTCTTCTGTGATTGCCATGGCTAAAACTGAAGCAATCAAAGAGGAAATCAAAAAATACCTAGAAACAAATGACAATGAAAACACGATGGCCTAAAACCTATTGGATGCAGCAAAGCAGTTCTAAGAGGGAAGTTTATAGCAATACAATCCTACCTCAAGAAACAAGAAAAATCTCAAATAAACAACCTAACCTTACATCTAAAACAATTAGAGAAAGAAAAACAAAAAAACCCCAAAGTTAGCAGAAGGAAAGAAATCATAAAGATCAGATCAGAAATTAATGAAAAAGAAATGAAGGAAACAATAGCGAAGATCAACAAAACTAAAAGCTGGTTCTTTGAGAAGGTAAACAAAATTGATAAACCATTAGCCAGACTCATCAAGAAAAAAAGGGAGAAGACTCAAATCAACAGAATTAGAAATGAAGAAGGAGAAGTAACAACCGACACTGCAGCAATACAAAGGATCATGAGAGATTACTACAAGCAACTATAGGCCAATAAAATGGACAACCTGGAAGAAATGGACAAATTCTTAGAAAAGCACAACCTTCCAAGACTGAACCAGGAAGAAATAGAAAATATGAACAGACCAATCACAAGCACTGAACTTGAAACTGTGATTTAAAATCTTCCAACAGGGCTTTCCTGGTTGCACAGTGGTTAAGAATCTGCCTGCCAATGCAGGGGACACGGGTTCGATCCCTTGTCCAAGAAGATCCCACATGCCGCAGAGCAACTAAGCCCATGCACCACAACTACTGAGCCCACATGCCACAACTACTGAGCCTGTGAGCTACAACTACTGAGCCTGCATGCTGCAACTACCAAAGCCTGCGTGCCTAGAGCCCGTGCTCTGCAACAAGAAAAGCCACCGCAATGAGAAGCCTGTACACCGCAACGAAGAGGAGCCCCCGCTCGCCTCACAGCAACGAAGCCCCAACGCAGCCAAAAAAAAAAAATCTTGCAACAAACAAAAGCTCAGGACCAGATGGCTTCACAGGCGAATTCTATCAAACAGTTAGAGAAAAGCTAACACCCATCCTCTCAAACTCTTCCAAAATGTAGCAGAGGGAAGAACACTCCCAAACTGATTCTACAAGGCCACCATCACCCTGATACCAAAATCTGACAAAGATGTCACAAAGAAAGAAAACTACAGGCCAATATCACTGATGACCATAGATTCAAAAATCCTCAACAAAATACTAGCAAACAGAATCCAACAGCACATTAAAAGGATCATACACCATGATCAAGTGGGGTTTATCCCAGGAATGCAAGGATTCTTCAATATACACAAATCAATCAATGTGACACACCATATTAACAAATTGAAGGATAAAAACCATATGATAGGGGCTTCCCTGGCGGCGCAGTGGTTGAGAGTCCACCTGCCGATGCAGGGGACATGGGTTCGTACCCCAGTCCGGGAAGATCCCACATGCCGTGGAACGGCGGGGTCCGTGAGCCATGGCCGCTGAACCTGCGCGTCCAGAGCCTGTGCTCCACAACGGGAGAGGCCACAACAGTGAGAGGCCCGCGTACCGCAAAAAACAAACAAACAAACAAAAACAAAACAAAAAAAAACATATGATAATCTCAATAGACACAGAAAAAGCTTTCGACAGAATTCAACACCCATTTATGATAAAAAATTCTCCAGAAAGTAGGCTTAGAGGGAACCTACCTCAATATAATAAAGGCCATTTATGACAAACCCACAGCCAACATCGTTCTCAATGGTGAAAAACTGAAACAATTTCCTCTAAGATCAGGAACAAGACAAGGTTGCCCACTCTCACCACTATTATTTAACATAGTTTTGGAAGTGTACATTGTCTTTTTAGACATAATGCTTTTGCACACTTAATAGATTATAGTATAGTGTAAATATAACTTTTACATGCACTGGGAAACCAAAAACTTCGTGTGACTTGCTTTATTGCAATATTTGCTTTATTGCAGTGGTCTGGAACTGAACCCACAATATCTCTGAGGTATGCCTGTACTTTATGTAACCCAACATATCCAAAATATTATCATTTCAACATATAATCAATGTAAAAATTATTAATGGGATATTTTACATTCTTTGTTTTCACACTAAGTACTAGAAATCCGGTGTGTATTTTGTACTTGGAGCACATTCTCATTTCACTGTGGCTAGTGGCTACGTTATTGGCCAGCAAAAGTCTAGAAGGATCCAACAATGGCTTTGACACTGAGTGTGGTATTGAGAGAATCTCAGACAAAAGGAAGCATGATTGCTGCTTGACTCATCTTTATTCCTGAAGAGGAAAAACTCTCATCTCAAGTTGAGATTCTCAAAGTCAGGCAGGCAAGGTACAAAAATTATTGCAGTTCACAGACTGTGTTTTTCTTTTTCTTATCCTCCCCCTCTTCTTTCTTTCCTTCTTCTTGAGCAACAGCTGCTAAAACATCTAATCCAGGTGTTAACACTGAGTGATTTTCAACTCATCTACAAGCAGTCACATGGTCCCTACCTTCTGAAGGTTTTCTGACCTCCAGCTGAATTACACATGGTGCTGCACCAGGCACAGTGCAAAAACAGTGACCCCTCCGACAACACTGGGCACTCACCTTTATGCTTCCAGTGGGGAGATATGGATGGAGGAGAAAAAAGAAGGAAGGAGAGAGAAATGGAAGAAGGGAGGGAGGAAAGAGTACAGGGTCAAATAGTGGCCACCAAAATTCATGTTCATCTGGAATCTCATAATATGACCTTATTTGGGAACAAATTTCTTTTCATATGTAATTAGTTAAGATGAGGTCATACTGGATATAGGTAGACCCTAATTCAATGACTGGTATCCTTAAAAGAAGAGGGAAATTTGGACATAGAGAAGACACAAGAAAGAACATCATGTGAAGACAAGGGTAGAGATTGCGTGATGCATCTACAAGCCAAAAAACACCAAGGATTGCTGGAGACCACCATAAGCTAGGAAAGAAACGTGGACCAGATTCTCCCTCTGAGCATCCAGAAGGAACCAACCCTGACAACACCTTGATTTTGGACTTCCGACCTCCAGAACAATTAGAGAATACATTTCTGTTGTTTTAGGCCATCCAGCTTGTGGTAATTTGCTATGGCAGCCCTACAAAACTAATACAGAAAGGGAAGGCCAAGCCAGAAATGCTCTCCTGTGAAAATCAGTAAAGAACAAATATAGGATCAAAAAGAACTTGCAGTTGAGGAAATCAGCTCCCCTCCCCCTCCCCCCTCTCTGATCACCCATTCTGGTCATTACACCTGAGTCCCAGGTTTGCTATGAAGAGATTAAGCCTTAAAATGAGGGGTTCAAGAATTTCAAATATTGTCTGCTAAAAGAGAAATTCACTACTCTACGTGACTGCTAAGGACAGGATGAAAACCAGAGACTAAAAGACAGAGGAAAACAAATTTCAGCTCCACCTCTAGAAACCTTAAACAAGCAGAAGTGATCCATGGCACGTGGGCTACCTCACATGATGAACTGATCCAGGAGGTATTAAAAAGAGGCTATGGGAATTTTATCTTTCTGATATCAACAGAAGAATTCCTGGTGGGATAGGAGAATAAACTGGATGATCACAGGACCCTTTTCCATTGAAGTGGACACTGCATAGATAAGGTTCTGGGTCTGCTGGGCCCCAACTTCCAGGAGACATGACCCATTCCCCATAACACATGGCCCTGCCCCTAGCATTGACTGATCAGATTCTCAAGTATTTTGACTAATACAGAGACTAATCAGAGAGATGCGGGGGCTAAGGCAGGAACTTGCTTGGATAACTTGGGACCACAGCAAGTCATGGCCACGTGCAGGTTAAATTTATGCAGGAGCAGGAAATATGAGTAGACAGGGAAAACCAACAGGAAGGGAAAAAGAAGAAAGAAGCAGACTTCTGGTGTTTCTACTTACTTATTTCTGCATGTCAAACTACTGCAAAATTTGGTGACTCAAAATGACAACCATTTTATTATATAGCATGAATTTGTGGATTAGAAATTCAGCCAGTGCTCAGCTGGGTGATTCTTCTGTTCTGCCTGATATAGGCAGAAGTCGCTGTGCAGTAATCTGCTAGCACTTGGGCTGGTGTAGGCGTATCAGAGATGGTTTCACTCCTGTGTCTGGCACCTTGGCAGGGACAGCTGGAAGCCAGGCTCAGCTGGGGCTATAAACCAGAGTGCCTACCTGTGGTCTCTCCAGCATGGCGTTTCAGAGTCATTAAACTTCTTACAAGAGAGTCAGGTCTCCTCTAGTGAGTGTTTCAGTGAACAAGCCAGAAGCTGCGTGGCCTTTTAGGACCCAGCCTTAAAGTCACATAGCAACATTTCTGTCATACTCTATTGGTTGAAGCAGTCATAAGCCTACCCAGATTCAAGGGACGGGGATATAGACTCACCACTCTATGGGAGGTGGGGGGGGGCAGGTCAAAGAATTTGTGACCATGGTTTAAAACCACCACCCCAGAGAGGGAAGTGATGGGAGGAGTTGCTTTCCAGTTTACAATTCTCATGAGCTAGCCTAATCCTTAGCAATAAACCCTCTTTTTACATGGTTCACTTGAGTAGGTTCACTTGCAACCAAAATAGTTCCATTTGGGGCTGAATTTTGTCCCTCAAGAAAAAAATTTTTTAATAAATTTATTTATTTATTTATTTTTGACTGCATAGGGTCTTCATTGCTGGGTGTGAGCTTTCTCTAGTTGCAGCGAGCAGGGGCTACTCTTCATTGCAGTGCGCGGGCTTCTCATTGCGATGGCTTCTCTTGTTGCAGAGCATGGGCTCTAGGCAAGCGGGCTCAGTAGTTGTGGCTTGCAGGCTCAGTCATTGTGGCACACAGGCTTAGTTGCTCCACAGCATGTGGGATCTTCCTGGACCAGGGCGCAAACCCATGTCCCCTGCATTGGCAGGTCAATTCTTAACCACTGCGCCACCAGGGAAGTCCCTGTCCCTCAAAATTGAATGTTGAAGACCTAACCCCTAGTACCTCAGAATATGACTGTATTTGGAGACACAGTCTTTAAAGAGGAGATTACGTTAAAATGAGGACTTTAAAATGCGTCCTAATCCAACGTGAATGGTCTCTTTATAAGAAGAGATTAGGACACAGAAAAACACAGAGGAAAGACCACAGAAAAACACAGGGAGAAGATGGCCGTCTACAAGCCAAAGAGAGAGGCTTCAGAAGAAACTGACCCTTCCAACGCACTGTTCTTGAACTTCTAGCCTCCAGAACTGGGAAAAAATAAATTTCTATTTTATAAAACCTCCAATCTGTGGTATTTTATTAGGGCTGCTGAGCAAACTCATACTAGCCCTGACTCATCAAATGTGCCCAGTGTAGGTATGTTGGTGCTAATATGAGCAATGGGGAGTCTGGACCTGCAAGCCTACTGGTTAGAGCAGGATGGCCCCAGTCCAGGCAGCTCCAGTGCACAGCGAGAGCACAAAGCACACTGGGAGCCCAGGTCACTGCCTGCCTGGTGTGCATCCACTGGAATCAGGAGATACAGAACCGGTGACTTATTTCTCCCATCTCCCCTCCTGGCAAAGAAAAGCATTGACTGTCACCCTTCACAAGCGCAGCAGCATGCTTTTCTTCTAAAAAAGAAACACTATCTTGGTTCATCTTTCTTACGAATACAGACACGTGAATGTGACTTCACGCGTGCACGCATGCTTATACACACCCCCCCCAAGCACACGCACACACACACACACACATCCACACACTCTACCCTTCTTGTTCCCTCTCTAACACACTTTCTTTTCTATCCCATGCAATAAGCCAAGAGTCAGGAAACCTGGGTTTGGTCCCAGCTCTACTAAACTTCCCTTAATTTTCCCAGTTTTCCGCCTGCTCAGCTTTAAATGAAAGATGATTTCTAGGATGGCTTTTAGCACTAAGGGCTTGTGGGTCCATAATCTCAGTATAGTGAAGAAGCACTTGCCTAATGTTAGGGCAACGTCTTTCCTGCTGCTAATTAGCCAGAGCATCTCAGGTCACCTCTCCCAGCCTCAATTTCCCCCACCATGAAATGCACCTAATGGTCTCCAGGCCCACCTCTGACATCCCGGGACCCAGGACTGCTCTTTTTCCTATAAATCCACTTTCCAGACTTAATATTTTCTTGCCCTTCCTGCCTTGAACAAAAAAGTCTCCTCCTTGCTGTCCTGAGCCCCCCATCTCTCCTTGCTGCTTTGATCTCCCCACCACCCAGGCCCTCCCCGACACTGGTTCACCGAATGCTCCCAGCTCCCACCCTTCCCTCTCCATCTCAAGTTGCACCCCACCATGGGGAGACCCACCTACCACCCTGACCTCAACCCAGCGGCCACTCTGGTGCCCACCCCTACAGTCCCACCATCAACATCTCATCCCCGGCCATGGCAGACTCCCTCCTCTTGTTCATTCACTCCCATTATGCACACTTTGTTTGTTTGTTTGTTTGCGGTACGCGGGCCTCTCACCAATGTGGCCTCTCCCGTTGCAGAGCACAGGCTCTGGACGCGCAGGCTCAGCGGCCATGGTTCATGGGCCCAGCCGTTCCGCAGCATGTAGTATCTTCCCGGACCGGGGCACGAACCCGTGTCCCCTGCATTGGCAGGCGGACTCTCAACCACTGCGCCACCACGGAAGCCCGATGCCAACTTTTGATTCTCATTAAGACCTCTCTCTCCTGCGTGCTGATTTCCATCCCTTCTTAAGCTGGCCTGAGGCCATGAGTCCTTGTTTAACCCACTCTCTGGCTGTCACTGCCAACCCCTCGCCACCTTGCTCCTCAGTCACATTGAACCCAGAAAGCCTCACAGCTTTGTAGCTGAGCCTCCATCCCCAGCTCTGGACACCAGAATTCCACTAGAGAAAACATCCAGCTGCATGGGCAGGCGCCAAAGGAAAGGCCACAGCAGAGATCAACCATCCCTCCACTTCTCCCCACCGGCCCTTCTCTGATCCCCCATGGTGCTTTCCAAATCTCTCCCAGGCCCCTGCAGCCCCCAGCCTGGGAAGCTGACCTCGCCTACTACTTTGCAGAGAAAATAGAGGCCGTCAGGAAAGGACGCCCTCACCTTCCTGCCGCCCCACATACATGCTTTGTACATTTGCGCTGCCCTTCCTGCCACATGGAAGGGGTGCTCGCCACCTGTTCAGGACTAATCCCACCCCCTATGCCAAGATTCTACCCACCCCCAACTCCCTAAGTCCCTGTCCCACCCAGAAGCGCCCTGTCTATCTGTGTGTCCTTTCTCCCACAGTGGGCACTCGGGGCTCAGCACAAATGCTTGATTAGGACTCTCCTTTCTGGAAAAAAAGAAAGTCTTCAACTTTGCCCTTGCCTTTAGTAGCAACATATTTTCCCCCTACTTTCCTGGCTGAGAAACCTGAAAGCAGGCTTGTCTATAATTTCTTATTTTTCACTCATGCATTTTAAAAGTGAAAATCTTTTAGGGTTTTTCTTTCTGTTAATAAAAGTGTATATGCTCACTGTTTATTTATAAAAGAGTCAAATCATGCAGGAACATTTAAAAACCAATGTGGAAACCTCTTCTGCCAGGGAGGACTAGGTGTAGTCTGTTGCTGCACCCACTGCTCCAACCCCAGCCAGAGCTGGGCAGACAAAGAGAGCGGATGTGTGGCTTCTGGGGTCATTCAGAAGCTGGAAGCACAGCTTCTTTCCAGCAGGAGCAAAAGCCATGAAGGAGAAAGAGCTGCTTGCAGAGACAAGACTCCAGGCAGAGAGAGGGGAAGAAATACTCTAACTTCTCTCCAACCCCGCCCACCGACCTCCTGCCAGTGCCTCCCATTGGTGGAACCCAGCTGGAAACCAGATGTCACAGGAGCCCTGCAAACACAGCCTGCAAGGGTGGCCACTCCTGGATGCAGAGCAGGGAAAAGGTGCAGAGTGGATAACAAGGCAAAGCATAGGTACTACTTTTATCTTCATTTACGCATGAAGAAACAAGGCACAGAAAACTTAAGCAACTTGCCCAATATCACAGAACAAGTAGAGAGGTGGAGATTTGAACCCAGAGACAGCCCAGATCAGAAGCCCCCAATCTTAACTGGCAGTGCTCTAGCACCTTCCCTAGAGCCTCTGGTCTAGCAGCTTGTGGCTTCCTCTGGCTTTTCTGTCTTCCATCCCATATCTTTTTTTATTTCTGTCTGGCACAGACAGTGTTGCTGGCACATACACAGGGCTTTGGGGTCAGACAGACAAATTCCATTCCAGCTCCACTAGTGATTAGCTGGGTAAAGTTACTTAATCTATTCAGTCGACACATGTTTATTCAGCACTGACTATATGCCAGTCCCAAGGGACTTGACCCCTTCAAGCGTCTGTTTTCTCATCTGGACAATGGGCCTGATGGTATACACTGGTCAAGCAGATGCAGTGAGGCAAATGAGGGTCTGCTATATTATTATTACATTTGCTCCCCCAAAACGCTGATTTTCCCATTCCTCCCTCTTTCCCACCTTCTTGTCCCTGTCAACGCTTTTCGGTCTTCCTTGCCTGTATCATTGTTCATCTTGGCTGGTGGCTCATGCAACAGATGTTACTGGCCCCATTGGAGCGAAGGCCCCAGAACAGCCACACCCCCAAGTCACTTGCTGCCCACCCCCAGGACAGACCTGCATTTCCCAGAGCCTCAGTGCCCCCATCTGGAAAGTGGGTGGGAGGAGTAGGACCCAGCCATCTCCCAGTTTGTCCACCAGGAAGAGAGAGAGAGGGTTGGGAGGCAGAGCAGCAAAAGGAAAACTCTTTGCAAATATGAAAAGCATTTAAGAACACGAGCGTTAACAGTAATGGTGTCAGGCACCAGAATTTGTTGTCGGTTCAAACAAAGGGGATCCCCATGCAACAAAGGGGATCCCCATGCAACAAAGGGGATCCCCATGCAGGTCCCGCTAAGTCCATCCTGCTTGGCATCGTCTCTGGGGCGGTGGATTTGGGAAGACTCTCATTCAGATCCTCCCTCTGCCGCTCACAAGCCCTGTGGCCTTGGCAAGACCTGTTATCCTGGGCCTCAGGCTCCTTCTCTGCGAAATGGGGAAAGAGGCCCTTGGCAGCCTCCACTCAGGGGGCTGCAGGGGCAGAAACCATACTCGGTAGGGAGATGTGAAGAGACCTTAGTGAAGGAAGAAGGAAGGAAGCTGCCACGTCCCCTGGGGCTGAGGCCCAGTGTAAGAGCTGGAGACACAGAGGGGCCCCCACTGGGATCCACTGAGGGATACTGAGCTGTAGCAGGGAGGGGAGGGGAGGAAATACCGCAACCTCTCTCTTCCCGGCCTCTGATAATCTGCTAGCATCTCAAACAATCCCAGGCAATGCTGCCTGTAGGAGCCCAGCCTCCCAGGCATAGAGAGAAGGGCAAAGAGAGGGTCTGGAGGGGAAGCAGTCATCACACCCTCAGCATCATCATGGTTCCGCTGGAAGAAACAAAGGGCTGGGAAACGCCTGGCACATCTCCCGCCTGTAGTCAGCACCCCCTGCTCACCTGCTCACCAGTTGTTCTGGCGTGAACACTGCCCCCTGCTCTGTTCTTCTGTCCCTTCTTCGTCCATACCAGGGGAAGACCTGGTTATCCCCTGTCCTCTTAGGGAGGAATTAATTGATAAAAATGACAACTTTCAGCTCCATTCTGATGACCAGATTTCACCTCAGGTCTCACTTCACAGGGGTGTGGCAAAGCACCAAACCTCCCCAACTTCAACAAAGCTTTAGAATCCTTGGCTATTACCTCCCAAAGGGGGGCAGTCAGGGGTTCCATCTTTAATGTACTCTTTGCCCCTCAGGGTCAAAGGAAATGAATCAAATTAACTGAGTCCAAATTGATTCTACTCACATACCCCTTGTAGCTTAGCAGCTTGGTTAAACACATTCCCTTTGAAGCCAGCCAACCCCAGGCAAGCTGGCAGACTTCTCTGAGCCTCACTTTCCTCAATGCAAAAATAATCACGCTGCCCATCTGTGGGTTGCTGTGGGAATAGAAGAAAAGGACTGGACACAGAGAAGCCTTCCATAGACTCTTCTGCCCCAGGTCAACCCTGTGGTGCAGGTGTGGCAGATAAACAAACAGGATCGTAATAACCAGGAAGGAATTTCTCATGGACCCACACCAGTGAGTTCATCTCAAATCCAGGTCTGCCTTTGCCCAAAGCCAGTGGCCCTCCATGTCCCCTGCCTGTCCCAACCGGCCCTCCCAGTTGACTTGTACCCATCAGGGAATAGTCGCTATATTTTGAAGAAGCCAAAAACATTTTCTTTCTGCTTGGTTTGAGAACGTGTTCTGTGGCTTTATTTTTCCAGTAATTATTTCTTTCTTGTTACAGGCAGATGGGAACCTAGGTGTGCAGATGTAGGCTTCCAGGGATCTTAGCTGTGGAGACAGCGCTGAAAGGCAGAGGGTGGCAGGAGAGAAGAGTTCGCTGTGTCTCTGAATGGAGCACCCACGCAAGGAAATGGAGATGCTGACCACATCTTGTTCTTTGGACTTTTCTTTCACTGAAACTAACCAGCATTGGGTATTGGAGTCAGGACCCCTGGAACCTCAGCCTTATTCCTGACCACCACCACCCCCAAAGCCTGGAGCAGCTCATTCCTCCAGATCCTGCCCTCCAAATCTAGAAAACGGGTTTCTTCCACTCTTGCAAGGCTATGGGATGAGTTCAAGTCATTCAGAAAGCTGGGACCCAGGAAGTCAATGTTAGAGGTTGGTTCAGAAATGAACTTTGGAGTCTTGGCTTTGAGTCCTGACCTGAGCTTTGCTCTGCATGACCTTGGGCAAATTACTTCATCCTCTCGCCCTCATTTTTCTCATCTGTGAAGCGGGGGTGATAGTGCATACCTCCAGGTGTCCTGAGGAGAGTGCAGTGAGGTCACATCTAGAAGGCCTCCACACAGGGCTGGCAGCGCTCAGCAAGTGGGAGGGGTGTTGAGGGAACAAGATGCATCAGAGCAAAAGCCACCCTCTCCTGCCACGCAGGCCAGGGGTGCCCAAGAGCAGCCTCCTGGGTTCTTTAGGCCAAGACAAGGCTCCTATCTGCAGGCCTCGGGCCTCCCTGCCCCTCTCAACCTGTTGTCCCCTCTTACTCAAAAGAAAAGCCAAGAGAAGGGAAGGGAAGAGAAAGGAAGGCAAGGGAAGGGAAGAAGAAGAGAGGAGAAGAGAAGAGAAGAAAAGAAAAGAAAAGGAGCATCCTACCTCTGGAGACCTTTGTCCTGAAACTAGCTGGGGAATGCTAGAGACAGTCACTCCACACTCAGTATGTTGAGCCACCTTCTGGGCTTAAAAAAATATATTATTGTTTACCTAACGGTTCTTCTGTGAGAAATGGGTGTCTGTTCCTTTAAACAGAACACAGCGCTGCAGACAGAGCGGCTCCGGGGTTGTTTGCAGCCAGAGGAGGGGGAGACAGAGGACATCCTGTTGTTGAGTAGAAACAACAGAGACAGACAGACAGACAGGGAGGAAAGGTCAGCACAGACCCTAGCAGGCGAACCCAGCTCATTTTTTTTCAATATTTTCGTTCAAAAAGAAAATATTCACTTTTTTTTTTTTTGGCTTACATTTGCCAGTCTAACCCCAGATCCTACTGGCTTACTTAAGACAAGGGAAACTTCTCCAAGCGGAGTGGCATATCAAGATAAAAGAGGTACTGACAGTCTCAGGTCCTTGAACTTTGTGCAGAAGGTAGCATGTTGCAAGCTTTTCCTAAATTCAGGACTTGGGAATAGGAATCAGGAAAAACATATGTCATTTGCTGAATGGTGGTGCCTATCATATATTATCTCCAATCTTCCCAAGAGCCCTGCCAGGGAGGTTTATGCATCACCATTTTACAGATGTAGAAACTGAGGCTCAGGCAGATGAGCCAAATCAGACTGTGTGACTCTCCTGCTTACATTTAGAAGGTGGCTCCCAAGATCCTGCAGGATCTGGTCCCTCCCGTCCCATCTCCTCACCCTCATCCTTGCTCACCATGCTCTGTCACACCTTCAAAACTCTCTCAGTTCCTCTTACACTGTGCTACCCTAAGTGAGAGCCACAGCCTCAGACCAGCAGCAGCAGCACCTGGGAGCTGGCTGGAAATTCAAGAGTTCAGCCCCATCCTAGACTCTGCCTTTTTAATAATACCCCCAGGTGCACATTAAAGTGTGAGAAGCACCACTACTGCACATCTAGTTTTTTCGACCTCAGGACCTTTGCACATGCTGCTCCCACTGTGTAAGACGATCCTCTTTCATCTGGGCCTGACTTGGACCTACTCATCCTGAACTCATATGTCACTTCCTCAGGAAGGGCTCCCTTGACCCTCCAATAACGTTATTCTCCCTTAAAAGTCCACTTCTTCTCTTTTATAGCACTTTTTGCAGTGTAATTACTTATTGAATGTCTGTCTCTGTGAAGGCTGAGGCCATGTCTCACTGGCTTACCAGGAGCATGGTAGGAGCTGCACAAACATATGTTGAATGAATAAACATGGTGCTATTTCTGGTGCTGCAAGGAGAAAGGTTCACAGACAGACCCACTGCTTGGGCCATTGGGGCTCTTGAGGCATTTTCATTCAGTTTCAGCAAATATTTACTAGGCGCTATTATGTATCCATAACTGGGGTCATATGTGCAAGGAGGCTACTTGTGCCACAGTGGATCCCTGAATTCAGAACAGTGATTCTGTTGTCCTGTTTAGGGCACAAGGTCAGGGGCTGAATAAAACTAAGTCAAGAAATGTACATTCCTGGTGGTAACAACAAAGAACCCTCAGAAGAAGGGATAGGAAATTAACATTTCCTGGGCCCCACTTTTGGGCCAGGCACGTACACAGCTTGTAAACGTCATATATATATATGGTACATCGTTTTATATATATGTATATATACACACAAAGTGTAAAGGACTAGAATTAGCCAAGATAATTGTGAAGAAGACAAGAGGAAAGATTCATGTTTTCACATATCAAGACATATTATAAATTTACAGTAATTAAATCCATGTGGTTTTGGTGCAGAGACTGACAAATAGACCCATAGAACAAAACAGAGAGTCCAGAAAGAGACCTACACATAAATGGAAACTACCTACATGCAGTGATGACGTTATCCATCAATGAGGAGAAGCTGGGTTGCTCAGTAACTGGTGCTAGGCCAACTAGCTACTCACATGGAAAAATTAAAGTGAGATTTCTCACCCACTCTACAAACAAATAAAATCCAGATGGATTAAAGACTAGATTTTTTTTAAAGCTTTATATTTGTTCTAGAGAAAATAGAGGAGAGTATCTTTATAATATTGGCATATGGAAAACTCCTTAAAGCAGGATGGAAAAATAATAATCCAGAAAGAAAAAGATTAATTCATTTGACTGAAGTAAAATTTAAAAGTTCTGTACAACAAATAACACCATAAACAAAGTTAGAGGGCAAGTCACAGAATAGATGTTCCTTTCACATGACTGGTACCCAGAATATATCATATCAGCCTACAAATCACTAAGAAATTAAACAAGCAAAGAAGGAAGGAAGGAAGGAAAGGAGGGAGGGAGAATGAAAGAGAAAGAAAGAAAAAGAGAAAAGGGCAAAGAACGTGAATTGTGATTTCCAAAAAGAAAAGCCCAGGTGAGCAATAATCATATGAAAACATGGTCAATGACCCTAATGATCAGGGAAATGCAAATTAAAACAGTGAGTCACTCAACAGATCACAAAAATTAACACATCTGTCCATAGAGTGTTGATGAAGACGTGGGGAGATATTGGTACACCCACCACTGGTGCTGGGATGACTTGACACAACCAGTTTGGAAAGCAATTTATTAACATTCGGTAAAACTGAAGGTGTCTCAATGGCATAACCCAGCAATTCCACTTCTCGAAGGTAGGAACCTTCAAGAAACTCTTACATACAAGCACGAGCATTTATATGTAAAAGTATTCATTGTGGCATTGTTTAATAACAAAAAATAAAAGGAACTGAACTTTTTAAGAATAGGAGAATGGATAAACAAATCATAGTGTTTATTTAAAGTGGAATGGTACCCTAGGAGGAGAGGAGAGTCACAGGTGGAAAGGAAAGAAAGGCATGTGGCTTATATGTCATTCTAACCCAGAAGCCAGCCCATGATCTTCCTTAGCACCAACCTGACTCCTCTAGAGCAGTTAAATCCTCATCTCCATCAGATCTTTGGTTGCAGGTAACAAATATTGACTCTGATTAAGTAAAAGGAAGAAGGAATGTTTTGGAAGGATACTGGGCCCAGAGACTCCATGGAGAAGGATGGAGATAGGTAGGAACCAGGCATCTCTGCGGCCTCAGTGTCAGAGCACGTGGACAATTCCTCTAGAGCAAGCTTTCTCAACCTGAACACTACGGACATTGGCAGCTGCCTAATTCCTTGCTCTCGGGGGCTGTCCTGTACAATGGAGGATGTTTAGCAGCCTCCCTGACCCCTCTAACCACTAGATATGAGTAGCAGCCCTTCACTTGTGAAAATCAAAAATGTCTCCAGACATTGCCATATGTCCCCTGGAGGGCAAAAATCACCGATGGCGGTGAAGCTCTGACTTTGGTCCCGTGAGCAGCAGCGTCGCCTGGGAACTAAGTAGAAATGCAAATTCTTGGGCCCTACCCTAGACCTTCTGAATCAGGCGCTCTGAGGGTAGGCCCGGCCTGTTTTAACAAGGCTTCTGGGCGATTCTGAGAGCTGCTTTGCCAGGCTTGGTCTTGGAATGACCCAGCTACAACTTCCCTCCGTCCCTGTGTGTAACCTCTCAAGACTCAGATACTGGGATCATGTACCTCATTGGTCTAGATTAAATCACATGCCCCTCTCAGGCAAGGAGAAGCAGATTCACATAGACCTACATTGAATAGAGAAGGAGACAGTTCCCCCCAAATCAGGGATGGAGGCCATGGTTTCCAGTAGGTGGAGAGAAGGGATTCTGGGCTGGGGCTCCTCCACTCACCAGATATTTAATGATTTCCTTCTGATCCCTGAGTGCTTCGTAGGAGTCTTTACTATCACTGACGGTGCTGTTGAACTCCAGGTTGGCCTCTGATGGTCCCAGGAAACTATTAGGAAACACCGTGAGCTAGAACTTCCACAATGGGAAGCCCCAGACTCACTCCCTAGTTCTACTCCTTCCCAGATGCATAGCCTTCAGCTCCTGAGTCTCAGTTTTCTCATCAGCAAATGGGAATAACAATCCTCACCTCACTGGACTGCTGTGAGGTTCAAATAAAATAATGTTAAGATGCATTATCAATATTTATTATTATAGGAAAGGTACAGATTTGCAGCAGTGGACAGGGTGGGTAGCCTGGGGAGGCAGTGGATTGCAAAGTCGTTTTTTCAGCATTTTGATAATAATCGAATGGCCTTCTCCATGCCAGATCCCCCCATCTCTGGTTAAAACGTCAGTCACATCAGACACTAGCCACAGGAGCTGCTAGTGTCTCAGCAGCTGTGCAGTGATACCTTGTGTTTACATGGTGTGTCAGAGCTTGCAGAGTGTTTTCTGATCTATCATCTCATTGGATTGGATCCTTACAATATCCCTGGGAGGAAAGGGGAACAGCATTCATATACCCATTTCATAGGCAAGGAAGTTGAGGGTCAGCATGATGAAAATTTGGCGAAGATCACAGGACCAAGCTCTAGTAGAACTGGGACCAAATGTCAGCCTTCTGAGAAAGGGAGATTTCGCTGCCCTGTACTGTGATACCCAGGAAGGACACCTCACTGTGGTGAAACAATTTAGGGAAGCTTCATGAAGCAGAAACCTATGCGTGTGCAAAGCTTACTAAGAACAGGTGAGTACACTCATGGTCCCTTTCCTGCACTTGGAATGTCTTGATCTTGAGTGGGTAGCTGGAGACCCTCTGGTGAGTTTTGTTTGTCAGCTCACTGTTTTTAAAGGTTCTCTACCAATCACCATTCAAACACACCTAAACACAGCCTATGTCATCTCTCCTCCTCTGTGCTGTTGTCACTCATGCAAGACTCCAGGTCCTGGGAAGGAGCATCTAATCGGCTGAGCGTAGGAAGGGCACCTGTGCCTGGGCTGCCAGGGGCAGGAAAAAACGAGGGGTTCCGCAATGGGAAATGGATCCACCATCGCACACCACCCTGTATGATCAAACACTATACAAAGGGAGGCTGAAGTGGGGAGAGGGGGCCAAAGTCCAGCCCACCTCTACTCCCCAAGCCATGTGTCCTGGCCAGGGCTTGTTAAGCAGAGCTTGGATTGTATCCCAGTCTCCAGTTGCCCTATCACCTGAGCACCTTGTGCCGTCTACAACCCACACTAGCGTACATGGCAGCTCTGCTTCTCAGGAAAACACAGAAGACTTGGCCACAACAGGCTGCATTCCCACATGGCAGCAACTGGCGGGAGCCAGGTCATAGAAGCTGCCCTCCCTGGATGGGCACGCACTCTCCATATCCCCACAGCCCCTAGCTGGCCTGCTTCACTTGTTTGTGTCACCTGCCTGGCCCCCAAGGTATTTGAGTTTATGACCCCTGTCTTAAACAATACATTTTTTACATCGGTTTATCTAGGTAATTAGTTTCACAGTCTATTTCTGAATGGCATTTTTTTCTTTCCCACCCAACCCCCTTTCCCAGCACTCCTGGTTAATCTATTTATTTTTACTCTACTTCCTCCTAAAAATACCTACAATACAAGGTTTTTTTTAAAAAAAGTCAGACTCCTGGTAATCTCTGGAATGTGGGAGAAGCACTTTTACCACAAAGTTATATTAAGAAGTTTAATTATCATAAAATTACTGTATAACAAATATATCAAACATTAAGTATGTACACTGTATATATACACTGAGAATTCCTGGGCAACCTCAGTCTATAAACCCATTCGCCTCACCTACAATCTCAACAGACTCTTTTTTCCTTTTCTTTGACCAGCATGGGAGACCCATGCTTCTGGACAGCCTCCCACCTTCCCAGGGCCCGCCATTCATGCTGAGTTCTCAAGGTAGTTGGGAGAACTTTCTCAGCTCATTCCCAGGATGCTATCATTTCTTTTTTCTGTTGACAAAGCCCTACTCTCAATTTGTTAGGCACTTATTTGTTCACTTCCCATATTTCAGGAAGCCATGGGGCTCCAGGTTGATATTGTGGGTTGTCTCAGTCAGCTACTGCTGTATAACAAACACACATATCACAGTGGCATACAACAGGAAGTATTTCTCACCCTATGCCTGAGGGTCAGTGAGGGGTGGCTTTGCTTCAGGCTACAGGTCTTCGGGTCACCCACGGCAGCTCTGCATAACTGTTATCCTCCTGGGTCCGTGTCATGTTTTTCTCGTGGCCACTGCAGAAGCAAGGCAGCAAGCTCAACAGCACAAGCACCTTTCAAGCCCCTGCTCATGTCATATCCAGTAATCCTCATTTGCCAAAACAAATAAAATGATGAAGCCCAAAGCAAGGGCAGAAAAGTATACTTGCCCCACGGAGATGGACAGAAAGGGGAGAGAGCAAATATTTACAGACGATGCCCTCCTTGTGCCCTTTTGGTCACAAATATCCATTCCTTTCCCACATGCAAAATACACTCACTCCATCCCGAAGACACTCAAAAATCTTATCCAATTCTGACACTGAGCTGGAAATCAAGAAACTCATGACCTACATCAGATCTCACTGAGGCTCCTCTTGATCCACAGACCTGAAAATCAAAAAGACAAGTTGTTTTTCCCATATACACCTAACATACAATGGCAAAACAGGGTCAGAATCACTGCAAAAACATTCCCATTTGAACAGGGAGTAACCTGGGAGTAAGGAATGTCACCTGATTTGACCCCTGTCCTATGCCCTCAGACTAGCACCCCAGACCTCTCTTCCCCGAGGCCCCTGGCTCTGCCCTTGGGAGGTCCTCCCTGTCCATCAGCCTGGGCCACTGATGAAGTGTTCGTTGGGGAAGATTTCCTTCTTAGTGGTGAGCAGCTCTCCAGTTGGCATCCTGCCTGAAGAAAGGTAGGGACCGAGAAATGTACTCACATCTCCAGCTGCCTCATTTTCTTTCAGATCAGTCTGGTAGCAGTTTCGACAATAAGCTTTCTCAAAAACTTTTACGTTTTCTGTGAATTTTATTCTGGTCAACTCTAAGCACCGAAAGCTATATCCATAATTCTTTTGGAGTCTCTCTCTCTCTCTCTCTCTCTCTCTCTCTCTCTCTCTGTCTCTCTCTCTCTCTCTCTCTCTCTCTCTCTCTCTCTCTATATATATATATATATATATATATATATATATCTTCACACACACACTTTTAATTTTTCCAGGAGTCATTTTGTCTAGCTGAAAGGCTGCACCCAACACTCCACTCACGCAGAAAAGCTGCAGCTTAGTGGAAGAGCAGGTGGAGAGCAAGTTTCACTTGTGTGCAAGTTCACACACGTGCTTAAGGGAGGTGTAGAAATCTCTTTATAATATCTGTTATCTCTGTAGCATCCCTTCTACTTCTAGAAGGTACTGACTGGACCATGTCAACTCTTGTGGTTCATGCCTGATACCATGTAAATGGGCTTCCCTGGCATATATTTTCCATTAATTTCAATGCCCCCCTTTGTCCCAGGCCACCCTACATAAAGTTGTAACCCTTCCACTCCTGTCTTATTTGTCTCCCCATGATATATTTCATGTATTTTTTGCTACTGTTTATTGTCTGTCCACCTTCAACAGAATGTAAGTTCCATAAGGACAGAGATCATTTTCAGAGTTATTCACTGTGTTTCCAGTGCCTGGAAAAGTCTCTAGAACGGAATACATTCTTAATAAATGGAATGATAAGTGGATTGATGGATGGATGGAAGAAGGAATAAATGAATGAATGTATAAGCAAGTCCTGAATCTTCCACTTGAAAGGGACCTCATACTTTGGGCCACACCCAGCCTCCAGCCCTGCTGAAAGACAAAACATTGCCTTATCTTTCTGGTTCTGACTTGTCTTCTCTCCTTTATGATTCTTCCCAATGCTGCAGGAATTCTTCAAATTCCCTCAGTGAACAACTTATTAAGAAGCCTCCCAGGTACACACCCCCAACTTGTCTGAACGTCTCCTGGATCCCCGTGTACTTGAAGGCAAATCTTCAACAAATAGTAGAGAATGGTTAAAACTGAGGCAGATGAACCAAAATCAGAGTCAGAATCAAAAAGCTGAAACTAAGGAAAACTAGTGCAATTGAGCAAAATGTGAGCTTCACTGAGCTTCACTGAGCTTCCTGGTGGCCAAGGCATAAAGGAAAAGATGATGAGGTGCACCATTAAAAGACGTATGCTAGTTTGTTAGTCAAGACCACCTTTTTTCCTGGGCACCATCAAGTATGGTAAGCAGGGTAAAATTCAGATAGAGAAAACTTCCCACAGTGAAGGCAACTTCCTGCAGACCTGCGAACTCAACAATGACCTTGAAATTAAAAAGGAGACGCTCATGTGAACTTCAAGAAAGGGCATCATAGCCTAAGGGCAGCATCCTGTTTCTTGGAAGAGAGAGGAAGTCAGAGTGGGGAAAAAGGAAGGAGTTTAAAGCACCTTCCAAGAGAGAGAAACTCAAGATTTATCCAACTGTATTTTATTTTGTTTTTCAAGCTGCAAAAAGCTTAGGAGAACCACAAATTAATTAGCTCCCATAACTGGAGAGCAGGTAGAAGATGTATCATTTCACTAGCTCCCTGACTTGCTAACTCACTGGCTCTCTATCTGTACTGTGGTGACCTTGGGGGTGTTATTTGGTCTGAGAGCTGAGGGCTGATGTGGACGTTTATTTTTTGAGGATGTTGGAGAGCCCAGATTCCTGGGGCTCCCACTTGAGGCTTAGGGGAGAGCATGCCCGAGAGGCTGTAGTGTCCCCTCTGATTTGGAGAGTCAGGGTGTGTGACGAAGAGGGAGAGTTATTATGTTAATAATAGAAAGTATTAAAGAGACAAGCTATTTTTTGTTGAAATTCCCTTTTACCATATGGAGTGGGATTCGGTTCCCGGGACAACCAGTGACCAAACTCATTGCTTACTCATGACTTTGTAAAACAGTGTTGACCCCTCCAGTCCCACAGTTTACATGATTACGCTTCATTCTAGAAGCCAGGCTTCCCAGCTCCAGGGCCTGCTTTGTCGGGAGAGGACAGGGAGATGCAGACAACGTATTTATAGAATAGCCCTCCTTAGGAATTCCAGGAAAGTGAGCTGACCTTTCAATTCAGAGGACATTGACCTCCACACTACCCTCCTCAGTTTGGCTCTGTTGGGCTTGAGGCAGAGGAGAGGGCTCAGAGAATCGTGGACAGAAGAGTTTACTGGATCCCAAAGCACCTTGGAACGGATGCCACCAATACAAGAGGCTGTTTTGTCTCCTCTGCCTGGGTCCTGCCTGGTTCAGCTGAGTGCTGAAGCCAAAATTTGGTCAAACTCTTTCCCGGATTCCCAGCTGGGGCTCCCCTGTCCTGGGTTTCTGGCATCTTCTCTACTTACTAAATGTGCTTCGTGATCTCAGATAGAGTGGGAGGGAGAGAACCCACTGCTAAACAGAGAAGCAACTAAAAGCCCCAAATGCTAACATGTCCAGTCGGGTACACGGTCATGCACCATCCCACTCATTCATTAATATCTCCATTCACAAATATCTATCGCCGGTCGGCTACCTGCAGTGGCAATGCAAGGCTGCAGGTCTAGAAGCTTCATGTAAAACTGGGAAGGAGAACCGATGGTGGTCAGAGTGGTTAGAGGAAGGGAAAGGGCCTTCAGTCTGCGAGGGTGCCATTGAGCATAGCCTGAGGGCAGCTGGGGTATCCGAAAGAGGGGCGTGAAGAATGAGATGGAGCCAGTAGCTTAGTAAAGCAATTAAAGAACGAAATTAAGAACACTCTCAGCACTGGCCCCCGAGGAGGGTTAAGGATTAGAATATAGCACATCGAGCCTCATCTAAACCTCGCCTCAGAGACCATCCCCAGGATGCTGGGGAACTCGGGCAGCCTCCCTGCTGCGAGGCAGGCATCCTTGGCGAGCAAGGAAATCATCAAAGGCTCCAGCAGCAGGAGCATTCCAGCCATTAGACAGTGGAAGACAGATTTCCTCTAAAATGTGCCTTTAAAGACAGCTCATTTACCTTCACGGGCCCCAGGAAAGCCCAAAAGAGGTGCCATCCGGGAAACCCAGACTCTTTCAGATCAACACGGTCTAATGCAGCATAAGAACCGTACGTCAGACCAAGAAACGACTTCCTGACTGTAAGGGCCTATTGAACCATGAAAGAGGACTCCTAGAGAGACTGTGAAATCGCCTTCTCTCAAAGGTTTTAGATTCTTGTTTCTTTGGGGCAGTGGATTGCGGGCCAACCCCAGGGGCAGGCAGAGATGTGATGAATTCTCAAGTCCCTTCGTCTCATCCCAGGAAGCACTTTCCAGTCTAAGGACTGAGGTTTCTCCTGCCTTTCTGGGTGGATAGTTGAGTCCAGAAAGCAGATTGGGACAGCAGCTGTTGTATCCTGCCTAAATTGCTCTTAAGGAGTTGGGGGCGGCAGGTTTAGGATGGAGCCTTTACATTTTACTTTTTTATTTTATTTTTCAGAGATAGGTCAACTGGGCAGCAGGCTCCAGATTTTCAAATCCTGAATAAGAAATACTCTTAGCCTGAAAGCCATTTTACTATTTTAAATATGTGGGGTTTCTCCAGTACAGCTGTAGGATGTAAAATAAAATCCATCTCTCTCCAGTCCCTGGGCAACTCTAAAGTATCAAATGGTAAACCAGGACGGTGGTGGGTGAGGAGTGGAGGGTGAGAAGTGGGGGGGATGGGAATTGGGGGGCGGGGAGTGGCGGGGGGCGAAAAGTGGGGCAGGGAGTACATTTGCTCTATCTTGTGGAAGAGTTTCTACAACAGTAGGTGTGAACCCTCAGAGCCCACGGAGAGCTACAGATTTTTTATCAGCATCTGAGAGCTTTGGAAATGCCCCCAAAATTTGAATACAAGCTCCCCAAGTGACATGGTCAGACTCAGACAGCTCTCCTGGCAACTGGACACTGACATTCTCTGGTTGAAGAAAGAGAAGGAGGGGCGGGGTTAGGAGGTCATCCTTCCATCTGGGCCGTTTTGGATTTGTGATGTTTCTCCAGGATAATCTGTACTGGATTTGCAAGCACTACAATTGCCACGCCAGGGTAGATGCCACAACCAATCTGGTTAAATGAATTCTTGTATGTAATGACTATGTACTGGGCACGTTACTCCATGAGATATGGGGTTAGTGCTGGGCTTCTGATGTTGGCACCAAGTGGCCCCGATCTTACCTGACCTTCTCTCCCTGCTGTATCCTGATCCTTGGTGCTTTAGAGAGCACAGAACTATTCACTCATTCATTCATTCAACTGATCGTTCAGTGCGCTCAGTAAATATTCACTGTGCTCCTCTCAAGAACTAAAAATGTAGCCATGAATGAGACAACCCACCGCCCTGCTCCCATGGGCCTCACATCCTAGTGATGGGAGACTCACAAGCAAAGAAACAACCATAGCTAGCTAGCTAGACAGACAGACGGTCAGATAGAGAGATACATAGTTACATACATAGATAGGTAGATATAGAAAGAGAGAGAACTTTTATGTTTATTTTAAATAGATTAAAATGTATATATGTGTGTGTATGTGCATATAGATAGATAGATGATAGATAGATAGATAGATAGATAGATACAATTTCAAATGGTGACAAGTGCTATGCAGCCAACCAGGCAATGGAGTGACTGGCATGGGGCCCCAACATTAGCTCAGGTGGGTGAGAAAGTCCTCTCTGTGACACTTAACCTGAAACTTTTGTGCCAAGGAGCCAGCCAGCCCCATGAAGATAAGAGAAGGACGCTCCAGGCAGAGGGCCTGGCAGGTACCAAAGCTGTGGGGGTAGGAAGGAGCTTGATGTGTTCAAGGAGCAGGAAGAAGGGCAGCATGGCTGGGGCATGGGGAGGGGCAGAGCTAGAAAGAACCACGTAGATCCAGAATTAGCACCGGGAAGAAACATGGAGCTCATGGGTCCAATTCCCAGCTTTACAGCTGGAAAATCCAAGGCTCACAGAGCAAACCTGACTTACTCAAGGTGACACAGCGATTAAGAATAGATCGGAGGGCTTCCCTGGTGGCGCAGTGGTTGAGAGTCCGCCTGCCGATGCAGGGGACATGGTTTTGTGCCCCAGTCCGGGAAGATCCCACATGCCGCGGAGCGGCTGGGCCCATGAGCCATGGCCGCTGAGCCTGCGCGTCCGGAGCCTGTGCTCCGCAACGGGAGAGGCCACAGCAGTGAGAGGCCCGCGTACCACAAAAAGAAAAAAAAAAAAAAGAATAGAGCGGAGACTGGTCCCTGTGCCTGTGACAGTCTTCTCCATGTTCGTTCCGTGTGTCACGTGTCACAGCTCACATGTGGGCAGCACAGGCCTACAGGACACTTCGTTGGGGAGAGGCAGGTTGGGGAAAAAGCAAGAGCTATAGGAGGTGGTAAAAGAGAGCCCAGATGTCTGTGTTAGCCAGCACTGGCCTCAGATTCAGATTGTCCCTTACAAGATTTGTGACCTTGGGAATGTCATTTAACCTTCCTGAGCCTCAATCTCTTCATCTATGAAGTGGATATACTGTGGGGATAGTGTGAGATGGTACATCTGGAGGGCCTAGCATAACATCTGGTGTATAGAAGGGGCCCCATTGCACATTCATTGTCCTATGCTTATCATATAGCTTGGGCCTGTTGTGCTGGAGAGGACACCCAGGCACAAACCTCGCAAACACTTCATGCTTGTTCACACACTCACCAAACATTTACTGAGCACCTACTCTGTGACAGGCACTGCGCCAATCACTGGGAACACCACAGGGGACAAAGCCACATGTGGTTGGGCTCAGCGCACCAGATGGGCCACTATAGCCATAACCACGCTGAAAAGTCCACGGTTGTGACTGCAGAAAGCACAGGGCAGGTCACAGTGTTTTGAGACACCATCAGGAAGATGGAGGTCTGGTTGGTGAGGTCAGCTCAGGCCTCGCAGAGAAAGTCAAGCTTGGGAAGCAATGTGAACCATGAGCTGGGGGTAACCAGGCAATTGACAAGAGCAAAGAAGTGTTCCAGCAGAAGGAACAGCAGGTGCCAAGGTCCTGAGACGGCAGAGCATGGTGGGTGTGAGTGACCAAAATGAAGCTGAAGTGGCCACAGAGGGGAGGGGCCCATCAGTACAGGAGGATGGAGATGGAGGTAGGGGCCGGACCACAGAGGGCCAAGTGCAAAGATAAGGGGTCTGGGTTTTATCCTGAAAATAATAGGACATTTAAGCAGGGATGCTTGGAACATAAACATGTCATTCTCTCAAATATATTAATTTATTCAACAAACATTTACCAGGTACCTTGTATGTATATAACACTGTTCCAGGCACCATGAGAATAGGCAAGATGCCCTGGGCACTAAGGCTCTAATAGAACAGTGGAGCAAATGGGTATGTTAGCAACGGTTTATTGTAGAAGAGCCCTGGACTGTGTATCAAAGACAGGGGTTCAAGTCCCAGCTCTGCTGTTTACTGAATAACCCAGAGTCCCTTGAAGACAGTGACTAGGTTTGATTATCTTTGGGCCCCCAGCATCTGGCACACAGGAGGATGGGTAAACTTAGAATAATCACATCACTGTGGATAATATCAATAAGGCCTTACATTTGTTTAGTGCTTTATTGTCTTTAAAGCACTTTCACATACTGGATCTTATTTTATTCTCACACCATCCTCGTGAGGTAGATTCAGGACCAACTACATAATTTGTGAGGCCAAGTGCAAATGAAAATATGGGCCTCTTTGTTCAAAAATTAATAAGAGGGCTTCCCTGGTGGTGCAGTTGTTGGGGGTCCTCCTGCCGATGCAGGGGACATGTGTTCGTGCCCCGGTCCGGGAGGATCCCACATGCCATGTAGCGGCTGGGCCTGTGAGCCATGGCTGCTGGGCCTTCACGTCCGGAGCCTGTGCTCTGCAACGGGAGAGGCCACAGCGGTGAGAGGCACGCGTACCGCAAAAAAAAAAAAAAAAAAAAAAAAAAAAAATTAATAAGAATGTCATGACAGTGGTAGCAGAGCGTTAAACCAAGGTCAATATCACTATAAGGATGGGGTCCTGTGTTACCGCACAAGCTGCACGTCCATGAAGCCAGTCCCGGGTAAATTCTATTTTATTCATTTTACAGGTGAGGAAACTGAGGCACAAGGGAAAGTGACTCTGTCAATGTCACTCAGCTTGTACCCAAAAGAGTAAGCCTCAAAAGAAACCCAGGCCTTCTGCTTCCAGGTCCAGGATGCTTCCTGGTAAAACAGGGCTGACTCACTTCTGCTCTGGGTTGCAGCTCTGCTCTGGGCTGTGTTCCTGGCAGGGTAGTTCTAAGCATTGTTTGAAAAGTGATGTAGACAGCAAAGTGGATTGCAATTGTTCATGATGTTGCATGAAACCCTTCAACAGGTCCCGTTGCTCTCAGGAGAAAGGCCAAAGGTGGAGTCCCTTTGCAGTCTGATCCCTGATGAAAATTCTCCAGCTGCACCACCCACCCCTGCTGCCTCATTCAAAATGTGCTTCCCAACCACACACACCTTCCTGCAATTTCCCAACTGGACCTTGCTCCCTCTGACTTCCAGGCCTTTGCTTGTACTACTCCCTCTGCCCCAGATGCTGTGCTATGAAGGGTGAGTTCAAGGTGGCCAACTAATGAAGGGAGCAGGGCAGGATAAGAAAAGGCATCTAAGGCAGATGACTAGTCTGTCTGCATCCTTGGAAAAACTATCCATCCATCCATCCATCCATCCAACAAATATTCACTGAGCCCTGTGTGCTATACACCAGGTATTAAGTTAGGCACTGGGCATCCAGAGATGAATAAGCCACACCTCCCACCCTCAAGCAGCTCACAGTCCAATGGAAAGACAAAAAAGTGTTACCCATAGTGCAAAACCAATTTCATAACCTATGTGAATCCAGACTCCTTCCCATAATTTATGCAAATTCTTTCTTTCTTCTTCCTGATCCTGTCTCCATTCTTGTTCATAAGTGTCATCCCAGCATGGCCTTGAGACAGTTGGGACAAAGCCCTAAACCCCTTTACTACTTTTCCATAAGAAATACAATTCCAGGGATGATCTTATGGATTTGATGACTTTATTATATATGGACCTGAAGAGTTATGGTACAGGATGATGTCTCACACTCTACAGCCTTCCACCATCTTGCTGGTTTGCCATCCATAATCCTTCACTTCCCCAAAGCCCAGCGATTAGCATGGACCCCTCCCCACTGCACGGCCCCCTGGGAGTATCATCCAGTCCTCGCTCCCTACCCTGACACATCCCCCAAGGACAGCTGGCTCCCCAGAACCTGGTGAAGATAATGTGCTCGAATTCACAGAAAGGGACCACGACAACACAGACAGTGGTGAGCGCCACAACGGGGCAAGTTCAGGGTGACCGTACAAGGCGTTACAGAAGACGGCTGCGTGCTGGGAAAGACTCCTGGATGAAGAGGCAGATCGGAAGAGAGAGAATATTCCAAACAGAGCAAAAGGCAAGGACAGGGAAGCCAGAGAGGGCCTGGCGATTTAGGGTCAACAAAAGTGGTTCAGCAGGGCGAGAGGATCAGGTGTGAGGGGCAAGGTGACACTGGAGAGGCAGGCAGGCCATGAGGCGTCGGAGGGCAGAGCTGAGGACCATGGACTTGAAGCTCTAGCTGCAGAGCCGCTGCTGAGAGATCTAAAGCTGAGAAGTGATAAGATGATAAGAGAATTCAGAAAAATTATAGGGGCTGAGATATATGGGGTCACTCCACCCCAACCTGGAGGCTATGGGAGCCTCAAGCGCAGGGCCAACGTCATTACAAGGCAGCAATCTGCCCACCCACCCCACCGGGGAGTAGGTATGAGACCAGACAGAGCCACTCCTGGGGACAAGGTCTTGTGATAAAGACAGGCAGCAGAGCCCCAGGGTGGCTGTCCTTGTGTCCCTGGCGGGGGTGGGGCGAAGGTAGCGGCCGCACACCCACTCTGTTCTGCAGCAAGTCCTCTTGGGGACCTGTTATCAGAGCAAAAACAAAGTCTGCGACATTCATGGACCGTCAGGACCTGACAGAAGGATTCAAACTAATTTTCAAATGTCTTCAGGTCAGCAAAACCTCAAATGCACTTTTTCCAGAGCTCTTTCCTGCCTCCACACGCCCACCACCACCCCATCACTGCTTCATTCTAGAAGCCGCATGGATTTCAAGGGAAATGGAATCAGCGTGGTCCTGCTTCTTTCACACTTGAATCCTCAAACAGGCTGTTTTGTAAGAGACCGAGCACTTCCAAGACACTTTGCAGACTCCCTGAGCATCTTGTTTTGAATCAGGAAATTGGATTTTGCCAGAACTTTATGTTCAAGTTCAATATTAATGTCAGAACCCATGAAATGTGAGTGGGTTCTAAATTTGGAAAAACATATTCTTCAATCTCTCCCCAAATCATTCCTTCAGCTACTGGCTTCGGAGGCAAGTTCCGTATTCTGTGTGGCTGTCCAATGCTGGCTCTGAATGATACACTCAGGCTTCGAACACACGAGGTGCTCACTCAGCTGATCAATAGATCAATAACCTGCTTTGGAAGAGTACGCAGAGGGAATCCAATATCTAGCCAGCTTCCTTTCTTGGCAAAGCTGCTGGGTTGAGTCTTGTTTCTGTGCAGGACATCTGCCCTGACTTGAACTTTGACTCCCTACCAGTGTCCTTCCTGAATTATTTACACTGAGAACATAGCGCCTAAAAAGATTTATTTAAAAAAAAAAAGAAAAAAGAAAGCCGAGTGTCATTTTTAGAAAGGCGAGACACCCAACACATCCTACTCTGAGTAGATTTCTTTGACGGCTTATGACGTTGCCTGAATGGTAAATATACCCTCAGACTCCGAGTAAATAGTCCATGGCATGTAACTTGGGATAAAAGAGGAAATTTTACACAACGTGGCCACAGACGCCTTGTCATTTCCCAGAAAATTAGAGGGTCTTCCAGTGACCCCGTAAATTTATCACACAAGTATTCTTCCACGACTTCAGGAACAGATGGGGTCTGTTTTGATAATGTTTTCCAATCCCCATAGATAACACGGAGGGAGGCGGGGAGGGGAAGGGAGAGGGAAGGGGAGGGGGAGGGGGAGGGCGGGACGGCCTGCCATTGCCCCCAGAACGGGAAACCAGCGCTCAGGCAGGCAGCCGGGCGTTCTGTGCCTCTGGTCACTTGAAAGACACTTTGTTAGCACCGAGCATTTCGTTTTTGAAGGGAAGCAGCAAGGGATCTGGGGGAACACTCATCCCTGTACCTGGTAGCCCTTCACTGAAGCACTGAGGTGGGAAAGGATCGGCCGAAAGAGAGACTCAGATGCAGAGGAGGAGCTAGGATCAAAGACAGGCTGCAGGGCTTCCCTGGCGGCGCAGTGGTTGAGAATCCACCTGCCGATGCAGGGGACACGGGTTCGTGCCCCACCCGGGAAGATCCCACATGCCGCGGAACGGCTGGGCCCGTGAGCCATGGCCGCTGAGCCTGCGCGTCCAGAGCCTGTGCTCCGCAACGGGAGAGGCCACAACAGTGAGAGGCCCGCGTACCGCAAAAAAAAAAAAAAAAAAAAAAAGACAGGCTGCAAGGGGTCTTGAAAGACACCCGTCTGCCTCCAGAGAGGATCACAGGGGTTCTGAAATCAGAGGGAGATTTCATGACTGCTAACCAACCAATTCCAGAATCTCAGTGGAGATGGAGAAATACAATCAGTATCTTCCAGGTAGCAATTGTGCATTCAGTTTAAAAAGCAGATTCCACCACTAATAATAATAGCTGATACTGACTGAGGGATTCCCAGGTGCCAGGCACCGGGCTGATCACTCCACCAGGTTAATGCATCTAATCCTCGCCACCCTGAATGTCAAAGGAGGAAAATGAGGTGCAAAGAGGTCACAGACCTGCCCGGAGTCTGCGGCTGGTCAGGGCAGGGCTGGGAGGAGTCCCTGGGAGATGCAGGGTGATGCTGTGCAAGTCTCTGGTCTCTCCACAACCTGGATTCCTCACCTGTAAAGTGGAGCTGACCACAGCAATATGACACAAGTCTTTTCCTTTCTTTTTTTATCTTTTCTCTGTCTCTTTTTTTTTTTTTTTTTTTTTTTACCAGGCCCGTATGCTTTTAAACCACAGTTTCTTTCAGGGTTCTCATTTCCAACTTTCATCACTCATTTGTCCATTCAGCACATGTGATTGAGCAATCACTAGTTATGTTACCGTCATCCAGACTTCCAATCGGGACCTTTGTAATTAGCCCACCCACTGCCTCTTCACGGTGGGCTTTCCCATCATTATCGTGCCTTTGACAAGCATCTCTTTATGCCATTGTCTGTTTTACAAAAACTAACTATATCTGTCTTGTGCTTTACTGTTCACAAAATCCTGTCCCATAGACTTACTTACTTGTATGTGATCTTTATGACAACCTAGCAGAGAAAAGAGAAACAGATATGGTATTTATTATTACTGTCATTTTCCTATTTTACACACAGCGAAAGCACAGCCCAAGCATTCCAAGTGAATGCTGGAGCCAGGATTCAAACTCAGATCTCAGGATGCCTACACTGAACCCTTTCTGCATAAACATGGCCCACCATCTGGGGGCTCACCCTCCTTCCCCACAGTGGGCCACGTTGGTAAAGGACAGCCACACAGAGCACTGCGGAGCTGGGCGGTTACACACATGGACTCTTGAGCCAGATAGCCTGGGTTCTAAATCCTGCCCCTGCCACGTACTAGTTGATGACCTTGGGCAAGTGCCTCCATCTCCTCATGTGTTAAAAAGGATTGTTGTGAAGATCAATATATATTAATTATGATCGATATATATCATATATAATATTAATGTTTATTATGTTACAAATTAATTATAATCTAGAATACTGGTTAATTTAGTATATTCATAGAAAGCTCTTAGGACAGTGTCTCACACTTAAATGCCATCTAATTGTTCATTCTTTTAACATAATTATGGAGGCATCTGAAAGCAAACAGAGACTGGGAAGGAAAGGGCAGAATAGAGCAAAGAGCTCTAGCTGGGGTTCCAGGAGGAGGAAAACTAACTGGAACTGACAGTCAGGAGATGTGGTTCTACTCTCCACTCTGCCACAGTTACAATCTGTGCAACTGGGGACAAATCCGTCACTCTCCACCTCTTTGGTTTCCTCATCTGTCTGATGGGAGGGAGTTAAACCGCTTTGGGTAGGGGAGACTTGACAAAGACTCACCGACTCCCTCATCCGACCCTAAGCCTCTGGCGTCTGGACTGCTGAACACAGCAGCCACCCCACTTTGATGAAGGCCAGTGAGTGAAGACAATCAGTTAGTTTCACTTAGAATCAGCCTGACAAACTCATCTCAGTTTGCCTGGGACTTTCTCGGTTCTCATACTGAAAGTCCCACATCCCAGACACACAATCCCAGGAAAACCAGGACAACCAATCACACTAATTAGGTCAGCCCCTTAAAAAATTCTGTAATCTCATCCATCATTCTCGAAGCTTTGCCACGCATGTTATCACCTTCAGATATTGTGCCATAACTGTGTTCCAACTGTGAACTTACTCAAACACACTTACTTCAAAAGAATGTTTTACATCATTACTGCAGCAATCAGGATAGGCCAGGTTAGCTGAGGTGACAAAGCAGAGAGCTGGAAATATGCGGGAATAGCACTACAACTGTGAAAGCAAACCTGCATCGTGGGCCATGAAGAGAAGGGAGAATAAAAATCAATGAAAATAAAGTGAATGACACTACCTAGTAGAGCTGACTAAAGCTTCTGTCTGGTCCCAGGTACCTGCTCACTCTTTGCCAAAAGGAAAGATTAGTAAGAATTTAAAACATCCTGGGATTTTTCTCCTTTCCATAAACAGGATTGAAAATAAAGTAAATTTATCACTCTGTGATTTTATCTTATTTAATGTCATGTCCATCTACCATCTAAAATCATCTCCCACGCCACCAGTGGAGGACATCAAATACACTGGGAAAGACAGAATCAGAGAGAGCAGAAAGGTGAGAGGGCAAGGGCTGGGTCATGCATTTAAATGTTCAGATCTTCGAGAGGCACCCTTCCCTCCAAAGCAACTTTTACCACTAGTTAATAGCAAGTCAGACAGGCCACAAGCTGAGAGGGGACACCTCTCCAGCCCTTCTTTTATCAGGAATCCCACCTTGCCTAGGGCAAGTACTGCAAGAGACAGGAAGAGCACTCAAGAGAGGTCCTTGTTGCAACAAGATCAGATGGGAAGAATTTCAGCAAAGCAAAGCAGCCGCAAAGGACCCATGACTTTTAAATCCCAACAAGGTTTAGGCAAGTCCCCAAAACAGATTAAGAAATGACTGTAAATTCTCATGATGTGGTTGAAAGGGCCTACGTCACTGCTACTTCTTCCAAAGCCATAAGAGTACCAAAAATAGTTTGCCACCTGAGATTGGTTACCGAGACAAATGCCAGATGGTGCTGCAGGAGAGCCCAGCCCTGCTCTCTGTAGTCTCCCCTTCTCCAACTCCTCCAATTCCATGAGCGCCATTCACTTTCTCCATTCCAGCACTGACATGCTTACTTGGCTGGGCCACCTCATCCACTTTATGGCTTTAAATGCCACCTACAATGGCCAATGACTCCCAATCTTTAACACCAGCCCATCCCATCTGCTGCGCTTCAGACTCCAGACCCTACCCAATAGCCCCCACTTCAACGTCTCACCAGGGTCTCAGACGCAACGTGTCCAAGCTGAACCTACAGTCTGCTCTGCCCCAAGCCCGCTTCTCCTCCACCATCCACTCCTTTGCTCAAAGGCAAAACCTGGGAGTCTTCTGTGATTCCTCTTTCTCCTTTGTCACCCCAAATCCAGTCCTATTAATTTTATCGCCTAAATGTTTATAGAATTGATCTTCTCCATCCCACTCCTCCCACCCCACTGCAGGCCACCCACCCACATCTCTCCCCCAGCCAATTATGGAATCTCCTAATTGGTCTCCCAAGATCACCTTTGCTTCTCTCTAATCCTCGCCAATCCACAACACAGCTATAAGCAACTTTTTAAATGTAAATCTTATCTTCTTGTTTAAATCCTTCAACTGTACCCTATTACCCTTGTAATAGAAACCGTGGCCTGAAATCCATTTCACCTGCCTTCACTAATCAAGGTCGTTTTAAGACTTGCAAAGTCCTCCAAGCATCACATAGCCTAAACAGTAAGATGTTTGCCAGAGTTGTTTTCTAGGAACTTGGAGTCAGCTGCTCTAGTTGGAGCTGAGCTGGTTAAGACTGGATAGGACCACCGACCCTTCACCTGGGCATGCACGAGTATCTACACTGAGTGACCTTTTGACATCAGATGCCTGAAAACTCCACCCTCGGAACATGCAGATAGGGAAAATCACCTTTCCCCATGCTCCCCTTGTCTTAGAGCACCCTGATTCTTTATTCATTAACCCAGAAATGCCGTGGGCCTCTTGCCTTCAGGGAGGTGGATTTGAGATTTGCTCTATCATCTCCTCGCTTGGCTGCCTGGCAAATAAACCCTCCCTTTGCTGCAAACCTCGGAGTCACAGCATTTGGCAAGCCAGCCAGGAGGTAAGACAAGACAGACATTTTGTCTGTGGCTTGTCGGCCTCTTGCTGGTATTGAACCTGTGGATGAGTCCAAGCAGCTGCCTGGTCCATCTGTTCCAGGGACCATCCCTTGGATGGTGAGATGCCATCCTGGTGGTGAGATGGTCCTGGTGAGATGCCACCAACCTTTGGTGCTTAGTTTTGTTTTGCAGCAAAGAGACGGTTTTGGGGTTTCAGGGTTTTGAGGTTCAGAAGACTTTTTTTGGGAGAGTAATTTTGTTAAAGAAATCACCTATGCTTAGATTGTCTTTGCAATCCTGACCAAATGGCAGGTTGGAGGCCCACCTGGCAGGATTTTGGCAGGCAACATGAAAAGTTACCACTACTGCGGCACTCCATACCTGAGTTAAAGGCCCAGGGCTCTAGTTCTGGTTTTGTTTGTGTTGGTCTCTTTTGTCTGTGTCTGATTGTCTTAATTGTAAAGAATTGGCTATTGGGGATTGAGCTTCTTGGTGACTATAGCAAGGACCCTTAGAAAGATTTCATTGCTGCTACCACCTGGAAGCAAAACCCCTTCAATATGGGATATGTTAATCCAATTCCCTCTTGCAGCCCTCTAGGCTGTATTCTTTTAATTGGATGACTTTCAAGTTATGAATCCATGGTAAAGAAAAAGATGATTTTTTTTTGTAACACTGTGTGATCACAATACCTTTAGACTCAGGAGCAAGACGACCTGAAAATGGGTCCTTAAATTACCATATAATTCTGCAACTAGATTTATTTTATAAACGGGAAGAAAAATGGGATGTAATATCCTATGTACAGTCTTACGTTACTGTATCAAAATAAACCTGTGCAAAGAAGATGTAACCTTGGACTTCCATGGTGGCGCAGTGGTTAGGAATCTGCCTGCCAATGCAGGGGACACAGGTCTGAGCCCTGGTCTGGGAAGATCCCACATGCTGCGGAGCAACTAAGCCCCTGCACCACAACTACTGAGTCTGCGGTCTAGAGCCCACAAGCCACAACTACTGGAGCCCACTCTCCTAGAGCCCATGCTCTGCAACAAGAGAAGCCACCGCAGTGAGAAGCCCACGCACCACAATGAAGAGTAGCCCCTGCTCACCACAACTAGAGAAAGCCCGCGTGGAGCAACAAAGACCAAATGCAGCCAAAAATTAATTAATTTTTTAAAAAGGAAGATGTAACCTTACAGTCCAACAGAAAAGGAAGGCAAAGAAATTTGTTTTGCTTGACTCTAATGAAAAGGAGGACAACTTTCTCAACTTGCTGTTGATTCAGCTGAACACTCTGACTGCTCCTCCTCCACCCACATACAATGGTGTTGCTGCTCTTTCGTTGCCAGCACCTGAGCCAGAGACTCAGGCCTGGCCACCTCAGTCTCTGAGGGTCAAGAAATAAGAATGGTCTCCCCCTCTCATACCCACTAGGGCACTCAATTTGGCCAGGGAGCTACCCTACTCTAGTTGGAGCTGAGCTGGTTAAGACTGGATAGGACCACCAACACTTCACCTGGGCATGTACAAGTATCTACACTGAGTGACCTTTTGACATCAGAGGGCTGAAAACTCCACCCTCGGAACATGCAGATGCCAGTAACCTAGTTATGCAGGGGGGCAAGATTCATTAAGGCAAGTCCCCATTAGGGTTGTAAATGCTGAGACTGGGCAGTTGATGGGGTTGAGAAAAAGGAGTGGACTCAGATCAACTTCCAATTAATTTAACTGGAAGAGCAACATACCATCTTATAGAGATGATCCAAAGAGAATGGAAAATCTTTTCATCGATTTTTTTTTGCAACCCACACCCCAACCTCGACAGATGTTCAAAATTTACTAAATATCCTCTTCACTTCAGAAGAACACATAACAGTGCTGGATAAAGCTACGGAGGAGGTAGATCGGCTTCACACAGTACCTGGCAAGCTGGTACGGGAGGCAGCAAGGGTAGCTGTACCAGCAGTGGATCCTAACTGGGATGTGAATGCTAGGGATAGGCTAAAAGTTGAACACTACTAAGAGTGCATTCTTGCAGGATTGTGAAGAGGGGCACCAAAACAAAGAAGCCTTAATAGAGTACAGGAGGTGAAACAGAAACCAAATGAGGATCCTTTGGAATTTCTAGAAAGGGTCTTTAAAGCCCATAGGCAGTATACAGGTATAGACCTATGGCCCTGGAGAATTTAAAGATAGTTAATATGACTTACTAGTCAGAGTGACCCCAATATACAGAAGAAACTGTAAAAGGTAGAAGCGTTACTGAATTAAGTGGTATGGACCCTGCTTGGGCCCTAGTCCCGCCAAGGCCCTCTGCCTTGGCTGGGAAGGTTCTTTTTCCATTCGTGTTCATGCAACCAAAAACAAAACTGAAGCTGAGATGGAAGCAGCACAAGCTTTATGCAATGGCCAGAGAATGGTGACATAGGAACTTAGTTCACAAATCAACTTCTCCCCTTAAGTGAGAGGGATTTGCTTTTAAGGAGTAAGAACAGTGGGAGGAGGAGTGAGGCTAATGATGGGGAGGCATAAGCATTAGTTTTCTGGGAGAGAGACAGGGCTTTCCTGGAAGTGGGGTGTCACCCCTTTATGGTCTGTGACTTCCAGTCATGGCCACTAGTAGGTGTGTCATTCATTATGCTAATGTAGTAAAATCAGCATAGAATGAGACTCAGGGTCTGTTGGAGATCAGATTCGTTGCCATCTTGGTTTCAGCTGGTTCTATCTGGTTTTTGCTTTTCTCTTCCTATAGCTTCCTTTCTTTGTGTCTAGACTTTGTACCTTAAAGATATAAGTTAGGGGGTCTTCCCTGGTGGCGCAGTGGTTGGGAGTCCGCCTGCCGATGCAGGGGACACGAGTTCGTGCCCCGGTCCGGGAGGATCCCACGTGCCGCGGAGCGGCTGGGCCCGTGGGCCATGGCCGCTGGGCCTGCGCGTCCAGAGCCTGTGCTCCACGGTGGGAGAGGTCACAGCGGTGAGAGGCCCATGTACCGCAAAAAAAAAAAAAAAAAAAAAAAAAGAAGAAGATATAAGTTAGTTCCTGTTCAAGGGAGGGGGTTGATGGGTTTTGAGCAAGGGTCTGGTGGCAGCCCTGGTAACAGAAAGGAGTTTAGCGATGCCTATGTCTCAAGTTGTTGAAATTGCCTTTAAAGTTTTTAATGGCAGAGACCAGGTTCAGGAGAAAAGGGAACAACAAGAATGAAGCAGGCCACTCTGCTGGCTGCTGCCCTAACACAGGGAAGAGAAGGGCCAAACTGAGGACCTCAACAAGGGACTCAGCAAAAGGGTTACCTCTGTACCTGGACAAATGGACACAAAGTACCACCAGAACAGGCTTGTGCATTACAGACTCTATTGTTCCAATCCTGAAAAGAATAGCCTGCAACCATTCCAGAAGAATACACCAAAGAAGGAATCTCCTAAAGGAGGAAACAATGAACCTCTAGGCTGAAATCTTGGAAGATTAAACAACCACAGGCCAGATCCATCCTCGCTGGACTGGACCTTATGAGGAACACAGTGAGATACGGAAACCATGCTGCAGAAGAAAAACTGCAACCAAGATCATCCAAACCTTGGCTCGTTGGACCCCCGACATTGACTTCTCTGAGTGTGCAGGGGAATGCCTAACAGATCTCAAGATCCTTTTCAGAAAGAAGCTGTGAGGAAGAAATTAAGGTGATCGTCTTTGTCTGCAATACAGCAGTGGTGACTTTAGTAAGGTTAAACTCTTCAGAAGGCAATTTAGATCACTTGTTACATTACCAGAATGACTGTTCTCTTCTAGTTATGCCTTCTCAGTCCTCAAGCCCTTGTTAGGTCTACGCCCCTTATCAGCAGGAAGTAGCCAGAGCAATTGTTGCCTCTCTTCCTCAAGGTTGAGGAATAATCAAGGGGGGCTGAAACCGTGGCTTAAATCCATTTCACCTGCCTTCACTAATCAAGGTCATCTTAAGACTTGTATGTCCTCCAAAACTCACATAACCTAAACAATAAGATGTTTGCCAAAGTTGCTTTCCAGGAACTTGGAGTCAGCTGCATCTAGTTTGAGCTGAGCTGGTTAAGGCTGGATAGGATCACCGACCATTCAACTGGGCATGCGTGAGTATCCACTCAGTGACCTTTGGACATCAGAGGCCTGAAAACTCCACCCTCAGAACATGCAGAACCCTGTAGCCTAGATATACCTGCACAGAACCACATTATTACACCGTCTTCCAATCACCTTTCCCCACACTCCCCATGCCTTAGAGCACCCTGCTTCTTTATTTGTTATCCCATAAATACCCTGAGCCCCTGGCCTTTACGGTGGTGGGTTTGAGATTTGTTCTCTCATCTCCTCACTTGGCTGCCTTGCAAATAAACCCTCTTTGCTGCAAGCCTCGGTGTCTCAGCTTGCTGTCCGTTGGGCAAAAAGAACCTGGCTGGATAGCAATGAATCCCCAAGTCCTTAAGGTGGCTATTAAGGCGCCATGTGCTCTGCCCTCCTACATGTGCAGGCTTACCTCCACCCATACTCCCTGCCCTGGGAGCCTCTTCACTCCAGCCCCACACACTTCCTCCACCTTCTCCTCAATGCCAGGGTGTTGAACAAGCTAGGAAGAGGCCCTCTCTCTGCCTAGCACATTCCTCACAACTCAGCTTAGCACTCCTCTGGGAAAGCTTCCTGATCTCCAGGCCAAAGTAGGGCCCCCTCACCCCCATATAAACCCAGAGCACCCTGGCCTCCTCCTTCCCAGTGCTCAACATAACAGCATTTCCTGTCCATTAGCTGTCGCCCATCAGGCTGCCTGTTCCTTGGAGACAGGGACCCACTGGTATCCCCACACCTAGTACTGTGCCCAAGGGTATAGCAAGTGCTCCATAGATATTTGGAGACTGAGTGATAACAATGAGAGTCACTCCCCAGTGGTCTGGGTCCCCACCCGCATGCCTCTCTGTGACCTTTCTGAAGAAGACTTAATAACATGCATTCTAGTCTTAGAGAACATGGGATCTGGTGACACCACTGGGAACACTGACAAAAATGTGTCTGTGGTGGGTTCACCCAGCCCTCAGGAAGGACTAAGGATGGAGTCATGCTGCATCACGCACAGGAAGAGCCTGAGCTGGTGCTGCCGGCACGGGGTGTCCTAAGCCTTTGGTCTCGGCTTTCTCTTCCTAGAGTATTTATATCCATCCGGAGAAGCCGGCTGGCTTCATTAATTGTGAACGTATGTCCACCCAAAGCAGCCATAAGCTGAATGAATTGAATACCAGACCTTATATGGGCATCCCCTGTTGATTTATATGTTAATATGTGACATGAAGGGGAGGGCTAAGGCGGAGGACCAAATGTTCGCCTTCCCCTGTGATCTCAAAGGCGCGAGTCTGTTGGTGTATCGTTTGTTTTTAGTGGAGTGACTACCTTTCCTATGAAAACAGGGCATTGTAAGGCCCACAGACATTTGACGGCCAGCATAGGGACAAGCATACAGTTGAGAAGTGACAGCAAAAAGTGCACATTCTGTGTTCGTGTCTCCAATGAGAACTGCTAACATGCAGTAGATGTTAGTGCCCAGCACCCTCAACACGAATGCACCCACTCATTCAATCCCCACAATAGCTCTATGTGGCGGGAACTGCTGTTACGCGCTTTTTGCGAATGGGGAAAGCAAGGCCCAGAGAGGTTAAGGGATGGGCCCTGTTAGTAAGTGGCAGAGCTGGAATCTGAATCCAGGCAGTGTGGCTCCAGAGTCTTGAGTAGTCAGGACCCATGGGGATCCATTCAGTCTAAACCAAAGCCAAACCCAGGGACCCGCTTCCAGAGGACTCTAGCCCCTGCCCTGATTGGTCTTTTCTCTCTTGAGGGCTACAGAGAAGCTGCAAGCACAGCCCTGGCTTCAAGGAGTGCACGTCCCTATAATAGAACAAGTTAGCTAGTGTGAAGTGCCATGCCAGGGATCCAGGGGCCAGGGAGTGGGTCATCCAAGTAGGCAGAGGTCTTGAAGCACCGATCACCAGGTACATCCCTGCTCTGCGGTTACCAGGTTCCATGGCGTCGGGCAAGTCGGCGGTTTCCTCTTGCGAGACTCAACTTCCAAATCTGTAAAATGGAAATGCTGATGATAACATCATGCTAGTTCCTGTCTCCCGGGGATGGTGTAAGGACTGTGTGAGAGAAAACGTGCAAAGCATTTAGGACAGGGAATGTCTTCAATAAACATTGGTCCTATTATTTCTAGCCAGGGGGGTTCAGGACATCACCAGTTATTCATTCACAAACATATATCAAGCACCTACTAACAATGTACCAGGCACCACGCCAGGTGCTAGGCACACAAAGAAGGAGATGGCAGCCAGGCCTTCAAAGAGCACATTGTTCAGAGAGGCTGTGATATGGTTCTACACAAGGGACAGCGGGGGAGGGGGACACAAGGCTGGTGGGAGCCTTGGGTTCTTGCAGGGGAATCAAGAAGGTGCCACGGAGGAGGGCGACAAGGATGTAGGAAATGGGGCGAGGTTGTTTCCTATATTTGCAAGAGCACCAGTAAGGGGCCAGCTTCACAGCATCCAACAGTGGGGTCAGTGGGCTTGAGGAGGGGGGTCACCATCACACAGGGACTGGGTTCCAGGCAGGCAGCTCTGATGTGGTGAAGTCTACATCCACGTCCTGAAGTCTTCTTTATCTCCAGACTCAGCCCGAGACAAAGAAATAACTAAACATTGAAGCAGGAATCTAAGTTTGGGTTTTTTTGTTGTTTGTTTTGGTGCCCAGTTATTTGCCTGTTAGCCAGCCCCGGGATAAGACAGAATTTATGTCTCACCAAAGAGGCACCAAAAAGGGAAGGAGAGAGAGACAGAGAGAGAGGAGATTATGCAGAGTTTTGTGTTATTTTTTTTTTTCCTTCAGAGTGTCTCCTCACTAGAATCCTGCCGCTCTGTCTCCGGGGAGCGGTTCGCCCTCCAGAAAATATGACACTTTATTTCCTGCCCTTGTTTGTTAACACACCCCATTACCATCCATCTCAGTTTCAAGTAACTGCCAGCCGGCATTAACGCCCTCCTCCTCGCCGAGGCAGAAAATAGAAAGGGAAGAATTCAGCAGATTTTCCCCCATGGCACCCTCGGAGGCACCAAGATAACCAGAGCAGAAACCACAATTGGATTCTTATTCCTTCAGCCCAGGAATGCGAAGGACGGGACGGTTTAACCACCTCCTGCATTTTCCTGCAAAGAGAGGCTTGTTATTTCGGTTGTCTGGGCTCCCTTCTCTGCTACGGAGAAAGATACATTAATTAATTAATTTTTTTTTTTTAACGTTAGGCAGGAGATGTTACAAACTGTCAGGAACTGTCAGTGGGCGCCTGCCCCAGTCAGGTAAGCGGCCTGCGGCGGAGACACACTGACCCCTAGTGGCCGGCCCGGCCCTCGCAGCCCCGGCGCCCCGCCCTTGCCCTGGGCTGCATAAAACCGCTCTTTCCTCCCTGCAGCATTGTGTGGGCTGCGGGGTGGCCAGTGTTGTGTGCTCACCGCCTGCCCCAGCGCAGGCACAGACAGACACACACAGACACATACACACACCATGTCCAATTTCTTCTCTCCTTTTCCAGTTCCATAGAGCATACGTTTCCTAAGAACCTTCACAGTGCAGGCTCTGGGTTACAGATAAGGCCTGTTTCTGTTTCTCTGGTCCTGAGCAGTTGCTGGAAAGGCAGACAGGGCCCCAGCAGGACACAGGGCTGGGAGGGAGGAAGGGAGCCGGCTTTGTGGAGGGGCTGCCTTGTGCCAGGCACTGTGCATATATTATCCCACTGGAGCCTCACAGCGGACCCAATGGACAGATTTGGAAACTGAGGCTCTGGCTGTCCAGTGGCTTGCCCATGTCACAATGCTAATGTTTTACTGATTTTATTTATTTTAATAAGCAAATATTTACATAACACTTACCTGCCAGGCATTCATCTAGTGCTTTATCTATATTATAATTAACTAGATTGAATCTTTATCACAATCCTATGAAGTAAGTACTATTATCTCCATTTCACAGATGAGGAAACTGAGGCACAGAGAGGTTAAGTTACTAATGAGTGGTGGATCTGGATTCAGCCCCACAGTCCAGCTTCAGAGCGCTCTCGACCGTGGCGGGGCTCCGTGTACCCTGGATACTGGTAAGGAGGAGACCAGGACTCCAAATCCAAGCTCTTCCCCTGACCTCCTTTATCCCCTGAGGATAAAGTGCTGCAGCCGTGCAGGAGAGCGTGCGGTGCTTCTAACCGCTGCAACAGGAAGAAGCCTGGTAGAGGAGGTGGCGTGGAAGCTCCTGCAGAGGAGCTCCTGCATGGTCACAGACCATGCCATTTACCTGCAGAGCCCCAGGCCTGGCACATGGTGGGGAGGCGTGCTCAATAAAAGCTCAGCTGGACTGGACCTTGAAAGAAGGTTCAAAGACCTTGAAGGACATTTCAAGGAAGGTAGGAGAGAGGCTACGAGGGCTGCACGTACCACAGTGCTGAGGTAGAAAAGTACAGGTCATGTTTCCATTACCAACCCCATAAAAAGGTATTTTCAAAACCGCCCCTGCTCTTTTGGGCCAATACAAGGGGATTAGCTAGACTGCAATTGAGCACCCCCTGCCGCACACACCTGTGATTAATATCATCTAAAGTGTGTGTGCCCCTCCCCGCTCTGAATTTTATCTCATTTGAGCTTCACAGCAGGCCCATGAGATAAATATAACCAGCCTCACATTTAACATGAGAAAACGGAGGGCTTTTCCAAATGGGCTAAGTAACTTGTCCCCAGTGTCCCAGCTAATACATAGAGACCTGGACACCTAGGCTTCCTGACTCCAAAACTCATGCCCCCTCATGCTGTCACCATCAGCCAGGACCCCCATGCAGGGAAAGCCCAGCACCCACCCTGGCAGTCCCGTCCTTCTCTCATGCAGTGTTTTGAACTGGCCAGCTTGTTCCCGTCTTGCCCCAGCCGTTCCCTCAGCCTGAAATGCTCTTCCTGTACATGGATCTTCCCGCAGTTGGCTTCTTCCTGTCATTCCGGTGTCAGCTCAAGTGTCACCTCCTCTGAAAAGCCTTCCTTGTCCACCCAACCGAAAATAGCCTTCCAGTCACTCTCTATTTGCATCACTGTTTTGTCTTCTTCCCAGCAGTTATTCATCCCTGATAATTTCGTGTTTAGTTACTATCGTTAGTCTCATCTCATGTATAATATGGGCTATCAATTACATGGCACAAACCTACCGTGTGCCAGCAAGGTTTCAAGAACTCTGCACACAGTAGGTCATTTACTCTTCACATTATCCTTTACTGTAGGTTCTATTATTATCCCCATTTTACAGAAGAGGAAACTGAGGCAGGGGAAGTTCAGTAACTTGTCCAAGATTCCACCTCTAGTAAACACTGCTCTTAGCCACTACAAAGACATCAGCCCTTCAATAACAAAAAGACAAGGGAATTCCCTGGTGGTTCAGTGGTTAGGACTTGGCACATTCATGCTTTCACTGCTGTGGCCCAGGGTTCAGTCCCTGGTCGGGGAACTAAGATCCTGCAATCCCCGTGGCACAGCCAGAAACAACAACGACAAAAACAAAAAGACAAACAACTGAATTTTTTAAATGAGTAAAGGACTTAAATAGATATTTCTCCAAAGAAAATACACAAATGGCCAATAAGCATACGAACAGATGCTTCATTAGTCATTAGGGAAATGCAAATCAAAACCATAGTAAGATACCTCTGCACACCTACTAGGAAGACTATAATAAAACAGAAGATAACAAGTGTTGGCAAGGATGTGGAGAAACTGGAACCCCCATACATTGCTAGTGGGAATGTAAAGTGGTGCAGCCACTATAGAAAACAGTTTGGTGGTTCCTCAAAAAGGTAATCATAGAATTACCATATCACCCTGCAATTCTACTTTTAAGTATACACCACAACACTGTGAATGTACTAAATGCCATTAAATTGTATACTTTATAATGGTTAAAATGGTGGTTTATATTAATATATGTATGAATTTTAAAATTTTTTTTAAAAATTCAACCTTGTCTGTCTTGTTCATTTCTGGGTCCCCAGGGCTTAGAACAGTGCACAACACACAGTAGGTACTCAGAACATATTTGTTGGAGAAATGAATAAAGAGGACCAGGGCCCAGGCCTCCCAGCTCTCAGTCTTGGGTTCTTCCCATAGCATCAGGAAGCTCTAACTCAGTGGTTCTCAACCTCTTGAGAGGGCTCACTAAATCACCTCAATCACCTGGAGGGCTCACTAAAACCAGACTGCAGGGCCTCAAGCCCTCGGGGTCTGAGAGTTTGCATATCTGACAAGTTCCCTACTGGCCTCAACATACCTCAATGTAATAAAGGCCATATATGAGAAACCTACAGCTAACAACACACTCAATGGCGAAAAGCTAAAAGCATTTCCCCTAAGATCAGGAACAAGATAAGAAGGTCCGCTCTCAACACTTTTATTCAACATAGTTTTGGAAGTCCTAGCTACAGCAGTCAGAGAAGAAAAAGAAATAAAAGGAATCCAAACTGGAAAAGAAGTTAAACTGTCACTGTTTGCAGATGACACGATACTATACATAGACAATCCTAAAGATGCTACCAGAAAACTACTAGAGCTAATCAATGAATTTGGTAAGGTTGCAGGTTACAAAATTAATACACAGAAATCTGTTGCATTTAGGGCCACACTTTGAGAACAACTTCTCTCTGTTGCCCATTAAACCACCAAAGAGAAGAGAAGAGGAGCCTTGACATGACCAAGAGAGAGGAAAGCCAGGGCCAACATCTAATTAAAAGAGAAACAGAGAGATTTAAACTACCTAAACTGAACCACACAAAAAATGTTGTCAGTTATTTTTTTAATTTATTTTTATTTATTTATTATTTTTGGCTGTGTTGGGTCTTCACTGCTGCGCACAGGCTTTCTCTAGTTGCGGCGAGTGGGGGCTACTCTTCGTTGCGGTGCACGGGCTTCTCATTGGTGGCTTCTTTTGTTGCAGAGCACGGGCTCTAGAGCACGGGGCTTTCAGTAGATGTGGCACGTGGGCTCAGTAGTTGTGGTTCGTGGGCTCTAGAGCACAGGCTCAGTAGTTGTGGCACACGGGCTTAGTTGCCCCGCAGCACGTGGGATCTTCCCGGACCAGGGCTCGAGCCCGTGTGCCCTGCATTGGCAGGCAGATTCTTAACCATTGCGCCACCAGGGAAGCCCTGTTGTCAGTGTTAATCAGTTGAAAAATCTCTGAGGCAGAGACTTGTTTTCTATCAGGTGAGTTTACAGGTTTGGTGCAGAGGGTAACGGGACCAGAGGAGACTTACTACTTACCACCTCGTCTCAGACACTCTCCGCTCACTCCTCAGAGGTGAGGCCACACTGGCTTTCAGGAAGCTCCTACAACAAAGTGGCTCTTTCCCCACCTGAGGGCTTTTGCACCTGCTGCTGCCCCTGCCTGCAACAACTCTGGCCCTTACCCTTCCCTCCCTTTCTTCCCCACCTCCATCTCCTTTGTCCAGCTAATTACTTCACAATCATTGAAGGCTCTCCCTCTAGGAAATCTTCCCTGACAAGCTGTACTAGCTCAGGAATTTGAGGATGGTTTAACATTAGAAAAATCTATTATTATCACATTAATATTGTTACAAATAATATGGCCTTTTCTTTGGCCATGCCACTTGGCTTGCAGCATCTCAGTTCCCTGCACAAGGGATTGAACCCAGGCCACAGCAGTGAAAGCCTGGAACCCTAAACACTAGGCCACGTAGGAACTCGCAGTATATTTATTTCAATTAATGCAAAAGAGCATTCAAAAAATTAAATACCCCTGTATAATTTTTTTTTCACACTAAGAACGGACAGGAACTTCCCTAGCCCCAAAATAGCTTTCTACCAAAAGGCTACAGGAATCATATTTATTCCCTTTAAAGATAGGTATGAGGCAAGAAGACACTATTGTGACCTCTGTTCAACACTGTTCTAGAAGTCCTAGGTACAGTGATAAGACAAGAAAAACTAATAAGGGTTATACCTCTTGTAAAAGAAGAAACAGTATTGTCATGGACAATAAGATTTTCTACATAGAAAATGTGATGGAACCTACAATATGTGAGGGACATTTGTTTCCTGTTTCTTCATGGTGGTAGCTCCATTAGAATAACACCCTTGGCCTCTATTTGCTCCCTCACCCACCCTAAAAGAGTAATTTATCAAGTTTGGAGAAGGAGCTGAGCCTGCACAGCCCAGTACCCTCCTTTCTACTCACTTGGGGAACCAGCCTGCCCGTAGGAACCTCTCATCCTCTGCTCCTCTACTCCATGGGTTTTACAACAGCAGGGCCTGCAGTTTTCCAGCTCTATGTGCAACTGGGTACATTTAATTATGGAATTGAAACTGTGTAACTCAGATTGGGACTTGAACCCACGTTCTTTTAACTGAAATCACACACCTGGTCTCAGGACTTAATGAAGCTCAGGTTCTTTTTTTTTCTTTTTTTTTTTTTTTTTTGCGGTACGCGGGCCTCTCACTGTTGTGGCCTCTCCCGTTGTGGAGCACAGGTTCTGGACGCGCAGGCCCAGCCACTCCACGGCACGTGGGATCCTCCCGGACCGGGGCACGAACCCTGCGTCCCCTGCATCGGCAGGCAGACTCTCAACCACTGCGCCACCAGGGAAGCCCGAAGCTCAGGTTCTTGATGTCTCATGGCAGAAAGGGTTCAGTGAGAGACAAAGTGATAGGTAAGAAGTGGATTTATTTAGAAAGAAACACACTTCCCAGACAGAGTGTGGGCCATCTCAGAAGCTGAGAGCAGCCCCAGGGTTTGGGGTTCTCAGTTTTTATAGGGGTGGGTAATTTCATAGGCTAATGAGTGGGAGGAGTATTCCAGCTATTTTGGGGAAGGGACGGAGGTGTCCAGGAATTGGACCAACGCCCACTTTTGATCTCTGATGGTTGGCCTCAGAACTGTCATGGCGCTGGTCAGTGTGTCACTTAGCATACGCTAATGTATTACGTATAATGAGGCTTGAGCGTATAATGAGGCTCAAGGTCTGCTGGAAGTCAAATCTTCCACCATCTTGGACCTATTTGGTTCTAATCATTTTATGTCATGTCCTCGGGCTATGTCATTCTTTTAAATGTTGTGCCCTGCCTCCTTCCCTCCTGTTTCAGAATGGGGTATTAAAGAGTCTGTTGTAGCCACAGATTTAACCCATATTTTGCAAAGAACCTTATGAGTAATAAAGGTGATAGCTTGTACCTCTGTCCATCTGACTCCTGCATTTACTTCTCAATTTGTTCTAAACTTGGGAGAGGAGCAAATGTCATACATAGTAACCCTCTCAAAACCCCAAAGTATTAGAATTAATAAGAGATATCAGAAAGGTAGCTGGACACAATCAATATATAAAAATCAATATTATTCCTATACACAGCGGAATAACCAACTAGAATATGTAATTTTTTATTTTTTTTTTTTATTTTTTTTATTTTTTGGCTGCGCTGCATGGCAGCTTGCAAGATCTTAGTTCCCCGACCAGGGATTGAACCTGCACCCTCACCAGTGAAAGTGCAGAGTCTTAACCACTGGACTGCCAGGGAATTCCCTAGAAAATGTAATTTTAAGAAAATTCCAGGACTTCCCTGGTGACGCAGTGGTTAAGAATCCACCTGCCGATGCAGGGGACATGGGTTCGATCCCTGGTCCTGGAAGATCCCACATGCCGTGGAGCAACTAAGCCTGTGCCCTACAACTACTGAAGCTCACACACTCTAAGGTCCGCGTGCTGCAACTACTGAAGCCCACACACCTAAAGCCCACTCTCCGCAACAAGAGAAGCCACTGCAATGAGAAGCCCGTGCACCGCAACTAAGAGTAGCCCCTGCTCGCCGCAACTAGAGAAAGCCCGTACGCAGCAATGAAGACACAACGCAGCCAAAAATAAATAAATAAATAGGAAATTCCAATTATAATTTTAAGAGTCCTGCAAGGTCTCCAGGAATAATGCTCACAGAACACAATCTTTAGAAAGAAAATTATAAAATTGTAACAATGGACGCTAAAAAATGGCCTAAATAAATGGAGAGATAGACCTTGTTCAGAGATAGGAAGTTTCAATAATGTAAAGATGGCAACTCTTTCTCAAGTAGGGAGACAGCCCTTCTGTATTCTGGATTCCCCCAACCACTCCCTACCACTTCTCTAAATAAGAAGTTTTAAAATATAAATAGAGAGTGAGAATTTATCTTGATTGATAAAATAATGCCCAAGAATTTTTTTTAAGTAATAATGGCTACTTTTATGGAGTGCTACTCAGTAAAGGAATAATCACAACATTTTGAACTAAGTATTATTATTATTATTCCCATTTTACAGACAAGGGAGTTGAGGCCCAGAGAGGTTAATCAATTTGCCCAAGGGCACACAGCTAGTCAGTTGGTGGAGCCAGGATTAGAATGCAGTCTGGCTCCAAGCCTGTTTTCTGCTGCTGTCAAGTTTGTCCTGAGGCGCCCTCGCTCTCACTCTCCTTCCACCTGAGAAGCTGCTGTGAGGGGGGAGGTGACATTGGAGTGAGCTCACTGTGAACACAGAGCTCTAGCCCCTTTGCCTATGGTCTCTGGGAAGTGTGCACCAGGTAAAGTAAGCACAGCCGGCCTGTGTGTCCAGGGGAGGAGGCTGAAAATCAGGGTCTATGTGATAGAAGAAGAATGCCCTCTGATCGTAAAAGGAGTGTTTGCCCCTGAGATGAGAGCTGTGTCCAAGATTCCTAGAAACTCAAGGAGGCCCCTCCTTCTCTGCTGGGATGTGAGACCCTGGCTCCCTGTGGGTCTGCTTTATTTTTAATTCTGCTTCATTCCTGCTCTTCTTTGGAACCTATCAATGTCATTACCTTGCATCCTGTCCCCCACACACATGTGCAGCTCCTACTTCTTGGAAAACACCCTGAGACACAGGTGGTGTGGTGGCCTGAGCAGGACGGTTCTGTCTGCCACTACGCCCCATACAAGTCCCTGTATTAAATTTCAGAATCCATGGAATGGGTCTGGCACTCAAACAATGCCCCTGCTAGATGGGAGGTGCAATAGTGTCCCATTAAGGTCCCATTCTGAGCACTCAAGGAGCTCAGGTGAGAAAACGACTTAACCACTTAAGGCAGATGGATTTCATGTTTAAGGGCAGAATGGTTGGGGGACCAGAGTAGTGAGGGGTTTCCTAGGGTCAGATTCCAGCTCTGGTAGCCCGTGGTAGGCAGAATAACACCTCCCCTCAAGATGTCCACATCTTCATCCCTGGAACCTGTAAATATGTTACCTTGAGTGGCAATGGGGAATCAAGGTTATTAATCAACTAACCGTAAGATAGGAAGGTTGTCCTGGGTTATCCGAATGGACCCAATGTAATCACAAAGGTCCTTAAAAGTGGAAGAGGAAGGCAGGAGAGCTGGTCAGAATGATATGGTGTGAGAAGAACTCAACTCATTATTACTGGCCTTGGAGACAGAGGAAAGAAGACACAAGATGAGAGAGGCAGGCAGCCTCTAGAAGCTGGAAAAGGCAAAGAAACAGATTCACCCCGAGAGCCTGCAGAGAGGCTGACACTCCGACTTTAGCCCCATGAGACTCAGGTTGGACTTCTGACCTCCAGAACGTAAGATAATAAACGTGTGTTGTTTTAAGTCTCTGGTCATTCGTTACAGCCAAGGTAGAAAACTAATACACTACCTAAATTCTGTAAACCTCAGTTTTCTCATCTATCAAGTGGGAATAATAACCACAGCTACTGCACAGAGTAGGCGTTGTCGACTGAAGAAAAACGCACTGCCTAAATATTTTAAGTTTTATTCGGGGACCTTACTGAGGACTCTCGCCTGGGAGACAGCCTCGCAGATAGCTCTGAGAACTGCTCTGCAGAGGTGAGGGAGGAGCCTTATACACAGGAGTTTTTGCTGGGAAAAAAAAAAGCAAACATACAGGTAGCTGAACATTGAAAGATTACTGCTAATCACAAAAAACCAGACATCTCAAGTTAATGATTTTAGTGCTTTTCGATGTTTAGGAAGTTGCAAGTCTGGGCTCATTGAAAGTATTCCTTAGATATGCATCTTCACTAACTAGGGTCAGTATCCTGTTTTTCTCCATCGTGAGTTCCCCTCAGGACGCACCCACGGTCCAAGGGCAGTTCAGTGGCTGATGGCTTGATGGCCAGCAACATTCACTGTTTACTGAAACGGCAGGCAACATTTTTTTGTCCACAGTGTGATGAACAAATGAGGCGCTGTATGTAAAAATCTTAGTGCAGGATTCAGCCCATAATAGGGATAAAATAAATGTTAGTATCATCATTGTTGAGAAGCTCAGTAACTTTCTCGTGGACAAGCCCTCCCGGCTCCCCTGGCACAGACCCTCCTCTGTAGCCCAGGGTGGATGAGCATCTCTCCTTATCCTTTTTGAGGATGTCATCACATTCTCCCTAGGACCACCTGGTCCACTTTCCCTTGCCCTCCCAATTTCTGCTTTTGTTGGTCTTTGATAGTCCAATCTCTGATTCTGAGGTTTGTGGGCAGGTGAGGGGCACTAGGATATAGAAGCTGCAACCCACTTTCCACAAGAAATGTCCCCTTGGCTAGAAGACCAGGGTGTAGAGTTGGTACTAAGTTACGGCTCTATTTCCAGAGCTGGCCTTAGGTAAATAATCTCTTTACCAAAAGAGATGGCTCTTGTGAAAAATTGCTGGGTGTTTGTATTTTTATCCATTCATCTATTCAAAGAACAGTAAATTTTCTGATCCTGGAGTCACAAAGATAAACAAGGAAGAAAAACCTCTGCTTCTCTTCTTGTAGGAAAGGAAAGGAGACAACCATGGAAAGCAGGCTTAACACCAGTGTTTATTACAGCAGAAAAGGAGAGGGGAAAAAAAAAAAAAGCGATGACCAAACCCCCTGCCGCCCCAAGTGGTGTGCTTCACTTAGCAGAACAAGGCTTGCTCTCTAACCCCTCTCCTGTTCTGGAGGCCCCAGCTCCACCGGCCCCAGGAAGGATTCTCCCTCTGCTCACCCTGCCGCAGTGGTAGGAAGGCCATTGCGGGGCAGGGAGGGGGGCCTGGAGTTTAAGCGATTGGTTTTAATGAGTTGTGCACGTTAGTCAAATGAAGCAGCACAAATACCTGCCATCAATCCCCAAGGCAACCTCTGCTGTGCCCACAATTCACAAAGCCTGAAGACGTCCATTCCACAGCCGAAAAAAGAAACGAAAGGAGCCTCATCTTGTTTCAATAGTATCCGGGCCGCTGTTTATCAAAATGCTTGCTGGAAAAGAACAAGAAAATAATGTTAATGTGATGGCGATGTTGATAAAAAAGAAGAAGCAGGGGGTGGGGGGGAAGAGAGGAGGGAGAGGAGGGGAAGGGGGGAGGGGGAGGAGGAGGAAACAGCGATCAAGCTGCCATTTCCTGAGCACTTCCTAGCATGCGCCAGGGCAGCGCTGTTTTCCATGCACTGACTTTTTTGATGCTCAGAACAGCTTTATGAGGGAGGAACTCTTCCGTGTTACAGGTGAGGAAACCGAGACAGAAGTTAGGAATATTTTCCGAAATGGAGTCACAATCTGAATGCTACCTGACTCCAAGTTCCAAGTGGCCCCATCCCTCCAGCCACTACGGCCTGGTTTTCCTGGTTGAAATGGATGTTGTCTGGAGCGAGGCCTCCGTGGGATCCTCTGTTTGGCAGGAGCAACCCCCGCCCCACCACCACCAGCGTCCCGGAAGCCTCTCCCCTCCCCTGGCCTGCACCACGGTTGACAAGTGCCTCTGCTCATGGAGCCAGTCACTATGCTCCAGGCTCTACCCCAGTTTACAGATATAGAAATGGAGACTCAGAGAGGGTAGGTGACTTGTCCAAAGTCACAGAGCAGGAACACAGAGCACCAAACCCAAGTCCGCCCAACTCCAGAGTCTGAGCTCTTAAGTACTCCGCAGTGCTGTGTTCTGAAAAAAGCCAAGAGCGGGCTTCCGGTGCTGGAGGAAAAAGGTCCCTGGTGCCAGGGGTGGGAGAAGCTCTGACCTAGAACAGGGATCCAGAGGCAGGGGGGACCAGAGCAGGATGTCAACCCAGCCCTTAGCCCTCAAAAGCAGAACTCCTATTCCATTCCTAGCAGATGCTCCTCTCACTGTCTGTTAAAGCCCCTCACAAGGACCGTGCCCGCCCCCATCCCCAACACACACACACACACACACACACACACACACACACACACCCAGGTTCCAGCAGTACCGCCCGCGGAAAGCTTGCAGAATTTGGAGTTGTCAGAAGACAGACATACCAATACTGCCCGGCATGACTTAGTAGCTTAATCAAGCTCAGTTAGGTCCCCTATAAAACAGAGTTAAAACACACGCCCTGCGGGCTTCCCTGGTGGCGCAGTGGTTGAGAGTCCGCCTGCCGATGCAGGGGACACGGGTTCGTGCCCCGGTCCGGGAAGATCCCACATGCCGTGGAGCGGCTGGGCCTATGAGCCATGGCCGCTGAGCCTGCGCGTCCGGAGCCTGTGCTCCGCAACGGGAGAGGCCGCAACAGTGAGAGGCCCGCGTACTGCAAAAAAAAAAAAAAAAAAACACGCCCTGCAATGATCAGGAGTGTTAAGAGGATCAAATGAGAGATTTTGTGCGATAGCACTCTGAAAATTATAAAGAGCAATCCTCTAACGGGAGTGTTCTGTGTCAATTCACAGCAGCACAAAATAAACAACAAGGAAACAAGATTTCTCTTAACAACAAATGATCAAGTACCCAGTTATATCCTGTCCTGCTTAATACATACAAATTACAGAGGAGAAATGAAACTCACTAGGCTTAACCTCTGAAGGGATTTTGCTGTGTAATCTAGCAAGAATTGGAAAGGGGACGAGGAGATGGACACAGACACACTGTGAGTGAAGCAGCAAACAGCCTCTCGCAGGAACAGAGGTACAGAGGTGGGCTGTGCTGGGAATGCTGAACCATGCAGGTCAGGGGGACTGAAAGGGCAAAGCCAGAAGAAGAGGGAAGATGGGACACAGGCTGGGCAGAGTCCCAGTCTGGAAGGCTGTGGGGAGGCAGTAAAGAAGTTGCTGATCCTGGTGACAATGGTGACCGTTGTGATGGATGTCACAGTCAAGCCCATGGATGCTGACCCCACCTGGAGAGACCCAAGTCTCAGCAAGCCATGTCTCTCCAGGTTTGTATCCCAGAGGGACCCTTTCTGAATGGCAAATAGGGTCACATCCTTCCCGTACTTGGGATCTTTTGGTGACTCAGCAGGAGTCAGGCCCCCATGCGCGTCCCCAGTGGTCCTCTCAACCTGGCTCCCACCGACCTCTCCTGCCTTGCACTTCCCGCTCTCCAACCCATAACCAGCTCACCCGCTGGTTCCCCTAACACCATGCTCTCGAAGACCCCCGAGCCATGCCTGCACTGCCACCGCCGTCTCCCTGAAACAGAAGGCCAAGGAGAAGGAACGTACCGGGGGCTGGTCCCGAGCTGCTTACACAGGATGGACCATGTTCCTGTCGCAGTGGGGCTTGCAGTGAGGGTTCAGCCAGTGCTCCAGGAACTGCTCCTCAGCACGGCGTTCCAGGCGGAGCAGATGGTGCATGTATTCCTGGCAAAACAAACCCACATCGAAGAGAAGCTTTTATTCACGGTTGATGGTCAAGCTGCCCATGTGCGGGGTACAGCTGTGGTTCTGAGACAGGGCAGCACAGCCAGGCAGGAGAAACCGCCACCAACCCTAAGTGCGGAGAGGGTGTGTATCCATGGGAACTCATAGACACTGCTGATGGAGAGTTACATGGAACAACCACTTTGGAAAACAATCGGTTGCCTGCAATCCAGAGATTTCACTCTTGTTTATATCCTCGAGCAATGATTCTCAAATTTCATCAGGCATCAGAATCACCCAGAAGACTTGTTAAAACCTACAGACTGCTGGGGCCCCACCTTCAGAGCTTCTGATTCAGTGAGTCTGGGTTAGGGCTCCAGAATCTGCATTTCTAACAAGTTCCCAGCTGAGAATGCTGCTGGTCACTTTGAGAACAAGAGCAGATACGAATGTTCACAGCAGCAATAAATTTGTAGTAGCAAAATTCTGGAAACATCTGGAAACATGTTAAATATCCATTGACAGGAGGATGGATAAATAAATTATGGTAGGGTCACACCATGGAATATTATACAGCAATGAAAAAGGGAATTATAGCTACATACAACAACACAGATGAGTCTTAGAAATAGCATAATGAGTGGAAACAGCAAGTCCAGGAAGACAGTGTTTATAGTGTGACACCATTTTAATAAAGCTCAAAACACGCATAACTAAATAATACATATATTTATTTATTTATGGCAACACACATTTGTGATAAAATCATCTTTTTTAAAAGGCAAGGGATAACTGTGAGAAAGCTGGAGTTGCTATACTATTATCGAACAGAATAAACCCTAAAGCCAAAATAAAGTTGCTAGGGATAAGGGGCATTTTATAAAAACAGCCTGGTAGTTCCTTAAGATGCTAAACAGAGTAAACATTTGACCCCACAATTGTGTATACAAGAGAAGTGAAAGCATATGTTCACACAGAAACGTGTACACAGCTGTTCACGGCAGCACTATTCATCACAGCCAAAAAGTGGAAACAGCCCAAATGTCCGTCAGCAGAAGAATGGATAAAGAATGTAATGCATCCCCATACAAGGGGAATACTCTACGGCCATTACGAGGAATGATGCATGCTACAACCCGGATGCACCTCGAAAACATTGTTACGTGAAAAGGGCCAGTCACAAAGGACCACGTGTTGTATGATTCCATGTCTATGAAAGGTAACTGGCTCTATGTGTTGGTGTGTCCACAACAGAGAGGAGCTGATCGTCCGGTGCTGCCCATCTCCGTGACCAGCCTCTCCATCGACTCAGGAACCCGAGCCAGACGTGGACCAGCGTGTCTCCCTCAGACTCATCCTGAGACTGAGTGTACTCTGAGCCTATCTCCAGAAGAGTTCTCAGGTGACGCCCTCCACCTCTGCCACTTCTGCAGGTCGGGTCTCCACCGTTGCCACCCAGGCTGTCCCAGCTTCCTCACCCCTCCATCCGTCACTCTACCTCCCGTTCCGCCCACACCACGTCCCACACCCCCCACCATTTCTGCTCCAACCTAACAGACTGATCTGCCCAAATGCAGCCCTGAAAGGGCCACAGCTCTTCAGAGGCCTTCGCCAGCACTGCCTTCCTGCAAGGAGGGAAAAGGTGATGACCAACTACCCCTTGGGCTTGGTCTGTGGCTCTGGATAATGTCACTGTAACCAGCAAGTGAGGACACCTCCTCGTGGGATCTACCACCTCCCGCCACTCTTCACAACAGCAGAGAGGGCCCCCTCCTGCCCTGGTCCATGGTTGTCACTGACAACAAAGTTTTGTTGGTCTCTGAGCCTCTCTAGAACCACAATTTCTCCTTCAGATGGTTCGCCTAAAGGAACTTTAATGAAGGAACCATTCACAGGCATGTAAAGGGTTAAGGGAACCACTGAAGCGCATTCCAGTACCCAGGGACTAGCAATAGAGAAAAGCCCCATGGCCATGCCTAGACCTGCAGGGCCCAGGGCAAGGGCTCAGCCTCTGTAAAGCAGGGGAAGAGCAGGAGACAAATACCCCATCCTCTCTCTCCTCTTGCCCTCCATCTCCTGCCAAGCCCACGCAGAAGCCAGCCGGCCAGGGTTCCAGGCGATGCAGTTTCTAGGGGTCCACTTCCGGAGCCGGGCAGAGCCAGGTGGAGGATGGATGGGGGACAGGGTGGAGAAAACCAGCAGCTGTACCAGGATGATGGCGTATGAGGGGTGTGCTGTCGCCCTTAGAAGCAAGTAAAGAGCATAAATGATAGCTGTTACTGATGTTTGCTGCAAAGGAGCCGGCTTCTTGGGCTGTGCATCCGTCGATCATCGACCTCTGAACACACTGATCCAGCTGGAGGAGGGGCGATTGTTCCTTTGCATGAAGTTATCGTCTCCTCGCCTCCTCTCCCTCAGTTCGCTCTTGCTCTGCCCTCGATCAACAGGAGTGTCACTTCCAGGTTCAGGGTAAACCTTCTCTTCCCAAAGTGGCTCGATCTTCAACAAAGCCAGTTCAGGCTGTGAGTTTTCTGTGTATTGTTTCTCATTGCATTATCCCATATAAATGATACACCAGAAAAATGATAAATCAATAGGATGCTTCTTAAATAAGAGTGAAGTGTTACTTCTCTTGTCTTAATCACTTACAAATTCTCTTCTTTCCCTCCATACCTTGCCTCTCCATCCCCTGATGCAAACAGAGAAGTGGTCCACGGGCATTGCCCAGACCACCAGCAGTAGTTCTCCACGTGTCTGGCCGTGACCCCACATGGCTGGTAAAGCAGAGTTCCAGCCTGCTCCTGGGCTCCCACCTCTTCCCCACTCTCCACCCCCACCAGCCAAGCAACCCCTAAATCCCGCGGATGCTCTTGGATGCCATCTCCCCATCCCCACTTCCCCTGCCCAATCTCAGTCCCCACCCTCCTGCTAGATCCCTGCCACTGCATCTGGAGGGTTCTCCCTGTCTCTCGTCTTACCTCCTTCCTCTACATTCCACCCCACAGCCAGGGTGGTTTTTTTTTCCTTTTTTCTTTTTAATAGACTTTATTTTTCAGAGCACTTTTAGGTTCACAGCAAAATGGAGCAGAAAGTACAGCAATTTCCCATATACCCCCTGTCCCCACAAACACACAATCTCCCCCATTATCAACATCTTGCCCCAGAGTGGTGCGTTTGTTACAAGAGATGAACCTATGTTGACACAGCGTCATCACCCAAAGTCTATAGTTTACATTGGGGTCGCTCTTGGTGTTGCATATTCTATGCGTTTGGACAAATGTATAATGTATCCATCATTATAGTATCATACAGAGTATTTTCACTGCCTTACAATCCTCTGTGCTCTGCTATTCATCCCTTCCTCCCCTCTAACCCTTGCAATGACTGATCTTTTTACTGTTTCCATAGGTTAGCCTTTTCCAGAATATCTTATCATTGGAATTATACTGTATGTAGCCTTTTCAGATTAGTTTCTTTCACTTAGTAATATGCATTTAAGTTTCTTCCACGTCTTTTCATGGCTTGATAGCTCATTTCTTTTTAGTGCTAAATAATATTCCACTGTCTGGATGCACCACAGTTTATCTACCCATTTACCTACTGAAGGGCATCTTGGTTGCTTCCAAGTTTTGGCAATAATGAATAAAGCTGCTATAAACGTCTGTGTGCAGGTTGTTGTGTTGAACATAAGTTTTCAACTCATTTGGGTAAATACTAAGGAGCATGATTGCTGGGTCATATGGTAAGAGGACGCTTAGTTTTGTAAGAAATTGTCAGGCTCTCTTTGAAAGTGGCTGTACCATTTTGCATTCCCACCAGCAGTGAATGAGAGTTCCTGTTGCTCCACATCCTCGCCAGTATTTGATCATGTCAGTGTTCCGGATTTGGGCCATTCCAATAGGTGTGTAGTGGTATCTCATTGCTGTTTTAATTTGCATTTCCCTGATGACATATGATATGGAGCATCTTTTCATATGCTTGTTTGTGATCTGTGTTCTTCTTTGGTGAAGTATCTGTTCAAGTCTTTTGCCAGGGTAGGTTTTTTGTTTGTTTGTTTGTTTGTTTTGTTTGTTGCAGTACGCGGGCCTCTCACTGCTGTGGCCTCTCCCGTTGCAGAGCACAGGCTCCGGATGCACAGGCTCAGCGGCCATGGCTCACAGGCCCAGCTGCTCTCTGGCATGTGGGATCTTCCCGGACCGGGGCACGAACCCGTGTCCCCTGCATCTGCAGGCGGACTCTCAACCACTGTGCCACGAGGGAAGCCCCAGGGTAGGTTTTTAAAACATGAAAAATGAAAATGGTTTTATTGTTTTTTTTTATCACAACAGTGATACATATTACTGTTTTGAAATTATGTAACAATAAAAAGTTATAAAGAAGAGAGTGAAAAATCCTTGTTGTTTGTTTTGTTTGTCTATCTCTTTATCCTGTTGCAAAGTGACATTTTTTAAAATCTACCCATGTTGTTTCCTCACTTAAAATACTTGAATGGCTTCCACTGGGCTCAGGAGAAATTCCAGTTCCTTAAATGTTTTGTGGGGCTCCCGATGATCCAGCCTCACCCATTTCCTCTTCTCCCACCATCAACCCTTTGCACTCCATCTTTCCCTGGATTGGCTGCACTTGCTCTGCTCTCTAATCTCATGCTATTTTCTCTGCCTGGAACACCCCTGTGCCTTCTCTTTTTCCTGTCTCACTCCTATCTGACTTTTCAGCCCTCAGCTTAGATGCTTCTTCCTCCAGGCAGCCTTCTCAGGTTCCCTGTGACCCCATAGCTCTCTGGACTTCTCCTGGCATAGCCCTGGTTACTCTGTTTAGCAGTGACCACATTCTGACAATAGGGACTTAATTGGGCCACATCAGATTTTTTAGTGGAGGTGCCATGTGTCTTGGCTCACATATTGGCACGTGAACTTTATGTTTCCCCCCAGAAGAGATAAAAATGACTTTTAATTTGTAGGATGTATGTTGTCGATACTGCCCTGAAATAAGCCTTGGTGCTGAGATTATGGGATGGGAATCATTGCAAAGTGTGCATGGAACAGTCCACATAAACACATACGGGTAACCCAAAGCTGCAGGCCATTAATCAGAGAAGTGGCATTTCACCTTGGGCGAGAGTAGTCATATGTGGTAATATAAGATTATTTTGGCATGTATAGATATAAAAATCCTAAATCATGAAAACCCTCCTATGGCATTAATGAAGCTTTAACAGACGGTCCAGTCTAGAACTTTGAGTTTTTAAGTTTCAAGAAAAACCCCTAGGAAGTCTACATCCTATTTTAAATATAACATTTTTTTCAATTTAATGACTGTGCAAAGGATTGAATTAGGAGGTGTCCAATTTTCCTGAAATGTTTTTTCTTTCCCCCAGGACTCATGCAGTTTAAAATTGTTTTGATTATCGTTGTTTTCATTTAACTCTTCAAAATGAACCCTGTGTCCTGGGCGTGGAGTCTCCGGGGCAGCTGGGGAAGGGGTGGATGCTGGGAGGGCTCCTTATGGGATCCAACAAGGATTCCCCAGCAGCTTGCTGGACACGTTTGTGAGTCTGGGGCTGAACCCTGCCCTGTCTTCCCTGTCTGAGGAATCTTTGGCCAGAAGAATAGTCATTGGGAGGAACAGGAAGGCAGTGTGGAGGCTGGTAAATAAGGAACAAAGACTTCTCAGCATACAGCTTTGCTTATTCAACTGTTCCGTGTAAGCAGCTCACTGAAGGAAACCCACGTTGCCATCTTCTTGCCTGCCTGTTTGCCAGAGCGGTGTGGTGGAGAGGCTAAGAGGTTTGGGTCTGGGTCCGGATCAGGGTCTGGTTCCAATCAAAACCCTGCCAATACTATTGCTTTACCTCTCCAGCCTCAGTTTGTCCATCTGCAATGTGGGGATGGCCCTCGCACTTATCTCACTGGGTTGCCAGGATTAAATGAAATGGTACAAATAAAGCTCTGTGCCAAATATGTAGTCTCCATTTTCACTTCTAAACCCATTCTCTCCCCTCCTTCACCTGGCCTTTTGCACTAAGAGACTGACCTAGATGAACTGCAACCACAGAGTCTTTTGTCCTGGGGTTTCCTATTGGGTTTGGCGTATAGGAGGCGCCAGCAGCAGCCTAGAGGTAGGAAGGGAGAGGTGAGGGTATGTACTCCCCTGCAACCTCCCCGAGGAGTCTCGGCAGGTTGGCTGCATCCCTCCCCTGAAGACCCAGCTCCTAGACGGCTGCCATTCTGGGTCTGGGAACCACACTCTTCCCTTCCGCCCTCATGCCTCAGGAGTCTTAGCCCTGCATCCTTTATCATTTCTTGTTAGTTCACCTTCATCTTGCCACACCTTTGTAAAAAGTCTCTTTATTAAGCCCTCCTCAGTTAATTTTGGTTACTATTATATATGGAAGATGTGAGCATGCCTTGAGGTTGTAGATGGAGCATCTCTCCCAGGAATTGGTCCACAGGAAAATTTCAATAAATGTTTGTTGAATGAAAAAATAGCTGTGGTCTTCAAAGCATGGTCTGTGCTCCCCCCGGGGGGTCCATGATGTCAAAACTATCTTTCGAGTAATACTAAGACATTTGCCTTCTCACTGTGTGCATTGGTGGGTAAAACTGACGCCTCGGCAGGAGTCAAGGCAGTAGCACCCAACTGTCCTAGTGGTCGACATATCCTTCATCACACAGTCGCAGTTAAAATAAATACAAATAAAACATTCTCAAAATGCCAGCTTCACTGAAGCATGCCCTGGTGAAGCCGAAGAAAATGACCAACAGGAAGCATGCAGGCAGCACTTCTGCTGCACGACAAAGTACAATGATTTTCTCAAGGAAAAGCACCTGGGGGACTGTTGGCGTCAAGAGTTGAACTAGGTGTGTTTTATGCATGTGTTTGGCAGACATCTTCCCAAAAGTGAATGAAGTGAGCTTATCATTTCCAGGAAAACTGACAGTGCTTGTTACAAAATGATAAAATTTGAGCTTTCAAGGGGAAATTAGAACTCTGGAAAACTTATATTTGTGATCATGAACCTGACAGCTTCCCAATAGTTAAAGACTTTTCCAATGAGATTGGTGGTGATAAGAAAGAATGTCACCACTGATATACAGCATTTATACACCACTTATAATTATATGCTCATTGGCATCCTTATTCATTTAATCCCTGTCCGTCTCAGCCAAATACCCAACTGGCTTTTTGACGAGAGTGTCCAAGGAATACCTAGTATACGGTTTAGTGCTTGGCACATAGTAGGGCCTCAATAAAACTCACAGGAGAAATGTACAAACAAGTGATGAAGAAATGAAATGACTCTTCTTTCTCCATAATCTTACTAAATCCTCCTTGGGAGGCTCCTGGGCATCTGCGTCAATCTGCTCATTATAATGGCCCAGGCCAAACGTACATAAAAAGCATCAAAGACTAATATGTATTTCACACCCCTAAATAGAGGCTGAAATCACTGTTGAAGAGAAACAACCAAAACAGACACACACATAGAGAGAGAAAGAAACAAGCCCTGGTTTCCATGACATTTCACTATTTATTTAAAATGTTAGGGAAATGAATAAGCCACAAAGGCCTAAAAGCAATCATTAGTCAAAGATGAAAAGCCAAACTGCAAATCTGCTGAAAACCACAAATTCAACAATTGTGTTGGCTAAGTTAGAAATGACCCAGCATTAATGGTAATCTCAAATGTTCCTGGATCAAGAAAGAAGGGGTAGATGAAAAATAAGTTTTCATTTTTTTTAGATTCCTTTTTTCAAGGGGAAAAAAATTAAAGCAAAACAAAAACTAATACCTGCATTTCGTGTCCAATGCCAACTGGAATGATTTAAGTAAATAATTTCTCAAGATTTAGAGCAGAAATTGGAGGGGGTCCTTTATGATGGCACAGGAAAGGTGTGATAATGAAATTAAATACCCACTGGAACCTGATCCAAGCTGAGAATCATAAAGTAGACAGTTAATCGATCAAGGTGGGATCTTTTTCCAAGAAGGCAAAATCCTTCCCGTGACATTTGCATGAAATTAAAGGTCCATCGACATTTGGATGAATTATTTTGCTCATTAGTAAAAGCAAGATAATCATATAGGCAGAAGCGTGGCTCAGAACTTAACTGCTCTGGGCCACTTAGAAGGCTTAGCCCTAAAAGAAGGCAAATCAGTGATGTGCACAATTTGTATCTCAGTCGCTCTGAACTGGTCTTGGAGATCACAGGGAACAAAAGGGTAACGGAGTTACTACATACATTTGTCAAGGGGCTAAAAATGAAAGCATATTTCACAAAGACTATTTACAATAAAGCTAATATGATTTATACTTGCCCCACAAGAACATTCCTTAAAGGAACACAGGCCAAAATGGAAAGCATATTCCCAGGGCACACAAGTGCTTACGAATACAATCACAAAGGACATAATTTTAGCTCGGATGTCATCTTTTTTAGAGAATTTCCATGGTTCACCCCAGCAGTTGGCAATAATTTTTTCCCTAAAATTTGGGACGACTAAGAGAAATTTAATGAATTTAAGCGAGGCAATAGAAGATTTCTTTGAAATAACCTCCAGGTTCTATGGTAGAGTAATGTCCTACAAAATTTCTCCCCTGGAGAGAAGCAAAGAAAGGAATAGAAACAAGTATAATGAGCATTTAGTAAATGTCAAATTCTGTGCTTGGTGCTGGGGACCCAGAAGTGAAACAAACAGTCCATCTGCTCAAGCAGTTTAGAGCAGTCTAGTAGGAGAGAGAGATTTTTTTTTTAAGTCAGAAATAGCAATTTTGTGCTGTGAGTGCTAGGCCAGAGGGATGCTCTAATCCATGGTGGGAGGGTAGGGGCATCAGGAGGGCCTCTCAAAACAGGCATCATTTCAGGTGAATCTCTACAAATGAGTAAGAGTTAACCAGGTAGACAAAAGCAGAAGAAACAAGTACAAAGGCAGGGGCTGTCAGAGAAGAACTTCAAACACACCATCATTCCAGACAACCTGCTTCTTCTCCTAGGTTTCTAATGCCAATGAGTGGCACCAAGGTGTCCACACAGACACCCACACGTCCCTAATCCTCCCTTACTGCATCCACTCTGCCCCAGAAATGGCCAACTCATATCCAATTTAAGATATTATATCATGCTCCCATTATCTTTACCTTAAAACCTCTACTGAAACATTCTCTTGGATGACAAGACATAAATTATTTTTTAAAACTTTTAGAAAGCAATGTGGTAATATATACTAAAAGGTTCAAAAATACCGTATTCATATACTTGGATCCAATAATTTATTTTCTGGGAACATATCCTTAGCAAATAATTCAAAATATTAAAAGCACTTTAAGAACAAAATTTTAGAGTGCTGTTTATAATAGAAAAAATAGTGGGAAAGGGAACCTTCCTACATCGTAAGTTAGAATGTAAATTGGTACAACCACTATGGAGAACAGTATGGAGGTTCCTTAAAAAACTAAAAATAGAGCTACCATATGACACAGCAATCCCACTCCTGGGCATATTTCTGGTGAAAACCATAATTCGAAAAGATACATGCACCCCAATGTTCACTGCAGCACTATTTACAATAGCCAAGACATGGAAGCAGCCTAAATGTCCATCGACAGAGGAATGGATAAAGATGTGGTACATATATAGAATGGAATATTACTCAGCCATAAAAAAGAATGAAATAATGTCATTTGCAGCAACATGGATGGACCTAGAGATTATCATACTAAGTGAAGTAAGTCAAAGACAAATATTATATGATATCACTTATATGTGGAAATCTCATAAGATGATACAAATGAATTTATTTACAAAACAGAAACAGACTCCCAGACTTTGAAAACAAACTTATGGTTACCAAAGGGGAAAGGTGAGGGGAAGGATAAATTAGGAGTTTGGAATTAACATATACACACTACTATATATAAAATAGATAACCGGGCTTCCATGGTGGCGCAGTGGTTGAGGGTCCGCCTGCCGATGCAGGGGACACGGGTTCATGCCCCAGTCTGGGAAGATCCCAGACGCCGCGGAGCGGCTGGGCCCGTGAGCCATGGCCGCTGAGCCTGCGCGTCCGGAGCCTGTGCTCCGCAACAGGAGAGGCCACACAGTGAGAGGCCCGCGTACCGAAAAAAAAAAAAAAAAAGATAACCAACAAGGACCTACTGTATAGCACAGGGAACTCTACTCTTCTGTAATAACCTATATGGGAAAAAAATCTGAAAAAGAATGGATATATGTATAACTGAATCACTTTGCTATACACCTGAAACTAACACAACACTGTAAATCAAATATACCCCAACATAAAATAAAAATTAAATTTAAAAAAATAGTGGAAATGATCTAACAAAAGAGGGTAATTCACTATCATTATGGTTATAAAGAGTTTCTAATAATATGAGGAAATGTGTATGTTATAATATTAAGAGAAAAACCAAGATACAAAATTGTAGAGTGTGATTATACTTTTTAAAAATACACACAAAAAGACTAAAAAGAAATACATCAAAAATGGCAATGCTGTCTTTGGGGAGAGGGAGTAAGACTACACCAGATGTTTTTTTTCTTCTTTTGACCCTTTCTTGGTTTCCAAGTTTTGTATAATAAATATGAATGGCTTAAATTTTTATTTGTAATTACACAAGTAACACATGAACATATTGTTACTGTTTAAAGTTTAAACATCAAATATAAAGTTCCCTAGATCAGTACCTGCAATCTTAACCTCCTGAATGAGATGACATAATTAAGAGTCAACTGATCATATTTCTAGACCTTTTTCTAGAAATTTACATACATATAGATGTACCTCTATATAGTATTGTTTTGTGAGTGAGTACTAGGAGGGCAGGACCAACTCAGGGGAGATAGAAAAAGTGACATTGAGAATGAAGAAGAGGGTACCAGGCATAAATAATGGAGAATAGCTCTGCAGGCAAAGGGAATCATTTGTGAAAGGATGCTGAGACCAGGGAGAGGATGGTTTATTTTTAAAAACAATGAGAAGTTCCAGGTGGTTGGAGCGTAAATGGCCTTGGACGAGTGGCAGGAAATGGGACACAATGGTGGCTTAGGGCTGGTCTGTCTCCCAGGCCAAGATACTTGGCCCTTATCTTATAAGCAGTGAGGAGCCAAAGAGGTTTTTGTTTTGTTATATTTTAAAAAGTATTTATTCAGCTGCTGCTTTGTAAAAAACAAGAAGAATGAGAGCCAATGTCATCACTCAGGCACTGTGCTTTGCATGCTTTCTCTCACAATAAGTCTCTGAGGTAGGTTTGATTATCATATCCCATTTTATAGATAAGAAAACTGAGACTTACAGAGTTTAAGCAACCTGGCCAGGATGTGATAGCCAGTAAGTGGTGAGCTGGGATTCAGACTCAGCACTCTGCTGCCCCACTCTTAAACCCTCTCCTGTGTTGTTTTTGGTGAAAACTACACATACATTTATTAAAAATAAAAAACTGAATGTCCTGAATTGAATAATGTCCCCCCAAATTTCATGTCCACCTGAATCCTGTGAATGTGGTCTTATTTGGAAACAAGGTCACACTGGAGTAGGGTAGGCCCTAAATCCAAAGACTAGCATCCTTAGAAGAAGGAAATTTGGACACAGGGACACACAGGGAAGAAGGCCATGTAAAGACAGATGCAGAGATTGGAGTAATGTAGCTACAAGTGAAGAAATGCCAAAGATTGCCAGCAACCGCCAGAAGCTAGGAGAGAAGCATGGGACAGATTCTCCCTCCAAGCTCCCAGAAGGAATCAACCTTGCCAGCTCCTTGATTTCAAACTTCTAGCCTCCCAAACTGTGAGAGAATAAATTTCTATTGTTGGACCTCCTTGGTGGTCCAGTAGTTAAGACTCTGCACTTCCACTGAAGCGGGTGCAGGTTCGATCCCTGGTGGGGAAACTAAGATCCCACACACTGCCCGGCACGACCATTAAAAATTAATTAATTAATTAATTAATAGATAAATAAATAGATTTCTATTGTTTCAAGCAATCCAGTTTGTGGTACTTTGTCATGGCAGCCTTAAGAAACTAATATGCTAAGTAATAGCAAAAAGCATGAAAATAAAAAGTATAAATTTGTCCCAAATTTTATCATGAAGAAAATAATGTCATTATTGTTTGGCAACATGTCTCCATATACATATGCAGATAGAAGAGCAGATAGGATTTCTTTCCATTTTGAAAGTTGTACACACAAAACTTTCATAATATCAAGTGTTGACAAGAGTACAGGGATCTAGGTATTCTTATACACACTACTGGTGGGGATCTAGGTATTCTTATACATACTACTGGTGGGAGCTGGTAAGTCAGTTTGGCAATTTGGCAGTACCCATTTCACCTGGAAGTACATAAACCCTCTGACTCAGAAATTTCATTTCTTATCGCTGAACTCGGCAAAACACACATGTGTACAAGGATCTTCATCATTGGAAATAAGTAAAATGGCCATTGTTCCAGGAAGGGCTAAATAAATAAGTTGTAATATGTCTCAGTTCATTCGGGCTGCTATAACCTGAAATACCACAAACCGGGCAGCTTATAAACAGCAGAAATTTATTTCTCACAGCTCAGGAGGTGGAAGTCCAAGATCAGGGTACCAGTACGGGTGGGTGAGGGCTCTCCTTCAGGTCACAGACTTCTCGTTATATCTTCACGTGGCTGGTGGGACTAGGGAGCTTTGGGGGGCCTCTTCTATAAGGGTGCTAATCCCATTTACAATCCACGAGAGCAGAGCCCTCATGACCTAAGTACCTCCCAAAGGCCCCATCCCTTAATACCATCACTTGCGAGTTAAGATTTCAACATATGAATTTGGGGTCTGGGGGGACACAAACATTCAGACCATAGCATCATACATTTACCCTATGCTTCAATTTAAAATGAGCTAGAGGGGTTCCCTGGTGGCGCAGTGGTTGAGAGTCCGCCTGCCGATGCAGGGGACGCGGGTTCGTGCCCTGGTCCGGGAAGATCCCACATGCCGTGGAGCGGCTGAGCCCATGAGCCATGGCCGCTGAGTCTGCGCGTCCGGAGCCTGTGCTCCGCAACGCGAGAGGCCACAACAGCGAGAGGCCCACGTACCGCAAAAAATAAATAAAATAAAATAAAATAAAATGAGCTAGAACAGGACATATTATTGAGTCAATAGAAGCAAGTTACAGAATAAACACAACACTGCTTTCCACATAGCCTGAACTACATCAATGAAGGGACAAGCAAGCCTGACACATTCAAGGAGCAATGAGGAGGCCGGCATGGCTGGAACGGCGGCAGGGGTCGGGGGCAGGGATGAGATGCAGGTAGAGGCCAAGGAGGGAGCAGAGGGAGCGGACATACCTCTAGGGCCTCGTAGGCCACTATAGGACCATGGATTTTTTTGGAGTAAGGCAGGAGGTCATTGGAAGGTTTTGAGCAGGAGAAAGATGGGATCCGGTTTACGTTTTTAAGAACTGACTATTGCTGCTCTGCTGAGAACAGATGCAGAGGGATCTAGAGAGGAAGAGAGAGGCAGGGTAAGAGAGTATTGCTCAGTCCACTCTAGGAACTCGGGTGGTGGCAGGGGAGGGTGAGAAGTGGTCAGATTCTGGATTTGGGGCCCATGCAACTAGGAGGAGGTGGCCCACCTTACCCCACCGTGGAAGGCAAGGGCAGGGCTGGTGTAAGGCAACAATCTGGAATTCCTCTTGAGGCTGTTAAGTCCGAGGTGCTGGTTAAATATTCCAGTGCAAACAGCCAAGTGGACAGTTGTGTGATGGAGCTCACAGACAGAGTCCAGGCTAGAGATAGGAGTGTGTGGCCATCAGCATAGAGGTGATTTTAAGCTCGGGGACTAGAGAAGGTAGAGAGCAGAGCCCTGGGATGCTCTGACATTTAAAGGACCGTCAAGGGCTAAGAACCCAGCAAAGGAAACTGAGCAGCAAAAACCACAAAGCAGGAGGAGAAACCAGGAGCCAGGGGTCCTGGAAAACAGGAATCCACATGAGCAGAGTGCCCAGAGGAAGGAAGAGGGATCCTTGTGTCAAAACAAAACAAGCGCAGGCTGGTTCCCAGTCCCCAGGACGCCGGGAGCAGAGGCTAAGAGCCACTTCTCTAGGACAGCACTTCTTAAACTTAAATGTGCCCCTCGGTCACCCAGCCTTGTGGCCCAGATCCGCCTTCAGGTGTGGGGAGGAGCCTGAGGCTCTTGGCTCCCAACTGAAGCCCAGCAGCCGGGCTGGGGACCACTTTTTGAGTTGCAAGAGTTCAGCCCTAATCCCTGAAAATCAACAGACGCACAGTCATGACTGAGGACACATTCCAGGGAAAGCTCAGGATTCTTTTTTCTAGCTTCTTCCCTTTAACCACAAGACCAGCCCTTCTTTTCACACAGCCCTGTCTTCATCAGATTCTCAGATTGTTTTTCCTCCATTAGGATCTTGAGGCTTTGTTACAAGCTCTTCTAACATGATGTCTTCACAAACTGAAGTCCTAAGTCCTAGAGTAGTAAATGAATTCAGCTGAAACCCAGATGTCTCCAGATGGGGTGTCCCCACATGAATCCCAGGCTTCTTGGAGTGCCCATCCCACTCCTGTGACATCTAGAACCCAATTCCCCAAAATCTCTGAAGATCTGGGACTCGTGTTTCTCCACCACTGCAGCATCCAGATCTGAGCGATTACCTCCCTCTTTCGTCAGCCCCCTTCAGCACACACCTGCCATCTGTCATTCCCCCAAACAACCACTAACACAAGGTTGCTGTGCATAGCAGACTTTTCCTACGGTTTGGAGGCTTCAGGGGGTAATCACAGCACAGAGCTGAGAATAAGTTCTAACTCAATGTCAAGGCGTTGCCATAAAATAAATGTGTTAACTATTTCCTGCCACAGGGAATCTGTCAGGTCTGGGCCCTCTCTACCTCCCCACCTGCCCCCTCTCTCTGACCCGTGTTCACAACCCCCAGCTCTGGCCTTTCATCCTCTTCCTCCCCAGCTGCCTCCATGCACTCAGAACCCCTCCTGCTTTCTTCCCCGGAGAGAACGGTTGTTGTCATGAAGATACAAGCTGTCAAAAGGGTCCAGTCCTTTGCATGTGTGGGCATAGCTTGTCTGAACCTGTTTCCGAAACACCTGTCATCCCACAGAAGCCAACATCTGCCAATATTAAAGCCAAGTGTCAAGAATATAACATTGTTTTATAGATACTCCTGAGGAGAGACTACTGTAAATCTTCATATGTGCTTTCATTTTGAATTCTTACTACCTTCCCAAAGCACCATCCATTTACTCTCGTCAATGGCCTCTCCCCTCTCTGAAAGGGTTTTCTTCCGCTCAGTCCCTCAGAGGGGAGAAGTGAAATGAAATAACGCACCCGGTCATCTCTCGGTAATTTTGAGTTAGTGGTGAGCACACGAGTCTCAGAGCTTAGCTCCCGAGGGCACACGCATTCCCAGAGATCACTACCTCTGCTCATCCGTCCCAGCCCACCTGTCTGTCTCCAGGCTGCCATGGGAAGGAGGTACGATAACATGTCCAACAATGTAATCTCCCATGTCCCACGTATAATGGTAACTGAAGGCCAGCGTCCGAGAGGCTGTGTCCTGAGCCTCTAAACGGCCCCTGCACGCCAGCCCTAATCACATCATCCCCCACTTCAAATCCCTTGGTGGCTCCCACTGAGTACAGAACGGAAGTCCACTCCACTATGACAGCCAGGTCCTTCCAACCTGGCCCCGAGAGGACCTTCTGTGCCCGTCACCCAACATCCCATAAATCCCAGACACTCAAGTGAAGGTCAAAAGACAGGAAACTGGAATCCAGAGCTTCTGAAAAAATTATCCTGCAAGGCCTGTTCCAAAACACACATGCACACACAGAATCATACACACACCCATACACAAACGCTCACATACACACGCACACACCCCCTCACACATGTACAGTCATACACACATACATATCCTCAAACACAAACCCTCACATATATATCCTCATGCATGCACAGTCATACACAAATGTTCACACACACTCACACACAATCCACACATACACGCAATATGTACCATCCTGAACACACAGGACAGTGTGTCCATCTCTAGCAAAGGGATATGTAAGCAGATGGTTTGCACAAAGAAAGAAGGAGAGTAGAAGGTTGTCTCGGCAAGAGGTAAAGAGCAGGGAAGGGTGGTTCCCTTGGCCAGAGGTCCCACCTCATGGCCTCCTGGTGACCTGCTGACAAACGTGGGGTCACTGCGTCCAACGCTTCATTCAGCAGTGATGCAGGCTGGGATGGCTGTGACATCTGTCAGCCGCTCAGATAAAAGGGGTGAATCAAAACAGGGTCCTACTGCACAGCACAGGGAACTACATTCAATATCCTGTGATAAACCATAATGGAAACGAATATGAAAAAGAATGTGTATATATAAATGCGTTATATATATGTAAATGCGTTATATATATGTAAATGCGTTATATATATGTAAATGCGTTATATATATGTAAATGCGTTATATATATAAATGCGTTATATATGTAAATGCGTTATATATATATAAATGCGTTATATATATAAATGCGTTATATATATGTAAATGCGTTATATATATGTAAATGCGTTATATATATGTAAGTGCGTTATATATATGTAAGTGCGTTATATATATGTAAATGCGTTATATATATGTAAATGCGTTATATATATAAATGCGTTATATATATGTAAATGCGTTATATATATGTAAATGCGTTATATATATGTAAATGCGTTATATATATGTAAATGCGTTATATATATATAAATGCGTTATATATATAAATGCGTTATATATATGTAAATGCGTTATATATATGTAAATGCGTTATATATATATAAATGCGTTATATATATAAATGCGTTATATATATGTAAATGCGTTATATATATGTAAATGCTTTATATATATAAATGCGTTTTATATATATAAATGCGTTATATATATGTAAATGCGTTATATATATATAAATGCGTTATATATATATAAATGCGTTATATATATATAAATGCGTTATATATATATAAATGCGTTATATATATATAAATGCGTTATATATATGTAAATGCGTTATATATATATAAATGCGTTATATATATATAAATGAGTCACTTTGCTGTACAGCAGCAATTAACACAACACTGTAAATCAACTGTACTTCAATACAAAATACTGTAATTTTTTTAAAAGGGGGTGAATTGCTTCTTTTTATATAACAGGTGATTTGTATTATTCATCTTGCTCTCAGTAAATCCCTTAATAGGAAGAGTCAACAACAAGCCACAAGGGGGAACAAGGTCAGACAGCAAGTGCAGGAGGCCGGGAGGCCCTGGTGTTTGAGAAAAATGCCTACATAAGCCCCTCCAGGGCCTCCAGATAAACCCCTCTGGCCCTCACCAAGTCCACAGCCGGCTGCCAGGGCTCTTCCTACCAGTTGCTGACTGGCACCAAGAACCTGATCGTCCTGAAGCTCTATCCAGACCCTCATATTCTATATGAGACCTGGGATGAAACTTCTAGTCAGACTCTGGGCCAAACTCTGCATTTTACAGAGAAAACTGGGTTTTCTCTGTAAGGAAAAAAAGGAAAGGACTCATCCTCATTCTAAAGCCCAAAGTCCACAACCAGTTTGTGCAGAACACCGCCTGGAATCACACTGAGGGGGAACTCTCTTCCCACCTCGCCCACCGCTGCACTGCCTGTAAACTCCACATCCTTCAAGCCTCAGCTCGGTGGCGCCTCCTCCAAGAAGCCTGACCAGCCTCTCTCCTCCTTCCGGTTGGAGCTTGAAGGCCCTCTCCTCAGACCCCGTGTGCCAGATGATCTTGTTAGAGAGCTGGAAACAGGCTGGATGCTCTGGCTCATCCGTCACCATGCAGTGGACACAAGCATCTCAAACGAACGAAGAATGTCTAGTCTATGTCCTCAGTGCCTGGTGCTCGGCAGGGCACAGTCGAGGTAAAGTATAATTAAGTGCCCATCTTGGTCAGCAAGGAGTGCTCTCTGATCGACCACCTGACCCTCTCACTCTGTCTCTCTGACCTGCATCTGAACAAGTATCCCATCTACTCTCCAGACCCTCATTTCAACACTCAGCTAAATGCATTCCCAACCGGACCACGGGAGCTGCTGTTACCCATGGCGGGTCTCCCCCAGAAGGCTTGGCCCACTGGTTCTCAGCTTCGGTTGCACATTGATGCCACCTAGGGGGCTCTCACCCCCCTCCCCAATGCCTAGGACACACCGTGGGGCACCCCTCTGTGCGGGGAACCCAGGCATCATATTCTTAACCTCCCCATTTGGTTCCAGCATGTGGCCAAGGTTAAGAAACATGCTCCTAAGAAAAATGTGATTCCAGAACCTATGTGTTGGTTCAGCCAGTACTGCGTGTGGGTGGATGTATGACAGTGTGAGAGACACACAGAGTGACACACGCAGTAAAAGAGAAAGAGACTGTCCATCACCATAGCCAGTGTTCCTCACCCCCGGCACTATTACATTTCAGGCCAGAACATTTTTGTTGTGGGAGCTGCCCTGTGCATTGTAGGATGTTTAGCAGCATCCCTGGCCGTAACCCATTAGATGCCAATAGCAAACCCTCCTCCCACCAGTTGTGACAACCAAAAATGTCTCCAGACATTGCCAGATGTCCCTGGGGTGGGGGAGCAAAATCACCCCCGGATGAGAACTACAGGTATAGGCTAGCCGCCAAATAACTTATTGCATTTTTTTTTTTTTTTTTTTTTTTTGCAGTACGCGGGACTCTCACTGCTGTGGCCTCTCCCGTTGCGAGCACAGGCTCCGGACGCACAAGCTCAGCGGCCATGGCTCACGGGCCCAGCCACTCCGCGGCATGTGGGATCTTCCCAGACCGGGGCACGAACTCGTGTCCCCTGCATCGGCAGGCGGACTCTCAGCCACTGCGCCACCAGGGAAGCCCAACTTATTGCATATTTATGTTCACATTTCAACTGTAGGTCACACAGGCATTTTTCCAAACTTGAATGAGTGGCTGAGGATTCTGGACACAGGTCAGTGTATTTGTGACAGACATACAGGACTGTACCATACACGGGATGGGTGGGAAATGGTGGGTGAGTCTAGAGAGAATCACAGAAACTAGATCAGGCAGGTTCAAGGCAGCTAAGATGAGTCAGTGGTGGTCAAGCCTATAAAAGATGACCAAAACCAACAAAACCCAAAAAGCCAGATATTCAGTAAAATAGTAACGCCAGAGGCAAGCAGAGGGTTGTCACAGGTGAAGGCAGGTGATGACCGGGAGCCAGGAGGAGGGAAATGAGAGAGAAGGAGCTCTTGGAAGTTCTGGGCAGGGAAGGACCACCCCAAGCAGCGTTTGGGGATAAAGTGTAGCACGGTGTGCAGCTGGCATGGGGGGAGGAAGGAAGCTGGGGGAGGAAGGAAGCTGGGGGCGGAAGCGGAGCCGTAACACCCACACCCACGTGCTGCCTGATGCCTAAACCACCTCCAGTCCCTGCCCAGGCCGCCCTTCCACAACCAGAGCTCAGGGCAGCCAGGGCCAGATGCCGGCAGAGAAAACACCCAGCCAACGCTGGGGCACCTGGAGGGGGCCTGATGCCTCAGAGCCTCTTGAACCAGCCTCCCACAGCCTCCAGGGCCCCCAGGGAAGAGCCTCTGGAACGGCCCCTCCAGACATCACCCCAAAAGAGCAAAGAGCCAGTTGGAGTTCCCCAGGACCCTCGGGCCAGGCATCCTGCTCCTCACTGGCTCCCTCACCATCCACCCCGCCCCTTCCCAACCCTCATCCTCCGTGCCGGAGGCTTGGTTTCCCCCAATATTCCCTCACATTCCTTCTCATCCCCTCGGGATCCTCTGTCTCTGCCCACCTCTGAGCCCTGGTGTGCTCAGACTTCAATGCTGAGACTCTTCTAAATGCATCTCAAACCATCTGTCTAAAACCCAACTGTGCACTTGCCCATTCGAGACATGCTTTGATTGTCCTCTACTGAACCCAAGGTAAAGTCCAACGTACCCGAAGCCCTGCTGCTCTTGCGCTGGCCCACCTCCCAGACCCCTTCCACCCGTGTGTGGAGATTCCAGCCACCTCTGACTTCTCCTACCAAGGAGAACAAAGCCACATCCACACCTAACAGCCTGAATCGCTTGCTCGTTTCTAAGCCATTCCGTGAAACAGTGATTTGCTGATTCTTCTGTGTCTGCCACCAACTCTGAGCAGAAACCCAGGTGACTGTCTGCAGCCTTGGCCCCACCTCGTCCCCGGTACTTAATACTCAAAGGAGTTGTTACTGCTTGCTGAGTACTATTTTAAGCGCCTTACTATGAATTACTTTTTTTAAATTCTCATCAAGTAGTTGTTTCATGCTCTTATAATAATAATATTATAGAAATATAAGTAATAATATTGTTTACCCCCCTTTCATAGTCGAGAGTACTGAGGTACAGAAATGTGAGGAGACTTCTTCAAAGTTATATAGTTTGAAAATGGGGAGATTCAAACCGGGACAGTCTGCCCACAGCCAGTACTCTTCACCGCTGTGCGACCCGGCATCACACTGCGAGACTTTTAAGTGAACTAATCCAACTACCCCCACGATTCCGCAGGGAGCAAAGGCCAGTGCTGCTGCAGATCCTCTGGGCCTCAACACAGAGATGCAATGAACAGAGGGTGAGCATGCGGCCCGGCTGATGTGGGCACAGGTGGGAGACCAGCCTTGACCACAGACACGGCTTCACAGACACGCTGACTCTGCCTGGGTCCCTGCTACTTACCTTCACCTGAGTTGGGTAAAAATACCAGGAATGTCAGCACTTCCGTCGTGGGAGGGAGAGACAAGCCAGGCCCAAATTGGCCTGAGGCCAGGGTGGCAGGGCCTAGTAGCACCCACCACAAGTCACAGAATGGAGGCAGTGGAGGGTACTCTGGTTCAGAAAGACTAGGTGGATGCCACAAACCTACAGGGCAGAACTGAGGCCAAAGACCAAAATCGGAGGCACAAGGCGAGGGTGGAATCTGGTGGCAGCAGGGGCAGAGATTCTGCCTACCCAGACAGAGCATCACTAGCCGGGGATGCTGGTCCAGCTTGCCCGGCACCCAAGGGAAGAGGGAGCAGATGGGGTTGGCACCAGCCTCAGGGCACAGCTCCCTATCATCCCATTCAGGGGAGCCACCCAGCCGCCCACGCCGGATTCTGGACTCCCACCATCGGCCCCACTGTTTCCACTTTAAATACTGTTCGAACAGTAGGGGAGCAGAGCTGGCACCTCTGGAGAAGAAAAGGCGTGAATAAGAAGGTGAGATCACCTTACACCTGGGACTCCACAGAACCTCCATCTAGCACCCATGCTGGGCTGGGACCAGCACCTCATTTGGGTTCAGAATGAACAAGCATTCAAATGATCTCCCTCTCCCTTCAAACAGCCAGAGCCCGGAACTCACCCTCATGGGCTCATCGGGGAACCCGGGTTTGCTCGGCCTGTCCTGGCGCCGGGATCTCAGGACCTGTTTGGCCTGCTTTTCCGTCAGAATCGGGGAGGCCCCTGAAAAAGTCAGGAAGGGACCTTAGGGACTCTCAGACACACGCATCCATGCTCCATCTCACAGTCCAAGGCGAAGCATTTGCAAGTCCAATTTGGGTCAACGCACAAAAGTTCTTTCAAAGGGACCTGTCCCAAAGGACGTGGCGTTCCAGAGGGCTCAGAGGGGAATTTTTAATTGTTTCTAATATGGTTAACTCAGAGTAAAAGCTGCACATTTACCTGCTGCCGCCATGGCTCATTCCTCTAAAGGTGGCTGTTAATTTAATGAACATGTTTCTTTAAACATATTTTCTTCAGTTCACTGGTCAGTGTGTTTATTGTCCCTCAGGGTTGCTTTGGTGGGATTCTTTTAAATCCTCAATACACTAAATCAAGTTTAAGCTGTTATTAGAAAATTCCCCCATGACAATAAGGTTATATTAAACTTGATAAGCACCCACGATCCCTCAAAGAAAATATTATAACTAAAGTAAGTCAAGTTTTGATAATCACACACAAATTCTAAAAGATACTATTATAATAAAAGTATATCGAGGGAATTCTCTGGCGGTCCAGTGATTAGGACTCCTCCTTTCACTGCAGTGGGCCTGAGTTCAATCCCTTGTCGGGGAACTAAAATCCCACAAGCCACGCAGCGTAGCCAAAAAAAAAAAAGGAAAAACGAAAGTATATCAAATTCTGATGATCTCAGATAAACTCTAAAAGACGGTATCCTTGAAGATTTATCAGCATTTTTGAGAATTAGTGTTCAATATGTTTAAAGATTAAAAAAATAATTTATCCCTAATTATACCAATTCCGGGAGCCTGCTCTTAGGAAGAAAAAAAAAGAAGCACTGAATTATTATACATTACATATTACTTGAAATTTTGAAAAAATATTTTAAAAATATAAGATAGACTTATTTCAGTTTATCTTGTCAGTACAGAAATAGGTTTCGGGAGTTAATGCTCACCTGAGAAGAAAATCAGTAAGGTGAGAGACAGCACGAGCACAAATAACCTCTTCATCCTGCCTTGGTCCCTCTCTCTGCCTGTTGCAGAATGAATCCCCCCGGTCAAAGAGCCAGCCTACTTGAAGAAAGCCACATCCGGCCCAAAGGCTGTTTATGCTCTGACTAACAGCACTCACAGCATGATGCTAAACGCATCTGACGCTAAATTTTCAGTATGATCACGAAAATATTTTCCTCTGAATTCCTATAAATTTTCATCCTGAGGAAGGAAATTATCCCTCTGTCATCAAACTTTTGGAGCTTGAATTTGACAAAGCAACACATGACAACCATTTCATTTAAATAGATATGTCTATATATACATCATGGAGTAGTTTGTGTTTATCTGTAGCTTCAGTTTATGCTCCTACTGTTTCATTGAGAATTAATCACCTCTCACATTTACATATTTTATGACACTTTTCCAAAACCCATTCACCAATCCATTTTGACCTCCCCAGTAATTTCAGAAATTAGCAGGGAAATTAGCAAGGAGCCTAATGAGGGGAAAAATTTTTTTTCAGCTGACCTTGAAGCCAGATAGACCAGGGTTCATGCCCAGGCTTCCCCTCTTTCTAGCAACATAAACTTCGGTCAATCACTTATCCTTTCTGAACTTCAGTTTCCTCTCCTGTACAAAGGAAATAACAGTACCTACCATGTGGATGATTAAGGATGAGGGATAAGGGATGAGATGCATGGCTCATCTTCATTTTACAAGTAAGGAATTGGGGTTCAGACAGGTGAAATGATGTCCAAGTTCATACATTTTGCTGAAGTCGAGCCAAATTCTTCTGTTTTTAAAGCCTGGAGCTCTTCCCATTATACCCCAAAAGGGCCTTGTGCAATAAGTCAGTAATACTGTAAGTAGCCTTACTCCACACTTAAGTTTATTTTTATAAAGATAATAAAATCTCAATAAGCTGAAGTCTCTTTAAATTCAAATCACCAATATATATCACATAAATTATTAAATATATTATAAAAATATGTGTGGAAGGTATGTGGCATTTATTGGGATAAAATTCTCAGTTCAGAGAAATGATCTGATGTTTCTGTAGTTACTTTGCCAGCTCAAAAGAAAACAACCCCCTATCGGTGGTTGCCCAAGTTTATGCTAATGTTGTGTAATTGATATTAAACTCAAATGTTCTGCCCATTCTGCTGGTATAAAAATAGTCTGAACCGACTGTTATCAAGGAAAAGAAATCATGCATTGTTAGCAAAGTTGCCTCATATGTTAATTTGCTCAAAATTAGATGTTTGGTTTTATGTACTCTGTTGCTATTGACATCCTTCTGTTCTCATACAGTTTTCAATAACTGCGAAATTTTAGGAGCACTATTTTAGCAATATACATTTGTCACACGAAGCATCTTGGTTTTTTATGTGCATTGTCAAGTTTTTTATTCCTTTTGTTCTTTGTGGTTGGAACGAACACTAACTGCATTGTTTTGTTATATCAAATAAACATCTTCTATGGACCAGAAAAAAAATTTATACCTAGCTAGAAATTTCTAATGTATCCAATGTAAATTCAGTACAAAAGTATTTTTTAATTTGGTAACTGCTGTCTGTATCAGCACTGTCCAATAAAATCATAATGTAAGTTATGGATGCAAGCCACATAAGTTAAATTTTTCTAGTAGCCACATTTTTTAATAGTAAAAAAACAGGTAAAATTTTTTAAATTATATTTTATTTAACATGAAATACGCAAAATATTGCTTCAACATGTAATCAAGATAAAGTACTAATCAGATATTTTACATTCTTTTTTTTTGTACCAAGTCTTTAAAACTTGGTGTGTATTTTATACTTGCACATTTCAAGTGCTCAGTAACCACATGTGGCTAGTGGCTACCACACTGAACAGTGTAGGTCCAGATTCTTCCATCTCTCATGCCACTACCAGAGTCTAGGCTACTGCTACTTCTCACCCAGCCTCCTGCACCAGGCTCCCAACTGCTCTCCCAGCTTCCCTCCCTGTTTGCTTCAATCCATTCTCCATGCAGCAGTAATGATGGTCTTCTTAAAACAGAAATACAAAATATAAATTGGACCTCATCACTTCCCTGCTTACGAGTCTTTCTTTATCTTCCCACTGGGTTCAGAACAGAATCAGAAACCCTACCGTGCACTACAGGACGCTGTGTTACCTGGGACTGTGGTTTTTTCCAACCCCACTCCAAGCGCACCCCTCCAGCTCATGCCAATCCAGCTACACTTCGTTACTTTCAATTTAACAAGCTCTTTCCCACCCAGGATCTTTGCACATGCTCTTCCTCCCTCTTTTAATGACTGGATTCTTCTCAGTCTTCAGGTTTCAATTTGTAATTTCTCTTGCTCAAGCAAGCCTGTCTTTACCAGCATACTTAATGAAGGTTCCCTGCCACCCCACAACCACCATGACTCTCTACCTCACAGCACTCCCCGTAATGGGTAAATGTTGTCTTTGTTTACTTTTTAAAATCTGTCTCCTCCACTGGACCGTAAGCTCTAGGTAAGCTTATGTTACTTTTTTTTTTTAATATTGTTTCTAATATTCTCCATTTATTTATTTGTTTGTTTGTTTGTTTTCGGCTGTGTTGGGTGTTTGTTGCTGCGCGCAGGCTTTCTCTAGTTGTGGCGAGCTGGGGCTACTCTTCGTTGCGGTGCGCGGGCTTCTCATTGTGGTGGCTTCTCTTGTTGTGGAGCACAGGCTCTAGCCGCGGGGGCTTCAGTAGCTGTGGCTCGCGGGCCCTTAGAGCGCAGGCTCAGTAGGTGTGGCACACGGGCTTAGTTGCTCCGTGGCATGTAGGATCTTCCCAGACCAGGGATTGAATCCCTGTCCCCTGCATTGGCAGGCGGATTCTTAACCACTGCACCACCAAGGAAGTCCCGTGTTACTTTTCTAATTTAAAAAAAAAAAAAGAGAGAGAGAGAGAGAAAGAAAAGGGAACCTTGGGTGGACAGGAGAAGTGAGACTGGAGAAAGCCTGTATCCCACCCTGGGATGCTGGTTCAAGGTCTCAGGTGGAGAGGGCCCCTCAGGTGTGATACTCACAGGGTCATTCAAATGCCTTTCAGGTGGGCTCTGGAGATATCATCTCAAAAGGGGGAACTATAGAAAAACTGAAAGAGCAAGGTAACCTGATTGTGAGTGTCACTCTGGTGGGGAGAATTCTCTTCTACCTGCTTATGCTCCTTTCTAGGGAAAGTGTCAGCCAGATCAATTAGGTGAGTCAACAGGGCTCACAGTAGAAGACACAATTCCCAAAAGATCCACAAGGTGGCAGAGTAGAGAGAAGAACCTGGGACAACAAAGGTCAGGGGAAAGACACTTCAGGCCACCAACATTCACCATTCCAGAAGTTGCCAAGAATACCAGGGGATCCATTGGAGGTGGAGACAGGTGGCATTGCAGTGCCTCAGACTATTTTCCTAGGATTTTAATTGATCTGAAGGTCCCCATCAGATACTGAGACATGGGAAAGCTACATTACCAATTTGACAACATTTAAGAATATATAAAGGAAGAGTGCTACCACCCGTATCACAGCACCCTGACATAACTGATATTTTCATTCATGTGGGTTTCCCATCTCTTTTAAAAAGAAATCCTTAAATGTTTAAACATCAGTGATAAAGCTGACACCATCAAGTTCTCAACACCATCACCCTGCATACTCTTTCAATAGGATAAGACAGTGATTTCAAATCCTGTGAGCTAAAGAAACTTCAGAAACAAGGGAACATCTTTTTTTTTTTTCCTATAGAAAGCTGCTGAATCTGTCTCAAGAGAATTATAACGTGTCCACATTCTTTAGGCCCAGAGCCAATAAAATAAATTCTAACATTCCTTTTTGCAGTTGTTTTCTTTTTTATTATTAGTTTTTTTGGCTCCCTTTCCCACTAGACTATAAACTCTACATGTTTACCATGTACATATAATTGTTGTATACTATTCATAACAGTACCTCCATAAATCTCATGTGTACCTACCCACACATTAATTTATAGGCACACTGTGTGGGCAGATGTTAGGTTTGGGTTAGGCAGATTGAATTATTAGCACCAGTTCTTCATCATCACCAGTGCACATCTATGCTCTTCACCATATGACTTTGCAGTCCTGCCCCTTAACTTTGGGCCCAACCACGTGACTTGCTCTGGACAGTGGGATGGTAGCAGACATGACACAAACAGAGGCAGGAAATGTGTTTGCAGAGTTAGCGGTACCCTCTTGCATTTTGCAGCCATTGCTACAAAAAGAGCTTCCCCCAGACAGCTGCCATCCTTCAAGCTAGGTCTCAGAATTAACTCCCATGAAAAGTGTCTGCACAGATGTACAGCCTCCAGCAGACCCACCCAGCCCAGTGCAGCCTCACTCAGCTGACCTCCAGCTACCACCACCTGTAGCAGAGCCTCCCATTAACCTGCAGACCCTTAAGAGTAAATGATTATTTCAAGCCACTGAGCTAGGAGCACTTTGTTACACAGCACTACTCTGACAACAGATAACTGATACAGGGGGTATAATGGGATGGTCAGCGTGTCCAAATCTGGGTGCTTTGGGGTCTAAGTTAATAATAGGGTCCTGCCAGATACTTCATCCAAAAGTGAATGAACATCTGCTGTGTGGACTGAGTGATATAATGGTCCAGATTGTGGGCTGCAGAGTTATCAATAGAGCTGGGCTTGAATCCTGGCTCTGAAACTTATTATCTGTGTCACACTGAAGCTGTGTGACATTGGGCACATTTCTTTACTATCCAAGTCACTGTTTACTCACTATTAAAAAATAATTATTATTATAATAAAACTTACATCTTAAGGTGTTTTGAGACTTAAAAGAGAAAGTGTATGTAAAGTACTTGACAGATATAGTAACTAATACCTGGAAACTATTACTGTTTTATTACTCCTCCTTCTCTGTGAAATCACTCTTCTTTATATTTGCACACCCTACCCATTCTCAGACACATGATAGAAAGCCTGTAAAAAAATTTTTAATGACCAAATGATATCGAGATTAACCAAACACATCTTAAGATAATTTTATATACTGTTGAAATAAAAATACATCTTTATTAGAAAATAAAATATGGCCCCTTTTAAGTGTGAGTTGCTTTCCCCTGCTCTGTCTCTACACCCCACGCCCTGAGTTTCCTTTCACGTGTCCTCAGTCCTGCTACACAAACACACACCTTCCTCTCTGGAGCAGCAATACAATGGTAAGACGGTTTAGCCTTGGACAGGGCCCTTTCTGGCCTGCTGCATGCTTCCCCGAGCAGGCTATAATTTCTGCTCTGGACCAGGACGTTGGCCTCAACTTACATCTGCCCAGCAGGTAAGGATGGCCAAGGTCTCACCAGGTCCCTGACAGCTATTGCAAGGCTTCTCTCCAGCCTAAACAGGAATGACCACGGCACTGGCAAAGGTGTAGGAATGTAAGATGGTACAAATAAACACATGAGGGATGGAGCATGGACTGAATAACTCGTGAAACCACCTCTAAGGCTACTGTTATATTTCATTGAGGAAAATGGCTAAGGCTGTAACTGGAAGAGAAAAGCTCCAATTCTTCTGGAGAAAAAAATACTGAAATATGTGTTGTTTTTCTCTGTGGGATTTCAGTTGGGATGACAAGCTTGAGGGATTAAGAGATACTCTAGCAGCGGTTCTCAAATCTTAAGGTGCCTAAGAGTCACCGGGAGGATCATCAGACATCTGAGAAAGCCTCTGACACGGAAGATGAAGACAAAAGAAACTACAGGAAAAAGCAACTTGAGGCAATCACAGATCAGGCAAGGAGAGGAAGGAAAAAAATATCTAACAGTATCCTCCAAGAGATGAGAGAAAAATTTTGCTCCCATGAAGCATGAATAGGATGCTGTAAAAAAAGTAAGACTCAGAAAACAAATCAACAAAAAAGTTCTTAGAAATTAAAAACTCAATAAAAAGATTCAAAAATAAAGCTATGAAAATCTTTTAGAATATTAGAGCAAAAATGAGAGATTAAAAAAAAACTGAGAAAAAAAATGTTTACACAGAGGACATTTATCCAAAGGATTTGTCAACTTATGTCCACACAAAAACCTGTACACAGATGTGTCTAGGAGCTTTACTCATAATTGCCAAAACTTGGAAGCTACCAAGATGTCCTTCAGAGGTAAATGGATAAATAAACTGTGGTCCATCCAGACAATGGAATATTATTCAGCACTAAAAAGAAATGAGCTATCAAACCATGAAAAGACATGGAGGAAACTTAAACGCACGTTCCTAAGTGAAAGAAGCCAATCTGAAAAGGCTACACACAGTATGAGTCCAATGATATGACATTCTAGAAAAGGTAAACCTATGGAGACAGTAAAAGGATCAGTGGTTACCAGGGGTGAGGGTCTGGGGAGAAAGGAATAAGCAGAACCCAGATGATTTGTGGGCACTGTAATATCCTGTATGACACTATAATAGTGGATACATGTCATTATACATTTGTCCAAACCCACAGAATGTACACCACCAAGAGTGAACTCTAATGCAAACTATGGACTTTGGGTGATGATGCTGTGTCAATGTAGGTTTATGGATTGTAGCAAACACGCCACTCTGGTTCAGGATGTGGATAATTTTTCTGTACTTTCTGCTCCATTTTGCTGTGAATCTAAAACTGCTCTAAAAAATAAAGTCTATTTTAAAAAGAGAGAGAAGAGGGAGGGGGTATGGGGATATATGTATGCATATAGCTGATTCACTTTGTTATACAGCAGAAACTAACACAATATTGTAAAGCAATTATACTCCAATAAAAATGTTAAACAAATAAATTAATTAAATAAAAATAAAAAGAGAAAGAACGGTCTAGGAGGTCCAACATCCAGATAACAGAAGTTTCAAAAAGAACACAGAAAATAGAGAGGAGGAAATCAACAAAGTAATTCCAGAACTGAAGGACATGAGCTTCTAGACTGAAAGGGTCCAGAAAACCTGGCAAAATACATGAAAACAGACTCACACCAAGGCACATCTTTGTGAAATTTCAGAACACTGGAGAAAAAGCGAAGATTCTACAAGTTTCAGGAAAGCAGAAACAACTTGCATTCTTGGGATCAGGAATAAGAGTAACGTCAGACATCTCTACAGCAACACTAAAAGCAAGCAGAAATGGAGAACTGTCTTTAATGGTGTGAAGGAAAATTATCTCCAACTTGGAATTCTACATGCAGATAAATAATCAGGTATGGAGGGTGGAACAGAGACATTTGTAGACACCATGCAAGGACTCAAAAATAAGCTCAAAATGGATTAAAGACCTAAATGTAAGGCCAGAAACTATCAAACTCTTAGAGGAAAACACAGGCAGAACACTCTATGACATAAATCACAGCAAGATCCTTTCTGACCCACCTCCTAGAGAAATGGAAGTAAAAACAAAAATAAACAAATGGGACCTAATGAAAATTCAAAGCTTTTGCACAGCAAAGGAAACCATAAACAAGACCAAAAGACAACCCTCAGAATGGGAGAAAATATTTGCAAATGAAGCAACTGACAAAGGATTATTCTCCAAAATTTATAAGCAGCTCATGCAGCTCAATAACAAAAAAACAAACAACCCAATCCAAAACTGGGCAGAAGACCTAAATAGACATTTCTCCAAAGAAGATACACAGACTGCCAACAAACACATGAAAGAATGCTCAACATCACTAATCATTAGAGAAATGCAAATCAAAACTACAATGAGATATCATCTCACACCAGTCAGAATGGCCATCATCAAAAAATCTAGAAACAATAAATGCTGGAGAGGGTGTGGAGAAAAGGGAACACTCTTGCACTGCTGGTGGGAATGTGAATTGGTACAGCCACTATGGAGAACAGCATGGAGGTTCCTTAAAAAACTACAAATAGAACTACCAAATGACCCAGCAATCCCACTACTGGGCATATACCCTGAGAAAACCATAATTCAAAAAGAGTCATGTACCAAAATGTTCATTGCAGCTCTATTTACAATAGCCCGGAGATGGAAACAACCTAAGTGTCCATCATCGGATGAATGGATAAAGAAGGTGTGGCACATATATACAATGGAATATTACTCAGCCATAAAAAGAAACGAAATTGAGCTATTTGTAATGAGGTGGATAGACCTAGAGTCTGTCATACAGAGTGAAGCAAGTCAGAAAGAGAAACACAAACACCGTATGCTAACACATATATATGGAATTTAAGGGAAAAAATGTCATGAAGAACCTAGGGGTAAGACAGGAATAAAGACACAGACCCACTAGAGAATGGACTTGACAATATGGGGAGGGGGAAGGGTGAGCTGTGACAAAGTGAGAGAGAGGCATGGACATATATACGCTACCAAATGTAAGGTAGATAGCTAGTGGGAAGCAGCCGCATAGCACAGGGAGATCAGCTCAGTGCTTTGTGACCGCCTGGAGGGGTGGGATAGGGAGGGTGGGAGGGAGGGAAATGCAAGAGGGAAGAGATATGGGAACATATGTATAACTGATTCACTTTGTTATAAAGCAGAAACTAACACACCACTGTAAAGCAATTATACTCTAATAAAGATGTAAAAATATATATATATATGCTTCACATGTACCCTTGCTCTAAAAGCTACTGAAGGATGTGCTCCACAAAAACTAGAGAATTCACCAAGAAAGGGGAAATCACAGGACCTAGGAAACAGAAGGTGCAAACAGGAGTGCGGTGAAGGGGATCCCGGATGACCTCTGTGTTCTGACATCGGGGGCAGGCGGTCCAGTTGCTTCTAATATTTTAGAAACAACTTAAATAGCCAACAACGGAGTTAAGGTTACATAAACTGTGAACTGTATTCATAGAATGGAATATTATGCAACCATTAAATATAAATTTATAAAAACATGTAAAGGATATTTTGTCATGTTAAATGAAAAATGAGCTAGATAGAGAATATATCTACCATATGATCAAAATTATGTGTACAAAAAAGTTATCCATTGTTTCCATAGAAAATAATGGAAGAAAATGGGCCAAAATGTTCAAACATAGAGTGTCTTTGAGGTGAGAGATGGATGATTCTTTTTCTTCCTTTATATTTTTCTGTATTTCCCAAATGTTCTATAATGGGAATGGGGAGGGGGAATCGTCACTTTTTAAAAGTATATTCTTTTGTTACCTTTCCAAATCTAAATTAATTTAAGGGCTCTGCCTCAACTAGGATTCATAAAAGACAACGATATTTCCATACACATGAAGGCTATCAGAGGGGAAGGGAAGCTTTAGAGATCTCATCCAACTGTCCCATGTGGCAGATGAGGAACGTGAGGCCCAGAGAGATGAACAGACAAGCACAGGAAGATACAGTTAGATGTGTGAGGGCAGGAATCTGATCCCAGGCCTCATAATGCCATCTGACTGCTCTTCCCATTTCACCACATGCCCTCCCTCAATCTTCACAATCCAGGTTATTAAATGTTTCAGCATTGCCACTCCAAGTGTGGCCTGGGAACCATCAACATTAGACCAGTTATTAGAAATGAAGACTCTCAGTCCTCATCCCTGAAAAAGGAAATAAGAATCTGCTTTTTAGCAAGACAGTCCAGGGCACAGTTTCTCAGAGAAGTAACAAAATAAGAGAAATTCTCTCTTTGATGGTTTAGATTGAAGCAACTTCGATGACGAAGTTAAAACAAAGTGATCTCAGCCCCAACATTGGGTTTGTGACAACAATCATGTACCTCTGTTTTCCTCATCTGTAAAATGGGGATGATAAATTTAGCATGGCGCGTGGTAAGTGCAGAGACTGAAGCTGGGGTGCAGTAAGCCATTACAAACAGGGCTAATAAATCCTTCTTGTTAGGCATGTTTCAACAGTCCTGGCACTCTGGGAGAGCTGGGGCTCTTCGCACAGTGCTTGGCACATAGTAAGCCCTCAGCTTTCTGTTTAATAAGTAACTAGCGGGAGCGCAGGTGACAGCTACCAATTTTTTACTTGGATTGTCCTGTTCTATCGGAACATAACACTCTCAAAACTGCCAGTTTTCTCCCTTACAACTTTCAAAACTGCGCCAGCTCCCACCTCCACCAGTGAGGCTGGAAGTCACAGAAAAGGTTAATTTATACTGTGTAAATCATTCAGGCTAGAACTCTCGCTGATTACGGACTCAGAAGACTCAACCATCCATCCTCTCTAACGCCCCCACCTAATTGTTACTCCGCCCACTGTTCTCCCTAAGCCACGCCCACGGGGGGGCCGCCCTTCCCATCAAGCTCCTCCTCCTCCCCCTCCCCAAGGCCCTGCCGCCGCAGGCCTCTCGGCCTTCCGGTCGCACATTACACTCAGTCCAGCCGCCGACCTCTAGCCGCAGGCCCCGCCCTCGCCCGCGGCTCCAGGGGACCCGGGCAGCTCCAGTGGCGTCCGCACGCCCCCGCAGGCCTCCTGGTGGCGCGAGGGTGCGAGGAAGGCCCGAAACCTGGCCCCGGGAGCCGCGCCACCGCCCCAGGCTAGGTAGGGCCGGAGGGGCGGGTGGGGCCGGGGCCCTGGCCCCCGAGGCCTCGCGAGAGGGGCGGGGCCGCGCGGTGGGCGGGGGCGGGCCTGAGGGAGGCCGCGCGGGCCCAGGAGCTGCAGTACGCGTATGTTTGCTGGGTGTGGGCTAATGGTTACGGGCGCTAGCAGGCTCCGTGCGGCCCACCCGCGCCGTCGCGCCCAAAAAGTAGGCGCCGCACCGGCCTTGCCGTGGGGGCAGCCTGTACATTGTGATTGCGCCTTTCCCCGTGCCGGACGAGGTGAGGAGGCGGTGGCCGGGCCCAAGGAGGAGGGAGGGGACGGAGCGTGACAGCCCGGGGCGCCGCCCCCTCGGCGCCGCAGGTCCGCGGCGCGGCGACCCGGAGGCACTGGGGTCGGGCCGCGGGGAAGACGGCGCGCGTGCCCCTCCTTGGAGAGAGCGGAGCCACCTGGGCCGACGGCGCTTTTGGGATCCCCTGAAAGGCAGGAAGGAGGGCGGGACGGGGATAGCGAGCCCGAGGTGGACCCGCCCGTGTCTCTCCTAGTTAGAAATAGACCTTGGGGAAGATGGAAGGGGAGAAGCAGCCGGCGCCTTACGAGGGCCTGTTTGCGGACGGGCACCTGGTCCTGTGGACGCTGTGCTCGGTGCTGCTGCCCGTGTTCATCACCTTCTGGTGCAGCCTCCAGCGGTCGCGCCGGCAGCTGCACCGCAGGGACATCTTCCGCAAGAGCAAGCATGGGTGGCGCGACACGGACCTGTTCAGCCATCCCACCTACTGCTGCGTGTGCGCGCAGCACATCCTGCAGGGCGCCTTCTGCGACTGCTGCGGGCTGCGCGTGGACGAGGGCTGCCTCAAGAAGGCCGACAAGCGCTTTCACTGCAAGGAGATCATGCTCAAGAATGACAGCAAGGCCCTGGACGCCATGCACCACCACTGGATCCGGGGCAACGTGCCCCTGTGCAGTTACTGTGTGGTTTGCAAGCAGCAATGCGGCAGTCAGCCCAAGCTCTGCGATTACAGGTACGGCCTTCGTGGGTACTGATTGTCCCACAATGCTTGGAGGGAGTCAGGATTTCAAAGAGTGGGCGTAGCAGCCTGCTTTGATCTCCACAAATGGCCTCAACTGCCCACTTAGAGGACACAAGCTAATAAATAGCCCTGGTATTATATACAGTGAGGCAGCTTTGCAATAGTCATTTGCCTCGTTGATTCATCTAGCCTACACTCCTTAGCCAACTTGCCCTTTTGGGTAATAAAACTTGGCTCTTAACTTTCATCCAGAGGTCTCTAAGTGCCACATACTTTATGGCCACTGTATGTTATATTTTAGCTTTTGTTTCTATTGTTTAGCTCCATTTTGCATGAGAAAAAATGAAGTATGAACAAATTAACTTTTCCCTGGAGTCTCAAAACTGATTCATCCTGGGTGTTGTGTTATGAATGTACAATGAAAACAAGTGTCACTCCAGAGCAGCACTTTAAGTATCTTTTCTAATCTATATTCGGTGCTATAGTGAAATACACTCCAAAAGAACACTCCTTTTGCCAGATGGTCTTTCAGGACCTGTAGCATCTTAGACAAGTGACTGATTAATCCAAGAATATTTTAATCGCTTTTAAATACACACTGGACAACACATTTGTGTTCTTAAATATTGTCTGAAGATAGGTGAAGATGTCCTTTCCTCATGTTAGAGGTTGGTAATAAAAGGGGATGCTGCTTTGCAGATTATCTGTTCTAACTCATTTTACATTTGAGAGAATTTGATAGTTCAGAGAAATTTACTCAGTGGTAAAGTAGAACTGGCATCCCGGATTTCTAACCCCCAGTACAGGGTTAGGAATACTAACCCCTAGCCTCTTCTCTGCCTTAAGTCTGGACATCTTCATTGTGATGGGTTTTGTTTCTGACAAGTTGAAAAGTCCCTAAACATATTTAAGAACAGAAATAGAAAGCTGGCATGAGATAGTAAGTTACTTTTTTGATTATATTTTGTTTATTTTATTTAAAAATCCTTTTTTTAATTAGCATGAGCATTGTTATATCAACAGTTATTTTTAAATCTTATTTTAAATAATTTCATACTTAAGATTTAGACTTTAAAGGTTACCAAAATATATACTTTAAACAACTACAGAGATTTATAACCATTTTTACTTGATATCTTTCAAATTTAGATGTCTTTTTGGCATCAGTGAGAGCTAGAGCTTTTAAAAAATTTCATAATTGTCTCCCTAGTTAAGCTTCAGTCTTGGAGAATTGGGATTAGTTGGAAAGAAGGCATGAATTGAATATTGTTTTATTTCCTTCCCTTCTTTGTGTCTGTGCAGAATTAGATTAAAACGGCTTCTATAAATATCTTAACTGCATTTCATATACTCCTTAACAAATAATCATGCTCTGATTCTCCAACCAAATGATCTTTGTAGAAATGCATATCTGATTGGGGTTTCTGCTCTGTTTAAAACCCTTCGATTACCCCCATCACTTAAAGTGATGGTCTTTCAGTGTTAACTCCAAGTGCTTAACGTGGTATACAAGGTCCTCGTGCTCCCTGGACCCTGCCTGCCTGTCTAGTCTTATCTACCACCATCTGCATTAAACTTTATGCACCAGCAACATCAGGCTGGTTGTGGTTTCCTTTAAATACCCTTTTCATACTACCCTTTTTTTCCTCAAGGCTTAAGTATCCTCCTCCTGGCTAGCTTCTAGGCATCCTTCAAAGATTTTTTTTTTTTTTTAATTTATTTGGCTGCGCCGTGTCTTAGTTGCAGCATGCGGGAACTTTTAGTTGCGGCATGCAGGATCTAGTTCCCTGACCAGGGGTCGAACCCTGGCCCCCTGCATTGGGAGTGCAGAGTCTTAACCACTGGACCACCAAGGAAGTCCTTCTAGGCATCCTAATGACTCATCTTGTGCCCTTTACTCCAGGAACACTTCCCTAATCTACTCACTCCTGCCCCCAATTTTTCCTTCTTAATGATGACATCATATCCTGTATCTCAGTAGTTCTCAGAGTAAGGTCCCCAGACCAGCAGCATCAGTATCACTTGGAAACTTGTTACAAATGCAAATTCTAACACAGATTTAGATTTAGCACACAAAATTAAATAAAATATTTGTATTTAATACAAAATAAAATGTTTACAATATTTGAGACATACTTAGACCAAAAATTGTTTGTTGTTTATCTGTAATTCACATTTAACTGAGCATCTTCTATTTTTCCTGGCAGTGTTAGCCGCAGCCCAGACACACTGAATCAGAAACTTGGGCTGGCAACCAACAATCTTTGCCTAACAGGCCCTGCAGATAATTCTAAAGTTTAAGAACCACTGCTATATTTATGTACTTCTTAAACATGAGCCTCTGTCCTTAATTTTGTGTTCCCTCCTTTGAGCACAGTGAACATGGCAGTGATAGGTTTCCTTTTCTGCCTTAGCTTGTTCTTACTGGTTACTGAGCAGTCTGTTCCCAGCATGCTGGAACTCCTCACCTATGGTAAAAATGGTTCCTGTATAATTTAGGAAGTGTTTATTATTCCCAGGAGAAGAGAGCACAGTGTCCTGAAGTAGTATGTATTTTATAATATTCTGATTTATTTTAGCAGATAATTTTATGAGGATTACAGTCTGCTGTGACCTTCTGTAGGAATGAGATATTTTGGAAAAAGGAACAGAATAAATATTTACAACCTTTAAACACAGACCAGACTGTCCCTCTCTGGATTTTATCCAGCCCTGGGGAGGGCTCCTTCTGTGTCTGCGTCACATTCTTGGGAAGTCTAAGATTTCAAGTGAACTGTGAAGACTGTTCAACAAGGTAGCATTTTTGAAGGGCCATATGACAGGTGGTAACTGATTTTAAAGGCTACAGAATAAGTGACAAAGGACTTTTAATTTATACTCACTGTCATTATTAGTTTTCACATATTAAGCATATATTTTGTGCCAGGCACTGTGCTGGATCCTATTTTCCCTGTAGGCTTCTTTCTTTTCTGTGTTTTCCTGCCTCTGCCCCAACCACGGCAGGGTATGTCTGCACCTAGTATCATCTTATCACTGCTCCCCACACTTCTTTTGTTTCTTCTAACCTCTATTCTGACTAAAATAGGAAATCAGGTTCTATTTTTAAGTATTCATTACGTTTATTGAGTAAACCTTTGTTCCTTATAGTGTTCTGTCTCTCATTAAGAAAACTTTTTGGTTTATATTGTATTTTTATTTATAAAAACCTTTATAAAACACTTTTTTATTTATTAAAAAACCTTTTATTTATAAGGCCTTTTCTTCATTACACCCCCCTCCACACACACACACACACACACACACACACACACACACACAGTGATTAATAAAACAGGCTTCTGACTCTTGGAAGGTAATTACATTGGCAGCTTTACTCTAGGCTTTGATCTTAAACTTTATGATTCTGGATTCTAATGTTTATTCATTTCATTAATTATCTGAAACAATGAAAGGATACCAGATTATCTTCTGGAGAGAGGTGAGCATACTTTTTCTATAAAGAGCCAAACTAAGTATTTCAGGCTTTGCAGACCATATGGTCTGTTATAATTACTTCACTCTACCGTCCATCATAGTACAAAACTAGCAACAGACAGTACATAAATGAATGGCGTAGCTATATTCCAGTAAAACTTATTCACAAAATTAGGAGGCAGACGTATTTGTAGTTTGCCAACCCCATTCTAGTGTGAATTTCATAGATGACCATCTCAGCTTCACATATAGTTCTGTTGCCTCTTCCAGCATACTAAAGAAGAGAGCTATTGTGAACAGGTAACTTTAGAGAAGACTTTTTTTTTTTAATAAAACAGTCATATTCCTGCACAAGAATGGCACATAGGGTAGTGTTCTGTGTCTTCATAAGGATAAGTTACATAATTATGTTTACTTGTCAAAACTCAGCAGATGTACATATTTGTACATTTCATCGTATATAAATTTTACATTGAAAGAAAAAAACCTATAAACAAATACTGAACTCAAGGTAATGATATGCCTGCTTGCCGAGGTGTTTAAGAGATATTCTAATGTCTGCGATTTATTTTTAATGCACCAAAAATAAGATAGATTAATGGATAGCTAGAAATGAAACAAAGCAATTACAGTTAATATATTAATGTTGGAATATAGGTGGTGGGCTTACCTGTGTTCCTGTAAAAAAAATTTTTTTCACGCAAAAACACTTTTAAAAGCAAGGAACTAATAAGAACCTACTGTATAGCACAGGGAACTCCACTCAGTACTACTCTGTAATGGCCTATATGGGAAAAGAATCTAAAAAAGAGTGGATATATGTATAACTGATTCACTTTGCTGTACACCTGAAACTAACACAACATTGTAAATCCACTATACTCCAATAAAAATTAAATATATGTGTGTGTGTGTGTGTGTGTGTGTGTGTATAAAAGCAAGGAGACTATCATTGTGTTTTGGAAACACTTGCTGAAGTATTGAAAGGTGAAATCTCATAATGTCCATAATTTACTTTCAAATGATTCAGCAAAATATGAGTTTATTTTGAAAGAGAGAAAGAAAATGTGGGAGAAATTGTTACTTAAGAATCAGAGTTAAGGGTTGGTTTAAGGGTATTCATTTTGCTATTCTTTTGACTTCTATGTGGGTTTAAAATTTTTCAAAATAAAAAGTTGGGGAAAGAATAAAGATCATAAGCAATCACTCAAAGACATGACTGCTAAAACTAAAGTATCAAGACATTATTAGTAATGTCTTATTTTCCCATCAGGTTTGAAATCTAGGTCAAATAAAATAGCAATTACAAAATGTATATCGAGAACAGGTCTCAATTTTGATTGTGGTATTTCTCAGGAAAAATATAAAGCTGAATAAGGAGTAAGTATTTTGGCTTTGCCTTTACAGAGCAAAGGCTGATAATAGCCATCACCTTGGTTAAGAGTCTTTTCTGAAATTTATGAGAACTTATTAAATGATAAAGGTGTCACAAATCAGTGGGATAGAAAAGATTACTTTATAAATCATGCTAGGACATGTGCTCTTTGAGGAAATAAAAGTTGACTCTTCATATCACACTCTATACCAAAATAAACTCCAGATGGATTGAAGCAGGAGTTCTTAGTTCATAGATGGATAAGGTTCCAGGAAGCCTGACATTTCCATGAGATTCTCAGTGGAATCTGTAGCCCCAGAAGGTTAAGAAGCACTGAATTAAAGGCATAAATATGAAAACAAGTGTGGGGGGGGAATAGCTATAGGCAAATATCTAATTTGGAAAGGTAAAGGACTTCAGAGCATGAAAGCATTTAAATAAACCACAAAGGGAAATACAGATCTGTCTAGCAAAAAATAAACTAAAGTACATTAAAAGGTAAATTTAAGAGAAAACTGAAATGATTGCAATAACTATGACAGAAAAGAAGTTGATATCCTATATAAATTAAAAGTACATGCAGTTATTAAAACCTAGTAAAAGATGAATATAGACCATGAATCAATTCACAAAAAATTATGATATATCCATGTGATATGATATTCATATTCTTAACAAACCATGTTTTTTAAAAAATACTTAATGGCATAGGACAGAATTCATGATACAATTTCCAAAGAAAAGTACTGTCCAGATATATATATAAAAATACATCATATCCCTAACCTGAAAAATAAATATATAGGGACTGTAAAACTGAGAATAAATACATCAAAAAGTTAAGAGTAACTATCTCTGGATGACTTTTATGTCTTTCTGTATTTTCTAAATTCTAAAGCATAAGCCAATATCATCTAAAATACAGTTTTAAAAATTTATACAAGTAGTTCATGAATACATACTGGTGTTTAGAAACTCAAGCAATACCAAAGAACATAGAGTAAAAAGAGAATGTTCTTCTCATCCCTCGGTCCCATTTTTCTTCCCAGAGGAAACCATTGTGAAATAATTCAGTGGGTTTCCTTTCAGGTTATTTTCAGTAATAATATACTAGTTTAAAGTTAACAGTAGAGCAGTAGGTGGAGGTGGTATACTTTGGCTGCGTTAGCAGTCTGTCGTCGTTTCTCAAGCTTAGGTTGAAAGCAAGTGTTAACAAGGTTATCCTTGCAGATAATTGTAATTTGGGCAGTAAATAGGATTCTTGAGTTAATAGCAGTAATTACTTGATAAAACTGAACATCCAGGTGAAAAAAAACTTTAAAATAGAAGTCCAAGAGAGTTGACCTTGGGGTGAAAGAGTTTTTATCCTCTTTTTATTTTTAATTTATTTACTTACTTATAACCATTGTTTTCTGTTGACCTCTTTTTGTCTGTACAGTCAGATTTGCCTTATCTGTGAGTGGATTAAATACTTAGTAGATTAATAATAGAAACCCAGGACCTTTGCCAGCACTATTCTCTGCTTGTTTCATGCATGCATTCAAATGTAGAGGCAAATTTGAACATAAACATCTGTCTGTACTTCAGATGCAAACATATAGATTAGTTTCATATTAATTGCCAATAAGAAGTTGACTATTTTACTATATTTGCTAAAGTGTTTACAGATGGTTATAAATCAGGAGGTTTTCACACTGGACCCTGAGGAACTCTTTTAAGGACCCAGGCCCATGGGGCATTTAAGCTGAAGGCCTTTAGGCCTCATGAACCTATTCCAGCCAAAGCACAAATCGATAGTACACAAAACCATTGTTCTAGACCAGCTTTGTTTATGTGGATTATATCTACTAATATTTACCACGTTGTAAATTAAAACTGAGAAATTGTTTAAATATTCATTTTAAAAATAACAATAATGGTAACAAAATATTTTTGTGAAAATTTAGTGAGAAGATTGGCATCGTTTTACTCTTTTGGTACATTTCTTTGGTGTGGAAGTCAGCTAGCGCCTCCTATCTACTTCTGCATTCAGTCTGTTGATTTAGCACATATCATATAGCTTCCGGAAAACTCCACCGTATACTTTGGATAGAATGAAGGTGAAATAACATATTATTATTAAAATGATTTTAACCTCAGAGACACCCTGAAAGGATCTTCCCCAGACTGCACTTTAAGAACCACTGTTAGATTAAACTGTCAAGTATGCTCAAAGTTTATTGTTCTAGGGACTTCCCTGGTAGTCCAGTGGTTATGACTCTGCACTTCTACTGCAGGGGGCACGGTTTTGATCCCTGGTCAGGGAACTAAGATCCCACATGCCGCATGGCCCCCCCCCAAAAAAAAAGGGCATTAAAAAAAAGTTTATTGCTCTATTTTCACTGTGCAGATACAATTATAAATTTTTTACTTGCCAGATTTTTTCATTGGTGATGAAATTACTATTTCAGTTTTTTTTTTGACAAAAATGATTGGTTTGCAGATGAGTAAGATTGTGGTTTAAAGTTAATTATTGTCTTTGTTTTTTCCTTCCCTCAGGTGCATTTGGTGTCAGAAAACAGTACACGATGAGTGTATGAAAAATAGCTTAAAGAACGAACAGTGTGACTTTGGAGAATTCAAAAACCTCATCATTCCACCAAGTTATTTAACCGCCATTAATCAGATGCGTAAAGACAAAAAAACAGATTATGCAGTGGTAATCAGAGTTTACTTTTCCTTATGTAACTGATTTCCAAAAAGTTATTTAAGTCAGTGTATGAGACACAACTGTGTGTGTGAGAAGAATCATTATGGTAAGCCACAATACCCTACCCACTTGCTAAAGATGTGCCACAAATTTTGGCGCTTGAGTTCTTTCAGGTCTAAAGGGAAATTGGAATATGTTATATTAGTGGATCCTAAATTACTGAGTCCACATCACTTGAGGAGCTTTTTAAAAATACAGATTTCTGAGCCCACCTCCATCACCATGTTTGATTTAGTAGATCTAGGGTAAGTCCCAGGAATCTGTATTTTGTTTTAAGTCCTCAGATGATTCTGATGAACAGTCGGATTTGGGATTCATGATTATTGTCAGTGAAAAGAAAACAGATTTTCCTCACACGTTGTTCTAAAAGAATTTTTTCGTTTGGAACCTCACGTAGGGGCCTGGAGATAAGTTTATGTTGCACGTTAGATGCTCCCACAGATAATGGTGAGCATTAAAGCTGTTGACAATACTTGGCAGTATGTATGTGTATGAAAATTGGTACAAACATCTTTCAGTCTTCATGTAGTTCTGAAGGAAAAACTGTAAAATCTGCATTTATTTCCTGCTTGAATGTCCCAAAGTAGTTAAACGATTTCATTCTAAAACTAAATTGTGTTTTTTCCAAGTTCGGATTTTATATCTTAAATGTCATCTTTGTCAATATTCCTGCAAAAGAAAGAGGGATGTTAAAATTTAAAACATGTTTAATGTTGCTGTGATACTTTTTTTTAAATGGACAATGCTTATGTATCTGAATTCAATCTGAGATCATAGGGGATGAGAATCACTAAGTAAAACCGTGGAACATCTTCATTAATGTTATATCCACAAGGAGAAGGGGAGAGGAAAGAAGTGGTTAGATTAGAGAAACATTAATTTCATTTGACTTTGGGCTTTGTACAGTTCTGGATTCTTGAATCTATTTCTGAATATCCCATTAAAAAAAAAAGCTTGAAAATTAGAATTCATCCAGAAAAGGACAGTCAGGGTTAAGAGAGCAGAGAAGATCAATGTCCATTCTAAGAAGGGTTGAAACGTGTTGCCTGGGAGACAAGACTAATAAACAATATAATGCTTCAGGTGTTTGAACACAACAGTTATATGGAAGAACAAATGAAATTATTCCTTGCCTCAGGAATCAAAAGTAGAACAATGGGGCTTCCCTGGTGGTGCAGTGGTTGAGAGTCCCCCTGCTGATGCGGGGGACACGGGTTCGTGCCCAGGTCCAGGAGGATCCCACATGCCGCGGAGCAGCTGGGCCCGTGAGCCATGGCCGCTGAGCCTGCGCGTCCGGAGCCTGTGCTCCGCAACGGGAGAGGCCCACGTACCGCAAAAAAAAAAAAAAAAGTAGAACAATTAAAGTTATTGAAAGACAGATTTTTAACTCAATTTAAGTCAGAACTTTCTAATAATTTGATTTAGTAGTGGAATGGGCTGCCTTGTTAGTGAATTCCTTCTTACATGAGTATCCAAGTATATACTGGATGACTTATCTAGAATAATGTAGAAGAGAATTATATATTAAGCAGAAATTAGTTCATTTCTAAGGAACTTTTCCATTCTTAGAATTCTTTGATTTTTATATTGTATCGATTGGGATAGTTGTTTTTCTCTCAGCAAATTTACAGCACTGTTGTTATTAAGAAATGAAAAAACTTATTGCTCACTGTCTTTGAGATATTAAGGTCTTTTCACTCACATTAATTTTTTTAGCTAGCATCTAAGCTTGGAAAGCAGTGGACTCCATTAATAATCCTGGCCAACTCTCGTAGTGGAACTAATATGGGAGAAGGACTGCTGGGAGAATTCAGGATCCTCCTAAGTCCCGTACAGGTAACCAAAGAGAAAACCTTCCTTTCTGTATTAATCTTTTCATTTTTAGTTTCACATTTTCCCTAAATTGTAATGGTTGTTAATGCTTGAAGCCAGTAATAATCTGATTGTAGGGAAGAATAATAATTATGAAAGTATTGAGCCATTCACATATGTGGGGAAAGAGGGGTTCTCATGGTGGGGATGTAAAATGCTGCAGCAACTTTAGAAAACACTTGGACAATTTCTTAAAAAGTCAAACAGGGACTTCCCTGGTGGTCCAGTGGCTAAGGCTCTGTGCTCCCAGTGTAGGGGGCCCAGGTTCGATCCCTGGTCAGGGAACTAGATCCCACATGCCACAGCTGAAAGATCCCACACACCGCAACTAAAGATCCAACAATGCCGCAATGAAGATCCTGCCTGTGGCAACGAAGATCCCACGTGCCACAGCTAAGACCCAGCGCAGCCAAATAAATAAATAGATATTTTTTTAAAACAAGAAAGTCAAACATAAATTTACCGTACCCCCTAGAACTTCTAGGAATCTACCCAAGGGAAACAAAAACATATATCCCACAAACACTTTTATGCAAATGTTCATAGCACCATAATTCATAATAGCCAAAAAGTGAAAATACCCCACTGTCCATCAGTCGGTGGCTGGATAAAACAAAATGTGATATACCCATATGAATGGAATATTCAGTGATAAAAAGGAACTACTGATACATACATACATACTACAATAAATGACCCTCAAAAACACGCTGAGTGAAAGAAGCCCAATGCAAGGGACCCATATTGTATGATTCCATTTATATGACATGTTCAGAAAGGGTAAATCTATAGAAACAGAGAGTAAAACAGTGATTGCTGGAAATTGGGAGTAATTGCACACCAACATTTTTGAATGTAAGAGTAAAAGACTCAGACCATTAAGATTGAGCTGACATGCTAGCGGCTTCTATTTTGAAAAACTAAACAACTCATTGTGCAACAATCATAAATGCAGTAACTTTTCTTTCTAATTTGTAATTTTCCCTTTCAACATTACACAACTTAAGGAAATACAAAAATAATTTTAAAAGGAAAGAGAAAGGGGAGTTCCCTGGCTGTCCATTGGTTAGGACTCGGCACTTTCACTGCCGTGGCTTGGGGTTCAATCCCTGTTCAGGGAACTAAGATCCTGCAAGTCACGTGGCGCAGCCAAAATAAATAAATGAATAAAATTTTAAAAGGAAAGAAAATCACCTGCATTATCTCCACACAAATACATCAGTTGTTTTCAGTTGTCCATGTTCTTTCCATGAATTGTCTGTGCATTCACATATTAGCATTTTGTAACAATAATCTAGGTAGAAGTTTACATTCTGTTTTCTTTACCTAAAAGTATATTTTTCCATGTTGCAACATAGTCCTCATAATTATGTATGAAATGACTAAGAAATAATCAAATGGATATACCTATATCCAGTCTCCTGCTGTTGGAGGTCAAGTTTCTCTCTAAGGTTGTGCCATTATAAATAATGCCAGACTAAATATCTTTACACACAGGGCATTTTCACCTTTTGAAATATTTTCCTAGATCATTTACAGAATTATAGGTATCAAGGATCCTTTCACCTTTATGTCATTTTATGCATATTTCAGAATTGTTTTCCAGAAATTGGTACTAACTTGCACTAGTAATGGAGTTTTTGAATCCAGTATAAAATATGAAGCACTAGTTAAAGGTGAACTTAGCACAGCCTGGTTTTATGTGAACAGCAAAGAGGCAAGATTGTATAGTGGATAAACTACAGGATTGAATTTGTATGTCAGCACCTAATTATCAGAGGAAGCGTAGGCAAGTTATTTAACCTTCCTGTGCCTCCATTTCCTGGACAGTAGAATGAGGTTTACTCGTGCTTTGTAGGGTCAGCATTGGGATGATCCACAGTGAATATAGTCTGGCATAGTGCCTGGCATATTGTTAAAGATAAACGCATCGTAGCCAGTATTGTTATTTATGCATATCTATGTACTCATCTAGAAGGAAATTATCCTCACAGATGGATGACAGTGTTGGATAAAATAATTTTTTCCTTTTCTTTCACGTCTAGGTTTTTGATGTTACTAAAACTCCCCCTGTCAAAGCACTGCAACTTTGTACTCTTCTTCCCTGTTACTCAGCTCGAGTCCTTGTTTGTGGAGGGGATGGGACTGTGGGCTGGGTCCTGGATGCAGTTGATGAAATGAAGATTAAGGTATCCATCTTTAAGACCTGCTTGCCTTTCGCAGAAGCACTTCTAAGATAACTATACAGTATTTGTGCTTATATTTTTTATTATGCAGATGAATATTAGAAGACATTGCCAATTTTAAATATTGTGATTGAGCAGTTACTATTATATTTGTATCTTTATTGCTTTGGCTTTAAATTTTACCAAATACTATTACCCTACAAATAGTCTGAAGAGAAAAATCAAAAATATATCTTCTATATTGTAGGGACAAGAGAAATACATTCCACAAGTTGCAGTCTTGCCTCTGGGAACAGGCAACGATCTATCTAATACCTTGGGTTGGGGTACAGGCTATGCGGGAGAAATCCCAGTTGCACAAGTCTTAAGAAACGTGATGGAAGCAGATGGAGTTAAACTAGATAGGTAAGTTATACTTCCCCCCAGAAGTAGATTTCTTGAGCTTTGGGAATATTGTTTGGATTATAAATGAAAACTTGTATAGTTATAAAGTTAAATGTAATTTAAATGTAAAAAACTATGTTAGTTGTACTTATACATGGATACTGGTGTTTTATTTTGTTGCTGTATATTTTGTTGTTATGTAAGGACTGAAGTCATAAATTAGGCTGAGTACTCATTTCAAAACTTACATACTCACTTAAATGTGCTTATTTCTCCAAATGCTATTTTAATAGAACAACCTCGTCTACCAGGTGTCCAGAGTTGATTGGTAATAATTATAGTTAATTGGCAGTTAATTTGGTAATAATTACTGATTCTTTTTTTAACTTCTGTTTTAGATGGAAAGTTCAAGTAACAAATAAAGGATACTACAACTTAAGAAAACTCAAGGTACGTTTTTAGGGCTGCAGTTTCGAGTGGTCTCAACAAGCATGATGGAGTGCTTCCGTTGTGGTGCTGTGGTGGGACACAGCGACAGTTCCTTATCTCTAGGGAGCTGGTTATGAAATAGGCTGGGGGTGTGCCTGGTTCCGCCCTGGTAGATCAGGCTGGAAATATTTCAGGGGAAGTGACCTGGGAGTTGGTCCTTAAAATTTAAATACAATTTAGATCAACAGAGAAAGGAACAAAAGGCTTCCCAGGTAGAGGAAATAGAGACGAGAGGGTGCACATCGTGGTTAGTAAATAGCAAATAATACAGAGATAGCAGATCTGTATTTTTAAAAAGATACCCTGGAGATAGTGTGAAAATAGCTTAGAAACCTGCACTATGACCCAAAAAAAGGGAATCTTAGGATGAGGACAATTCAGAGACGTTTTAGAGGTGGAATTGATCAAGACTTGGCAGCTGATTGCTATTAGGGGAAGCGAGAAAAAACATTACTGCCAGATGTCTAGTTTTTATGACGGGATGTATAGAAGTGACATTAACCAAGATAAGAAAAATAGAGTTTCAGGTTTGAATGGGAAGAAAATGCGTTAAGATTTTGGGCATGTCACCCTTGAGTCTGTGGCCCACTGAACAAGAAGTCAGAAATGCAAGCTTATTGCTCAGGAAGAAGATTAAGTGCAGCTAGGTTGAGGGGATCCAGGCTGGATTGGGAAGTAAGATAAGTTAAGCGGGGACCAATAGCCTGATTGAGACTGAAAAAGCTGAGAGCCTGAGAGTTGCAATGGAAGTAAAAAGCAAATGTAATGGGAACACAGGAGTGGAAAGCCTGGGTGCAAAGTAGAGCCATTTAGATGTAGCATATTAACCAGAAATGGAAAGTGAAATTTATATCTTATAGGATCAGCCTTTGAACTGAAGCTTTATCTCTGGAAACTTCACTGGATAGCATAAAATAACTCTACGCAAAAAGTGAATGCAGAAAGTACTTAATTTTCATAAAGAACACAAAGACTAAGATTTACATATTTATTATATAACACAGGCTTGGATGGAAGCATAATCTGTTGCTTATTTTTATCCTTTTCCACAGGAATTCACAATGAACAACTATTTTTCTGTTGGACCTGATGCTCTTATGGCCCTCAATTTTCACGCTCATCGTGAGAAGGCACCATCTCTGTTTTCTAGCAGAATTCTTAATAAGGTGTGTTGGATAAAATAACCTTTCCTGCTTATCACCTAAGGTACAGTAAAAATCAATAGTTCAATTATATCTAGCACTCTTTCAACTAGATTGAGATAGAACTAACTTACGGAAACATTTACCTGTTCTGTTTTATGTGAGACTGTCAAATTAGATCCTTAAATGTATTAAAGTATTTCATAACCATGACAAAATTTTTTTAACTCAAGAGTTGGGATGTTTTACAGCGTATTTCGCTTAGATGGCAACTAAATGGAATATATGAGAGCTTATCTTACTTAAATGGCAAGTAGAATTGGAAATAAATTTAGGCAGGATAAATTTTTGGTGAAGTCATTCATGGAAAACTAGATTCCATTGGCCTGAAAAGACTCTAAAAGGCAGATGAGGTAAGAAAAGGAGCAGTTTGTTTACCGCACTTTTAACTGAGATCATCTCTGGTTTCTAGTACAATTGATTCCTTTGGTGGAAGTTTTGTCTTGGAATCTTTTTAATGACTTTTGGTGATTGAGCAATAGGATGCAAAAAATAGATACGAAACAGTTTTGTTCCTGGTTCTGTTTTACAGGTATTTCAAATTTACAAATAGCTCTCTTTTATTAATATAGTTACTAAGGCAATAAGAATTGCTGTTTATACAGTTGCTAATTAACATCTCAGTGCTTCCATCAACCTTTCTGTATTCAAAAGTGATTATAAAATGTTTGCTAGACTTACCTGTGTTACTTTCATTAAGTAATCTGAAGTACTAGGAAAAGGTGGAATTTTCTAATTTTAACACAGTATTTCTTTATAAGGTGTACCTTTTTGGATAAACTGGGAGAATACAGCATTTAAGCACAAACCACCCCATCCTACATTCCCCTGAAAAAATGGGCTAATTAAACTCAGAAGTAATGGTGCCCCTTCTTCCATCTGTATCTAGTCCATTCTCTGGATACATGACTCAACCATCACATCAGGGAGCATTGGTTCAGTGTCTTTTTCTTGCTTACAGGGCTTGTTAGATTGCTTTAATATCATATTTTCTGTCCATTTCTCATAGGCTGTTTACTTATTTTATGGAACCAAAGATTGTTTAGTGCAAGAATGTAAAGATTTGAATAAAAAAGTTGAGGTAAGCCTTTTTTTTTTTTTTACATCTTTATTGGAGTATAAGTGCTTTACAGTGGTGTGTTAGTTTCAGCTTTATAACAAAGTAAAATCAGGTATATATATACATATGTTCCCATATCTCTTCCCTCTTGCGTCTCCCTCCCTCCCACCCTCCCTATCCCACCCATCCAGGTGGTCACAAAGCACCGAGCTGATCTCCCTGTGCTATGCGGCTGCTTCCCACTAGCTATCTACCTTACGTTTGGTAGTGTATATATGTAAGCTTTTAAACTTTTAGGTGGTTTCTGGATTATGAACTTTTTTTTAACGAAAATGCTGAACTTTCTATTAACATATTTTGCTAACACATAGGGAGTATTTATTGTGTACCAGACACTTTACTAAGTGCTTTATACACATTTTCCCACTGAATTCTCACTACAACCTGTAAGGCAGGTACTATTATATTCCCATCTCGCAGAAAACTATTTGAAATTAAATAACTTGCCCACATTCACAAAGTGCCCAAGGATATAGGTAACCAGGATTTGAACCCGGGATTATGTAACTCCAGTCTGTTACGTAGACAGACTCTGAACAGCGTCCATGTGAGTTCTCTGACACAGTGCCTAACTCATCATGTACTCAGAGGAAGTTTAAGCCCAAAGTTTAACTCCTATTATGGTTGTGATGTGTCTCTCTTACATACTAAAGCAAAATAGAAATGTATGAGCAATAAAGATAGGATATTCATGATTGCTTATTGCTACAGCACCCCTGACATCACGATATGGCAAAGTTTTATATGTATTCCTTGCTTGCTTCAGAAAAGAATCTGTAATGGTTAATAGCAATGGCAAAGACATTAATACAGAGAAACCTAGAACTACTAAAATAAGTAAAAAGGGGGACTTCCTCCGCAGTCCAGTGGTTAAGACTCCACACTTCCACTGCAGTGGGCGTGGGTTTGATCCCTGGTTGGGGAACCAAGATGTCACATACCATAGCTCAGCCAAAAAAAAAAAAAAGTAAGAAGGGAAGAGCCAAACAATAAAAAACTTAGGGAAAGAGTGAAAAAAGAGCCAAGAGGGAGGAGCCTGACTGTATACTCACCAAGGAAGCTGCTGCGGTGAAGTAGACGCTGAGCTCACGGCACAGGAGGGATGGCGAGGGTTGCCATAAACAATGTTGCCTTCTGCTTTGTCATATTTCCTTTTTCCTGGGCTTTGATAGCAGGGGTAGAGTGAAGCATACAAGGTAGCACTTTTTTTTTTTTTTGGTCTAATAGTTTATTTATACAAAAATTATTTGTGAAACCACCTACAAAATGCCAGGCACTGTTCTAGGTACTAGCTGTACAGTGATAAATCCCTCGGTCTCACTAAGTTTACGGTCTGGAGAGAAGAAAGACATTTAAATCATATTGCAATATGGCATGAGAAGTGATCTGATAAGGAAAATATGCGGTCTTAGAGGAATAGATAAGAGCAGTACATAACCCAGGGACTGGAAACTGTCTAGGGAAAGTGACTGACAAGGAAGTCTTTCTGGAAGAAGTGACAAGCTGCCGTCTGCAAATTAAATAAAACTTAGCTAAGTGAAGAGAGGTGAAAATTATTCTAGGCTTAGAACAGCATGTGTGGAGGCCCAGAGACAAGAGAGAACGTGACATATTTGAGTGTGTTCAAGCTGGACCATAGCTTGCGGGAGAGAAAGGGATAAGAGAGCTGAGGCTGGAGAGATGGACAGAGGCCAAGATCACAGAGGAACCTGTGACTTGTTAAGGAACTTGGATTTCATCATGAGCACTGAGTCAAGCCATTGAAGGGATGTAATAAGGCGATAAGTGTCAATATAACCAATCTTTGAGAGATGAATAAGAGGACAGTAAAGCTAGAGAAACGATGGGCTGCTCGACTAGGGTACTGTCAGGAATGATGGAGAAGGATGGATACTTAGAAGAAGCAGCATCAGTTGTTTTTAGTGATTAATTGGTATGGAGGGTAAAGGCACAGAAGTCAAAGCTAGTTCCCAGGTTTCTGGTTAGGCTGCGGCATTGGGGGCGGGGGAGTGCTACTCTTTCTTGGGAAAGTAGATGAGGTGCCACAGTCAGTTGGCAGTGTTTTGTGGGCAGTTAGATTTATAGATCTAGCCCAGTTCACTTTCCTGGACAAGCAAAATAGAGCCATCAGCACAGAGATGGCAATTAGCAAGATGGAAGTGACTCAGATTTCAATCCAGAGTATGGAGAGAAGAGAAAGGAGCCCAGTACATAGCTATGTGGAATGCCTTCAACGTGAGGTTGGGAGCAGTGACTGAGGAGGAACGTCCAGAGAAGTAGTCTGGTTCCCAGAAAGCAAAGGAGGAGAATAATTCAGGAAAAGAGGAAGGGGTCAACAGTGTGAGGTGCTATTAAAACAGCAAGTTAGATACAACCTGAAAATATAAGGGGATTCAACAAAAAAGGATTTCTTTGATGACCTTGGTTTTAGAAAATTTCATTTGTTATAATTCATTTATTACAGTAAACATTGAACAGGTGAGAAAGGCCAGGTTACCTGGAGTGAGGAGTAGGAAGCAGTCTTCCTACCAGCTGTCACATCTTATGTGTATGAAAATGGATGGGAATTCTAAGTGACTATGTCTGGCAGTAGCATACCCTGAAGTAACTTACTCCTTGTATTTCTTTAAAGCTAGAGCTGGACGGTGAGCGAGTAGAACTGCCGAATTTGGAAGGTATTATCGTTCTGAACATTGGCTACTGGGGCGGTGGCTGCAGACTGTGGGAAGGGATGGGAGATGAGACTTACCCTCTAGCCAGGTATGTACATTTGCAAGTGGTTTTTTATGTCACTGGTTTCTGTTGTTCTTTGTAGACTTTTAACATATTTCCCACAGATTTTCTTTATTGTATACCTTGTTAATATCAATACTTAATAAGTTGTTGGTCCACCTATGTTAAAAAGTAATTGTCCTATTGGGGCTGATTTTATTTTATTGCATCACATAATCCATATTTCCTTTGTCCAATTTTAGGCATGATGATGGTTTACTGGAAGTTGTTGGAGTATATGGGTCTTTCCACTGTGCTCAGATTCAAGTGAAACTGGCAAATCCTTTTCGAATAGGACAAGCACATACAGTGCGGGTAGGTGAAATATTGCTACAATGGACTAACTTGTCCATTTCTAAGCCATTGATGTGTAGAAGTAAATATACATGCTATACCTTGCCTTAAACCAGTATGTGGTTTACAGCCCATGCTGTTGGTCACCCTCCACCAGGGGTGAGTAGAATGGGGAGAGACAGGAAATATGACCCTCAATCCAGCTGAAGAAATGAAGTGTTCAGTGAAAAAGAATCCCTTAAACAACTGAGGAATAAAGATATATTCAGATTAATTTTCTAAGAATGAAATGCTAATAAATGTCCCTGAGAAAGAGGGTTAAGGGACTTGGGATGTTATTAAGGAAGATTTTTCTGAGCTTTTTGGGGGCTGACTGTTTTCTCGTTATTTGTCCCTAATTCTAGCTGATCTTGAAGTGCTCGATGATGCCGATGCAGGTAGATGGGGAGCCATGGGCCCAGGGGCCCTGCACTGTCACCATAACCCACAAGACACACGCGCTGATGTTATATTTCTCTGGAGAACAAACAGATGACGACATCTCTAGTACTTCAGATCCAGAGGACACAAAGGAAACTGAGTAGGTGGAGGAGGAAAAGAGAACTTAGTGTAGAATCCTCACAGACGAGTAGATACACATTCATCCAAAATAGAACTCTGTCAGCTGGTTTAGTCTTCATTTCATCAGTAGTGTAATGGGTATACATTTATGTAAATAGCATTCCAAAAACAGCCAGAGTTCCGGTTGCTTCCAAATGCCCGGTCTTTTTTCAGCAAACTCTTTGATCATGTAGCACTAACTAAAAGTCCCAGGACATTCCCTGAAGGCCCTGTGTTTGAGAGTTGGCTCACTGAAGTGTGCACTCGTTCCCTATTCTTGAGCCACACAGTTGATGGACACATACACGCAACAAGATGTGGGTGGGAAAATCATTTCCATCTTAATTTTTACTGTGGTGACACCATAACGTTTTAAAAATTACTTGCATTTTTGAAAGGAGATAGTTGGTGTCAAATTGGCATGGTTCATGCTGGACATCCTCCCTGCAGCATGCCTCTTAAGATTTCCTACAGCCCAGCACCAGGTGGATCCATAAAGATCTGTTTCCAGGAAACCCCAAAAGGAGACATGTAAAAGAAAGACAACACTCAGATTTTTTATTTTAAATTTTATTTTAGGAACATTTTCAGACCCCTTAATGTTGTTTGGTTAACTCTGTTAATGACCAAGTTGAGCTGAAATTCAGCATCTTGTTTTATCCCAGTGTAGGCAAAAGAGAACCACCTAGGTGAATTGCAAAATTAACAATCAGAGCACTTTGGATTGGAAGTTACAGGTTTTGGAACTTCCCTTGTGGTCCAGTGGTTAAGACTCCACGCTTCCGTTGCAGGGGGAGTGGCCAAAAAAAGGAAAGAAAAAGAAAGTTACAGGTTTAAAGCCGGATGGTTCACCGACTTCTCTTTTGATTAAAAGACAGTGTCAACAATTCAAAAAAATGTACTAAAGAAAATTTACCAGTCAGATTAACTGCCCAAAATTGTTCAGTGTTAATTGATAAGTTTTAAAAATTTAGTGGTCTGGTAGTATTTTGAAATATAGTAGTCTTTTATATCCAAAGTACTTAACAGATTTTCCCCTTGGGGAAGTGGATATGGAATCCTCTGCTAAAATGTTTATATCATATTTATTTTAAAATGAGAGATATATATTTTTTTACTTATTTATTTTCTTCATTGTCGTATACCTGTGTTTAGTGTTTACAATATATTGCTTTATTTAATAAGTTACATTGATCACATAAATTCTGCTACTCACAATCAGAAGTGTAGCCTAAGTAATAGTTGAAACCCATAATTTAATTCTCGTGACAGATATATTATGTAGATATTCTCATTCTTCAGAAATATGCCGAGGGTGCCCCTCTGCTGCTCCCCAACCTACTCCCTCAGGTCCTGCCGTGGGGCCGCCCCACGGGGCCTCCAGCCTGGTGTTTTAGGACAAATGGCCCATTTGTGGGCTTGGTGGTCTTTTATGACATTAATCTCTGAAGGATTGGAATGTATCCCCCCAACACCGTTAGCTCCCCTTAAGGGGCTATTATGAATCTGTCATCGATTATGAATTGCCAGAAGCTTAAATTTCAGTCACCTTCAGGCCCAGGCCATGTTTTGAAGGAACAACTAAGTAGTATATACAGTAGTCAATACATTACATTAGAATGCTTTTATTTTGCTTAAATTAACCTCTTCCAGGTCTCAGTGGGAGCAGCTGAATTCTAGTATTCTTAAGATTTTGTGAGCAGAGCTGTTTTCACCTTATCCATATACCATTCATGGTAGGTTACCTATTGCGGTGGTGGGAGAGTTTGTAGATTTTCTTTCAAGGGGCTGATCATGTTTTGAGTATAATGAGCTTCATTGTTTAATTCATGGTCAAAATTGTTACAGATAGAACATTTTACAAATATACTGTTAAATTCACTTTGCTTTAGGCTATATTTTATCTATAATTCATAGTGCTAATTATAGAATCAAAGTAAATATTTAATATGGGATATCAGAATTAAAATAATCAAAATAACTTATCATTTTTTTTAATTTTTAAAGCTGTAACTATAATGTTACATTTGATTTAGAACAGATTTATATACAACACCCTCATTTATTTAAAAACAAATTTTTTCAGTTTTCATAATCCAGTGAAGGTTTTCCCTGCTTTGACCCTTCACAAAGTTCACCTGTTGCTGTGCTCACTCATTCGGACTTCAGTTTTGCTTAGGAAAGCTGTTTCAGAGCGCCATGTCATAAAACCTACTTCATCTGATTTCTTAAAAATTCGCTAGCTTTTGGGGCACATTTACTCAGCACTTCAAATAAATGTGTAGGCATGTGCCTTGTTTTAAATAAGTACAATTTATAAGACTCACGTTTGCAAGTTATATTTTAGAGTAGCACTTGTTGACATTACCAGGGATTCCACACTTTACAAAACATCATTTGCCACAGGATTTTTCTGTTCCATTTTAAACTGTCTTGATTAAAAAAAAAAAAGAAGAAGAAAAAAGTAACTTCTAAATTCTCAGGAAGAAGTGTAGTAAAGCATGTCTTCATGTCTGTTTTCAGATTTCTCTCATCTTTTACTGTTCTAATGCATTCCTAACTCCTCGCAAACTACGTAACTTAAATACTGAATACCTGGCAGCTCTTAGGGATCCCATAAGTAGATGGAGATAATTGTCAGTGCTTTGTTATATTTAATAGAAATCAAACTGACTTGTGTTTTAAAATACAAGTTGTCTAATGGTAAGATTACATGATCTTAAATGTGTTTTAGGTTTTCTGCAACAATTAGCCATGACCCCTTGATGTAGCTAATGTTTATAAAATTTTATAGTCAAAATTATTATTTTTTTAGTGTGTGTCAAAAAACATGTAGTATATGTTTGTCTACTTAGAGTTGGAAAATATACCGTGACTCAGAAATTGTAAACAGTTCTTTTGTGCTGTAAGAATGAATACTAGCAGTATGTCAAAAGAAAAATAGTGTGCATTTGTAATACCAAGTAAAGTTGTATTTAATGTATATTATGGAATTTTAAATTTGCGCTGACTTAGGAAACTTTAAAGGTGGTGTTAATTTACAGATTCCTGTGGATCTGAATACGTAATTTGTAAGCTTTTTTCCCCTCAAAATGATAACACTGAAACAAGAGCCAGCACTTTATATTCACACTTTTAAAATATTCTACCTAATTTGGGACAATGGAACATAGGTAGATTTACTTTAAACATCTAGAAATGTAAAAAGAAAAAATAGTGTTGCTACTCTATCCCAATCTGAATGAAGGCGTGTTCTCAGCAACAAGACTGAAGAGGTGGTTTTGGTTTTGCTTTCTAGAAGTATGCCCCTGCCTTTCTCAAATTTTCCCTTGAAGGCTTATCTCCTGTTTCTCCAAGTATACCCTGCAGTCTTTCCGCAGCATCAGAATCACCTCAGGAACTGGTTGACAGTGTGGCTGCCTAAGCCCAGCAACCAGCCCTTGACTTGAGGAATTGGGGTCTCTGGAGGTGGGACCTCGGCATCTCTGGTTTCATTAACAGGCACCACACATGCTTCTGATGCGCACTGAAATTTTAAAGTTACTCGTCTATACCTCCTGTGTTCACCCAGGGCTTTTGCCGGCTAGATACTATGCAGAAATTTTGAATTAATTGGATGTTCTTAAATGTGTTTTTCCTTCACTCCACTAACTGCTTTCTTCCCCCCAAATCTATCTTCTAAAGGAACTCTATGAAAAATTGGTTCGTATCCTATCCAAATTGATAAACTCTGTTACATAAAAATTGGTAGCCTTAGGTTTTTCTGTGGAACTATAGGTTCTGGGCTATGATCCATGGAGTCTTGGAGGACAAGCAGTGCTTCGGGGCCGGTGGAGTGGAGCCCACCGGGGCTTCTGCTTTCTCCCCACGCCGGGGTGCTGCTTCAGATCAGATTTCAGTACATAAAACACTTCCTTTTTTTAAAAAAATAGTTTCCACTATTTTCTTTCAAAGAGTTTGGAAGCCACTATAATGACTCTGTCACCTGGTTAATTTTCTACTGATTTTTACATATTCAGAAACCTCTTGTTTTTTTGTAAAAAGAATATTTTGGATGTCTCAGTTGCTGCCTGGAATATGGCCACTTGGAATATGGCTATTTCACAAATTTTGAAGGCATTTTGTTGAATAGTAAAGCACTGACTTAGCCTCTGTTCCTTGTACTTCTAATTTTAGTAAAGTATAGAAATGGTCTGTGTATTTAATTTTAGTTATGTAAGTACACACACACACACACACACACACACACACACACATTTACCCCCATGGCCCTGACTGTGCAGTCAGTGCATGAGGCTCACAGGTCTCAAAAAGGTGCATTCTAAGGTTCTGGAGAAAGAATCAAAAACTGTCACCCTCTAATACAGAAGTTCACAAAACTTAAATGATTGAGGTTAGTCACCTACAGAAATGTCTGCAGAAACTAAGTCACCTAGAAGCTATAAATTTAAGTGTACTGCTGATAGTAGACCTAGGACACTTCAGTCTCTGCAAAGATGTCCTGAGCTACCTCACCGATAAAGGGAAGTGTCAAAGCAGAATGCGCCTTACAAGATAAACTATAGGAAATCACCATCACGTGGTACTTTTTGATGACTGACTCGGAATGTGGAAAAGAGAGCTGGAAAGTTAGATTGCTTTCCTTGTTCCTCTAATGTTGTCCAGGCAAAGGGACAACCTGATTGGATGAGAAGATTGGGCTATCTGAGCAAATTCCTAGAGTAAGGAAGGGTGCTTTGTGTACTTGGGTGACAGTGGCTCATAAGAACTTTTGTTCTCATTACTCCAGTTCTGGGCTCTGCCAGCAGTCTTCTTCTCAAATTTGATCAGCTTGAATGAGCCCAGCACATAAATCGGCGCTCTGGTTTTAGTTCTGTTTTGTGCAAGTTTAGAGCAGCCAGATCCTTGGCCCTGATCACCTGCAGGCGGACTGACTGGATCGGCTCTGTGAACCCACAGTGTCAAGGACGCTTGTGACGGGTCCGCTCGAGCAGCCAGCTGGCCTCATGTACTTTCTCCCCCCTTGGCCTCAGTACTATGTCCCTATCACTAATTACCCTGTGTTAACTGCTTTTGTTGTGTTGGGTCTGTATTGTGGTCAATGCCTACAGACAGAGAAATGTGAATTAAAGCATTTGATACATTGATGATGTTTGCTCGTTTTTTAATAAAATTAAAGTGCAGCACTTGAAAAGCATGATCCTGTGTTGCTTTTTTTGACACAACAACGAGAAGACGGCTTTGAGTTACTTTCACAGAAGATGGTCCTTGGCCTACAGCAGAACAGAAATTACAATGTGTGGCAAGTTCTGGGTCAGATACGTTTGGACGGAGAGGAAAATATACATACTTAGCAACTGGCTTGTGGCAGAGTACCAGTAAAGGAAGTCAAATAAATGAGGTGCATTCATCTCATTTTCAGCTGTTACAGTGGAAAGAGAAGAGAATTTATTTGAAATATCTAGGCTGCAAACCCATCCTCTACCACTGTTTAACATTAGGCAAGTTATTTGTTCTGCTTGAGCCCCCCAGTTCTTTATAAAAGTGGGAGCCATGCCAATGGAGAGGTTGCAGACTCAGGTGCTTAGAGGAGAGAGGCAGGAGACGAAGGTGGGGGTGGTGGAACTGGGCAAACTAGAGCACCTGACCGCAGGGAAGCAGGTCCAGGAGCACAGAGCTCATCTTTCTGGGAAAGGTAGAACTGTGGGCTTTTTATATGAAACCTAATTTTAAAATACGGGTTGGCAACTAATTACCTGTAGCCTCCCACAGGCTTATATGATGATTGTAATGGGAGGGAAAAGTGAAGGCATCTTATACTTGGCAGAAATTTGCACTTCCTTCCATTTGAATTTTTATAAAGCTTTATGGTTTAACAGCTGTGATCTGGATTTCATATGACGTTTTGTGGCAAATAACATTTTTATTCATTTCATGAGAGGAAAAAGTGCAGTCCAGCTTCATTCTGTCATGTTAGAATTGTGTTTTTACAATTTTTTTTTGAAATAACTTAAAATTCACTGCTCATTTGCCTGTTTTTTTTTTTTAAACAGACAATGCCAAGCATAATGCACCCTTTCTTGATCATAATTTTAAACATGAGTTATCACGTTTGGCGGTGATATCTACAGAAGTTCCCAAGAAGGCTATTAACTAAATAGCCCCTGACAGTTCCATGTTTTGACTTCTTTTTTTTTTTTTTTTTTTTTCCGTTTTGGCCGTGCCACACCCTTTGCTTAGTTCCCCAGCCAGGGATTGAAACCAGGCCACGGCAGTGAAAGTGCTGAGCCCTAACCACTGGACTACCAGGGAACACCCCATGTTTTTACTTCTTAAATTACAGCTTGGGCACTTGGGTATTATGCTAGATGTTTTATTTACTTTTATCTGATTATAATCTACAATTTTGTGAGGTAGACATTATGAACTCCATTTCACAGATTGGTAACTCAGGGCTGGATGTTAATCCCGGGTCCTCATCCCTGCTGCTTTTTCATCATCAACACAACCACCACCAACAGTATAAAAAGAAGTTGAATATAGGCAGATATATCATTGTGCTGGACACTAGGAATGCTAGGGTTTATGATACAGCCTTCAACAAGGAAACTGATCACATACATGGAAGGAATTCAGAGATTAATGAACTGAAAGTGTTAAACATTTCCTATAAATCGAAATTTAATTTTTTTGGTACCGTTGTGGAACTAGAAAATGAAAACTTTTTATCACGTGTGAGTTGACAGAAGGTAAATTCATCTATGACAAAGCTGTGTACGCTGTGAGCTTCTTGAGGACAGGTTGCTCACCTTGGTCATTTTGCATTCAAATTAATGAGCATTTGCATGTCTTTTTGCAAATTCTGTTCTATGTGTTATGGAACACTTACTCTTCAGGGCATTATACTCATCCTCCAATTTCCAGCATAGGCGGGCACCCAGGAGTTTTGAACAAATGAAGTTGCTGAGGCGCTGCACTCGGAGACCAACCCTGGCAAACAGCAGGACTGTGTACTGCCAGAGCCCGTGTGCGTGCTCCTACAGCATGTCTGCGCACATCTCAGGCCCCATTCTCTGGGAAGTGCTCCAGCCAAGGCTCTGCCAACGGCCATGAACGGGAGCAGAATTCTTACCCCAAAATAGCCACTTTGGCATGAGTTTTAGTTTGGGCTAAAGGTAGTCAAAAACACAGTAGATTCAGGGAAAGTTCTTTACTTCCCCCTCAATTGCTTAAATTTACGTTGGAAAAGAGCCCATACCAGAAGAGAGCTGTTATCAGATATACCTTATTACCTAAGAAACATCAGCATAACAGGACAACCTTTGTTTTTCAAACACCTCCTCTAGCTTCCTAGGAATGGCCTTCCTCCCCTTTGTACCCTCAGATCCCTACCCCTTTCTTTAGCTCAGAACGTTACAGAAGTTTCAATTACCTGGCTGTCCTTCGGGTCTTCATATCTTTACGGGGCTCTCACATGTACATAATTTTGTTTGTTTTCCTGTTAATCTGTCTCATATCAATTTAATTATTAGACCAACTGAAGAACCAAGAAGGAAAAATGTTCCCACCCCTACAGCCATGTTTAGACCATGTGACCATTCCTCCCTTGTAGTTGACTGGACCCAGGAAGCCCATCCACAGACCAGCAAGCAATCAGATTATCCACTGGGCTTCGTTTTCACAAAATGCTTTTGTAACCTTTAAATCTGTCCTCCTCAGAGTATGGCCCACAGACTGTTTTCTTCCAATCCACCAGGAAATAAGTACAGAAACTGAGAGTAAGAGTTTAGAAATTTGTATAGCTATTTTGTCAGTTGACTATTGGATCTAATCCTAATAAAAATGTAGCTTGTATTGTGTGTCTCTTTATGTCATTTTTCTCTTTACTGTACTTTATAAAAAATATTGATACATGATGCTGTTGACCTAAAACAATAGACTGCCAAATAGCTCTCCAGCAAAGATAGGTTTATCCATGATCAGCAAAGAATTGTAATTCAAGGTCTATAACCATGGCAAGCCACATGCAAGGGAAGGAGCACTCCTATAGAGGGGAAAAGGAAGTTGGGAGGGCTATAGTAAACAAAGATTCCATGGCTTTTCATTGGCTCAGTCCTCGCCAGGAAAGAAGAGGAATATTTCTTCTTCCTGTTGGGCCGTACTATCATCGCAGGGTTTGAGAGTTCCTCATTCTTGTCTCCTGACTCTTTTTAATTGAGGTTTCTGTTTATTAATTTTTTACAGTGTATTAGAATTTTTTTAAAGAAGAAAGAAACAAAACACCTGATTTTGGACTTCCCTGGTGGCGCAGTGGTTACGAATCCACCTGCCAGTGCAGGGGACACGGGTTCAATCTCTGGCCCTGGAAGATCCCACATGCTGTGGAGCAACTAAGCCTGTGTGCCACAACTACTGAGCCCACCTGTTGCAACTACTGAAGCCCTCATGCCTAGAGCCCATGCTCCACAACAAGAGAAGCCACCGCAATGAGAAGCCCATACACCGCAACACAGAGTAGCCCCTGCTCGCCCCAACTAGAGAAAGCCTGCATGCAACAACAAAGACCCAATGCAGCTAAAGATAAATAAAATTAAAATAACAAAAACAAAAAGACACCTGGTTTTTCACTACATATGGTTTAAGAAGCACTGCTTTAAACAACATGCTTTCTTCCACTGGGAAAGGAGGGGCCGAGCTGCAGTGAGTTTCTGTTCCTTAGAAAAAGATAAACTCTGAGTAACATGTTGCAAGAGGCTTGCTTTAATTTGGTAAAAGGAGCAGTGACCTTTAGTATCTGATACCAAAGCTTGTGACCATGATTCAGGTAATAGCAATGGACTCCGGACCAATGAAACACCCAGACAACAGGAGGAGGAAATAGGACTAGTAAGAAACTATTATTTCAAGAGAGGTAAGAAATTATGTAAACTGGAACATATAATCTTAAGAACCATATGGTCTGGAATTAAGTAGCATAATAACATATTTGTAGAGCATTTCATCATTTATAAAGCAATTTTATATGAAGTATTTTCTTTATTCCTCACAAAAACCCAATTGATTAGGCAGAGCAGATAATAATTTCAATTTTCCAAATGAGTACACTGTGATTCAGAAAGGTTAGTGACATACCAGTGTCACACAGAGCTGGGATAAGATACCAATCCAGTCTTGTGACTCTAAAATCTAGTGGGGTTGTTGCTTGTTTTTTTCACTAAGTTATGTCACCTTCTGTGTAGGTCAGGGGTTCTTAGCCTTTACTGGGCCACAAGCAGACCTCTGCAAGGAGCTGACTATACTTATGGACACACATACACACGTTGCTATCCACATTCAGCAGGATTTTGCAATGAACTTCAGGGGCCTCCTAGACTCCAATTAAGAACCTCCGTACCAAGAACCAGTCCTAGCTGGATTCCTCAGACATATTTAGTATTAACTGGCAATGAACTTGCTCTGTCTAGTTATCTTCTGCAATCTTCAGTCATTTTGTATTCTGACTCATCCACAAGCCCATTGAGTACTACAGAGAACTCAAGGGTACACAGGTTCAGAAGAGCTGGCAGTGGAGGGATGCTTCAGGAAGAAAGGAAGTGTCATTAGGCTAAGCCTCAAAGGAGATTCCATTCTGCCATATTCAAAGGACATAGTGCTAGCCAAGCTGGAGAGAAGCAAATATTTTTGTGTGTTTTCTGTTTTTTTTTTTAATTAATTTATTTATTTTTAGCTGCGTTGGGTCTTTGTTGCCCTGTGCAAGCTTTCTCTAGGTGCGGCAAGCAGGGGCTACTCTTCTGTGCTGTGCCTGGGCTTCTCATTGCAGTGGCTTCTCATTGCAGAGCCCGGGTTCTAGGCGCACTGGCTTCAGTAGCTGTGGTACGTGGGCTCAGTAGTTGTGGCGCACGGGCTTAGCTGCTCCGCAGCATGTGGTATCTTCCCGGACCAGGGATCGAACCCATGCATTGGCAGGCGGATTCTTAACCACTGCGCCACCAGGGAAGTCCCGAGAAGCAAATGTTGATGTAGAAGATTCATGGAAGATGAATTTGGAGAAATAACAGAAGACCAGGTTGTAGAGCATTGAACAAGGAGCTAAAGATGTCAGCTTTAAGTCTGTGAACCATATGGTGCCATCTATAAATGGCATTTTAAGAAGATTACTCTAGAAGTACTGTGGAAGATGGATCGGAAGGGGATGGATTGGAAACAGGAAGCCTAGTTTTACTATAATCCAGGAGCAAGCAGACTAGGGTTTGAATTTAGGTAGAGACAACAGACACGGAAATAGAGGCAGAAATGAGAACATTTATAGAGGAAGAATTGACAGATCTGGATGAAGGATACCTTGAAGAAAGGATTAAATAGTCTCTCAAGATTTTGAACCTTGGAAAAGTGAATTTGTTCAACAAATATTGATGTGACTGATACAAACGGGGAACTGCTGGGTATCAGGTTCACACGTACAAGGCCAAGGCCAGCACCTGAATGATTCAACCAGTAAAGTTATAAGCAGCCATTTTTACAAGTAGCAAAGTTACAATAAGCCAAAGGTGCCAACTCCCCATGGTTCTTGTACAGCACCCAAAGAGGCAGAGTGACTGCAATGTGAGTTATGGGACACCCCATTGCTAAGGAGCTAATTCTAGATTGGAGGAAAGTGGTTTTGAAATTCTGAAGCCCAGGTCTCACCAGAACCCCAGAGAAATGGGAAACTGGCTCATGACAGCTTCCCAGGGGGTATAAGGACGTGAACAGAAGATGACCTTGTACCGGCTCCTTATAGGCTTCCCATGATCTCATGCCTGGGAATGGAGCTGTTCCTCTACACTGGGGGTGGCAGTGGCTGGGGGGTAGTGGCAGGAGCTAGTTTTCAGGAATAGAAGATACACTTGGTGCTAGATACATAGACTATAAAGTTAGATCAGGACATTCATGTACTGGCCAGACTACAGGAATAGGGTTTTTTTGTGTTTTTGCGGTACGCGGGCCTCTCACTGCTGCGGCCTCTCCCGTTGCGGAGCACAGGCTCCGGACGCGCAGGCCCAGCGGCCGTGGCTCACGGGCCCAGCCGCTCCGCGGCATGTGGGATCCTCCCGGACCGGGGCACGAACCCGCGTCCCCTGCATCGGCAGGCGGACTCTCAACCACTGCGCCACCAGGGAAGCCCAGGCATAGGTTTTTGTGTCATTCACAGAGAGGTGGGGCATCTTGAGTGTTGGACTTTCAGCTCCAGGTCCTGGGTTCAGGTCCTGGCTCTGTCACTCACTAGGTATGTGTTCCAGTCACCATGGCTGTGTGACACATTACCTGAAAACTAAGTGGCTTAAAATGGCAACATTTATTTTGTTCCTGGATCTGCAACAAGGGCAGGCCTCTGTACATTTTCACATGAGTCAGATCCTCCTCCCAGCATATGCTGGGACAGCTCTAAGGCTGGGGACTGAATCGGTGGAAAGCTCACCCATCTGGTAGTTGCTGTTGGCTGTCAGCTGGGGCTGCAGCTTCCTCACGCATGGTGTCTGAGTTCCCAGGAAAGCATCCTGAGAGGGAGAGCCAGGAGGAAGCCCTACTCCTTTGTGCCCCAGCCTCAGAAGTCACACAGTGTCACTTCTACCATTCACCAAGGTAGTGACAAAGCCCTGCCCGGTTTCAACAAGAGGAGAAACAGACAGCTTCTATTGGGGGTGGGGAGGAAGGTTCTGGAAGAGCATGCTGTCCTGGAAAGAGTGCTGTGGCCATTTTTGGAGGCTACAATCTGCCAGAATGTTAACCTGATCTCTTTTTTTTTTTTTTAATTGTGGTAAAATACACATAATATAAAACTTACCATTGTAACCATTTTTAAGTGTGCAATTTGGTGGCATTAAGTACACTCACAGTGTTGTGCAATTATCACCACTATTCATTCCCAGAAACATTTCATCACCCCAAACAGAAACTCCAAACCCATGAGATAATAACTCCCTCTCCTTCTTCCAGTCCCTGGTCACCTCTGTTCTGCTTTCTGTCTCTGTGAAGGTGCCTATTCTAAGTACTTCATTGAAGTGGAATTCATACACTATTTGTCCTTTCGTGTCTGGTTTATTTCACTTAGCATAATGTTTTCAAGGTTCTAACATGAGTCTCTTTTCTCATCTATAAAAACAATGAAGAATAGAACAGGGCTGCTTGGAGGACTTAATCAGATAGTACATGTTACCGTGTACAAATTTCTTGATACTCCTCCCATCAAAAAGTGAAATCTAATTCCACTTATAGGGACTGGCCTTAGTGACCTGTTTCCAATGAAGGGAATGCAGCAGAAATCGGGGTCTTCTGAGGCTTCGTCATAAAAGGTGATATGACTTTTGCCTGGTTGTTGGGACACTGGCCCTTGGGACTCAGCCCTTTCTTCAGTATTGCATAGAGAAAATGTATCTGCTGCCAGGAAAAGCCCCTAGCATTAACTGTCAGATGTGTGAGTGAGTCAGCCTGAAGACGATTACAGCCCAGCCTTCAAGCCACCACCCACAGACGCCAAGTGGAGCAGAAATGAGCTGTTCCAAGCAAACCCTACACAAGTCACAAAGTCAAGAGCAAAACCAATGTTATTTTTGTGTTTTTACACAGCAGTACACAACCAGAACATAAGTTTCTGTTCTTATGTTCAAAGCCAACCAACCAACCAACAATCATTTCCCTCTTCTTCCTTGTGCCCCCAAATGACAGCCAAGTACTCGGAGAAGGTGACCTCACCCCAACTCAGGGGTAACCAACATGGTAATCCCATTCTCTTGGCAGCTGGAGGTGGACATGTGACCCAGTTCTAGTCAATGAGACATAATGGGGAGATCTGCTGGGGTACCTCCAGAAAAGACTGCCTGGCTCTTAAAAAGAGATACAGAGAGGGCTTCCCTGGTGGCACGGTGGTTGAGAGTCCGCCTGCCGATGCAGGGGACACGAGTTCGTGCCCCGGTCCAGGAAGATCCCACATGCCGCGGAGCGGCTGGGCCCGTGAGCCATGGCCGCTGAGCTTGCGCGTCCGGAGCCTGTGCTCCGCAAAGGGGGAGAGGCCACAACAGTGAGAGGCCCGCGTACTGAAAAAAAAAAAAGAGATACAGAGAGAAAGAGATGGTGTCATGACTGTGTGGGATACCTGCAACCACTGAGGTCATTTTTTTTAACCAGGAGGTAAGCAGAAATGAGGGCAAAGCCAACAGGGCAAGAATGGCAGTGTGGGAAGTTGGAAAGACGCATTGATGACAATGTTGAGGCACTGAGTCAGCCAATCCTGGAACTGCCCTTCCTTGGGAGTATATGATGGTATGTGAGATGAAAATTTTCCTTATTTTTTAAAGTTGGGTTTTTTGTTCATGGCCACCAAAAGCAACATCCTAACTGATATGTTTATGTCAAGTGTGGTATATTATAAGGAACATAGGAACACAGTCAGTGGAAATAAATGTCAGCTGTGATGATGAAGAAGAAGAAGAAAGAGGGCGGATTCTTGGAGAGCAGAATACTCAGGTGAGAATAGCAGAGCTCCTGGATTTTGAAGAAAACGCTCCCCTTTATGGGGGAGTGGACAAGTAGAATCAACAGAGGACAAGGTGACAAGTAACCAGGAAATGAAAGAAGACGTGAAGTATGATGCAAGCCAAGAAGATGAGATTACAGGTATCTCCCACTTTCTGAAAGTTCACATTGCACTATTTTGCTTTTACAAAACACCTACCTTAGTCCCTGTTCTCAACGACTGAGAGACATCCAAAGAGGATTTTCGCTTTTATGAAAAAAAATCCATTGCCATATTAATGTACTAACGTACATTTTTTGTAAAAGCAAAGTGATCTAGCTCAACTTATTTGAAAGCAGGAGGATACTTTTGGCTTTATGCCATATAGGAACACTCTACTTTCAGATAGCGGGGGAAACCTGTATCAATACCAAGAGGTGATTCCACCATATAGAATCCTGCAGAGCAGATTCTCTTGCCATCACATCAGTGGTGACCTCAAAGGGGACAAACTTGACATGCAAAACCCAGGTGGTCGTGTTTGCTGATACCCCATGAGGTGTTCTGCTAGATCAGTGATTCTCAGAGTGTAGCCCCCAGATTAGCAGCATCAGCAACACCTGTGAACTTGCTAGAAATGTAAGTTCTCAAATCTCACCCTACACCTATTAAATCAGAAACTCAGGGGTGGAGACCAGGAATCTGTTTCCACAAGTCCTTGAGGTGATTCAAATGCTTCTAAAGGCTGAGAATCACTCAGACTAAACACCTAGATGTTAGGAAATTTGCTCCTAAGGATGTTGTGTCTATGAATTGCCCTGTGGGGAGAAATGGAGAGAACTAAATCTGGGGACAAAAGCAATTCTTTGGGGGGAGGGGGTTGGTGAGAATTTCCTATAGGGGTGTTACTGAGTCCAAGCTCTCTCTGCTTGCTGCACGACAGGCCAGTAAATCGGGAGACAAGGTGTTGAGGCAAGGAATAGCGACTTTATTCAGAAAGCCCGCGAACCGAGAAGGTGGCAGACTAGGGTCTCCAAAAACCATCTTATTGTGGTCTGGATGCCAGTTTCTTTTATAGAACAGAGAGGGGGAGGAGGTGAGGCAGTATAGTAAAAAGGCCATTAGTTTTGCCTGGCTTGGCCAGCATCAGGGAGGGGATGTGTTAATTTCTTCTTTTCTGCAGCCATTCACAGGTGGGCAGGGTCAGATTGTCTCCCTGCGTGCTGAACAAAAGACACTTTAGTTTAACATGCAGGCTGAGGGGCAGGGTTCCCTGAGACAGGCCATTATGTATGATTATAATAACAAAGGCAAAGAAAAGCAAAGGTTAAAGTCAAAGAAGCAGATCCAACATGGAGTCAGAATTGGTTCTTCCCTGTTACAATTTTCCACTGTCAGTGTCCATTCCACAATCTTGTGGAAAAAGGGGTGACAACTATTCTAACTGCTTTGTCAGATGGATCTTTCTGGGAGGGTCCACCATTGGTGCCAGTGTTCAGATTTGTCTTTTTTGTTCCTCTTTGGAAAGTGTCTACTTTACATCTGTAGACTTAAAAAATACTGATGATCTAAAAGTTGAGACTTAAGTTTTATTCAGTGGGAATTTTGAGGACTTCAAGACCAGGAGGCAGCATCTAAAGTTAAGGAATTTAGCACTTTTCTATGTATGGGAAGATTCCAGGCTCACTGAAATCATTCCTTTGATACGCACCTCAGATATCTGGGGCCTGTATGGTGTATTCTCATAGCCTGAGTTTCCTCAGGGCTTGCCGTAGGGAGTGGCTGCAGTCGGATGGCTGCTAGATGGCAGGTATTATTCTCCTTCCTGAGTTCCCTCAGGGCTCACCAGCTCACCTTGAGGGGCTGCAAGCACCGCTGATGACTGATAATGGAGGGAAATATTCCATTTCTCGCATCTTCTCCTCTTGGTCAGGAATTTGACCAATATTTGGGAGACATTTCATGATCAAATTTTGTCCCACAGCGCTGGGAGGCTCATCCCAGATCAGGGGGAAATTCTTCATATGTCACTCCAAGGTGTTAATTTTTGGATTAGGCCCTATTGATAATTAAAGATTCTCTGGATCCTCTGTCTAAGTATGATCCAGGAGACACTTTGCCTTGTTGCTTCCTCCCATACCTAGAATCACACTATTACAATTATTTTATGTTATAAATGTGATCTATTTCCTCAAGATGTTTAGCCATAGAAGTCTTGCTGGAGGCCTGGTTACACACTGGGTAGTGTAAGAGGCAACAGTCTTATAAAATAGACAGGATATAAGTAATGCAGCTGGTAACACTGACAAAAACATAGGGCAGCAGGGAGACACAAAGCACAAACAATTTGGAAACAAAGAACAAATTAAACCAATGATTATTATAACTAGCTGTAATCCAGTTGTAATAACAAGCAACCAAAGGAACCATAACTGATTTAATGAGCCATCCATAGTTTCACTGTGCCAGCCATGAATACTTATACATGCATGGCTTAATCTCTGAGACAAGCATATGGTACTAGCAGGATCAACCAGGCAGAGAGAAAAAGATAAATGTTTCAATTCTACTTACCAAGGTATAATTTACCAAATTACTGGAAGTCATAATTAGTTTTCCTTACACCTGGAAAACACAGATTTAAACCAATAATTTTTCAGATAGAAACCATAAAAAGTATAACCATATTCACCAGTTTATTCAGTCCTAGGTAATTAATTTGTGTTGATCTGGATGAAGTAATCAGGTTTTCCATTAGTTTTGTCATTCATTACCCAGTCCAGTGATATTATCTAAAGGCTACCAGAAACTTATATTTGTTAAAAAGTTCCTTTTTATGAGTCCTCTTGAAAATCTTCACTTTGTAAAAGCATCAGGACAAAACTTAAAATAACCTGGTTAAAGGTTTGAGTACAATACAATTAGCAGGAAACTTGGATATTTCTGTGACATGTAACATTGTAGAATAACTAGAATTATGATTGATAACATATCAGGACATATCAGATGTTAGGGATGCAAATTAAATTTTGGAATATCTATATTAATGACATTAATACATACACTATAACCTAAGGTTCATCTCCAATCCCTTGACAATATTTCTGAAATAATTTAACATGCCAAATAAACTTAGTTTAACATTCCTCTCTGAGATGTCTCCGAGATGTTCTTTTGAAGTATTCCAGAGTCAGGAGGAGGCTAAAAAAGTTTTAGTCAGATTTTGGTATTTGGGAAGTTTGTTAAAAACATCATAAAGGTTTTAAAACACAACAGGATCATAGGTCACTGTGAAACAATACTTATTCATTTAACCAAAATCACAAAACGATTAAAAGAAAACAAATATGGATCTCCTAAGGGCACAGAAACTCATACAATCTGTTATCAAAAAGGAGCACTTCTAACAGAGAGAGAAGTCAAATTCCAGTCTTGTATTAGCTTACTTAATAAAATCTGTTTACTTAGTTAACTTCAATCTAAATTTAGTTCATCCTGACCATGTATAAAACTTTCTCAGTAAAATGTACTTCCATTCCTCACACTTTCATAACTGAAAACACACACTCTACCACACTGAAATGTTTTATTATTTTCAGTAGCTTTAACTATAAATTTAAATAGAATCCCTGACTCTTAAAAATCTTAATTTCTAGTGAAAGCCAAGAGACAAGTAATAGTTACCAAAATCTGGAGAGACTATTGTAGATAGCTTTTCAGACCTAAAGGTTCTTATCTCATTTACATTTTCTTTCCTTAGAAGTTTCTTCATATCAAGTTACTTTCCTTGCTGACAGATTTGCAACAGGTATAACAAGATTTCATTTAACTTCTATTAAACCTAGGTGCAGTGAAAGTATTATACTTAATGTTGATGACTCTAAAGACATGTCTATATTAATTAGATCACAAACTTAAACATTAATTTAATACTAAATATTTCCCAGTTCACGTGAAACTGAAACTAATTTAGCTTAATTTCTCTTGTATTTAGAATTGTTTGGTTTGTAAGTGCTTACTTTTCTTTAAGCCAATTAAACAGAGCTCATACACAAAACAACCTCAGCAATGTTATCCAAAGGCAAAGACACATACAAACACAGAAACAAACAGAGAGAACTCATAGTTCTCATTTCAAAATTTCAGCCCTGCAGGTACAGCAATGTAAAACCCATCAGTTTACAAGAGGTTGGATTAAAGTTGGGTTTCTGGTAGATGGAACAAATAAAGCTCACTTCTCTAGATGGCTAAATATTTACAGGAATAACACTGAGGATTTCTATTTACCCTTGACAAGTCAATTTCTAAATTACTTTACACTTTTTTCAAAATTTGCATTTTAAAAAGATGGCAAAGATGAGGGCTCTTGAGAACACCAAATAGGACATTTGCATCTCAAAGATACAGGCAAGTTTCTCCTAGGATGACTTTGTTTCCTTCTCTGCAGTTTCCATGAGCACCATTTGTAGGCTTTAAGTTCCAGTGGGACCCTGATATCAAGCTGTTCTGGCGAAAAAGTTACTTGAGCATTTAATTTACAAAGGAGATCTCATCCTAAAAAAGGGGGATTGGATACTCTGGCATATACAAGAAGTTATGTTTCAGGGTGAGGTCCCCTAGTTGGCCTTCTAGAGGTTGTAAGAATGAAGGGTTTTGTACTTCTCCAGAAACTCCTGTGAGTGAGATAGACTGCGATGTTTTCTGTGCCACCTTGGCGTTTACCACAGAATATGTGGCACCCGTATCTACTAGAAAAATCAGTCAACTTGTTCCCCACTGTCAAAGTTACCCAGGGCTCCTGTGGGGAAATTAGAATCTGATGCCTCAAGTCTAAAGGAGTTCCCTGGCCTCTTACAGGATATTGGTGTAAGGGAAATTGCCCTGTTGCAGAAGTGATTCCTGGTCCAAATTGGGTGCCCTGTTGGGTCTTAGATGGTAATACTAAACCAGGTCCCTGTGCTCCAGGGTTAACATAGAAACTTCTATTCGATCCCCATGGGAAGGGGAAACAGGAGGTGGTGAAAGGAGTAAATATGTTGGTGGCATTGGGGGGTGAGCAGCCCTCTGACTCCTTTTCCTCCTGATGCAATAGCATAAATGCTCCTACATATGGAATCCCACCTCTTTTCCCTGCTCTTTATCAAAACACTTCTAATTGTGAGATCATATAATAATCGAGGAAGCCATTCGAGCCATCACCTTTCTGAACTTAACATATATTGCGTCCACACCTTATTACAATAGTATATCATGTTTTTCTTAGTCATAGGCTCACGGCTATGTTTTGCCCATTTATCTAATATACGCCCCAAAGGGTCCTCCTTTGGGATAGATGGAGTATTTCCCACTTTTATTATAAGTTTGCTAACACCAAAACACAAAAGATGCAAACAAATTCCAACGCAAAAAGCACAAAGAAATTCCAACATTGATTCACACGAAACCAAAATCAAAACCAAAACCAACAAACCAGTTCCCAAATCAGGTAAAGTCCAACAATTCCCCTCTCCAAGACGGTACCCCCACCAAACAATTGGCTTGTCCTGTAAAGGAAAAGCCCAAATTGAGGGGAGAATATATTCCCGGTGCACACACCAGAGCGACTTACCCTCCAAAATTGACTCGTAGAAGGTTGTCGGTTCCTTGCTTCAACTGCCAAGCACTGGTGTAGCTGGTGCCGCTTCAGGGAATTTTGAAGGGAAGATCCTCAGGGAAAATGGTCTCAGCCGCTGCTAGGGCCTTGCCCCAATATTCCCTGACTGGGGCCAGCTAGCCACGAGCAGCAAGGCACCTAGCTGGCTCGCCAAATTTGTTACTGAGTCAAGCTTGCTCTGCAAGCTGCAGAACAGCCCAATAAACCAGGAGACGAGGTGTTGAAGCAAGGAATAGATTTTATTCAGAAAACCAGCAGACTGAGAAGATGGTGGGCTAGGGTTCCCAAAAAACCAGCTTATCAGGGTCAGGATGTCAGTTTCTTTTATAGAACAGAGATGGGCAGGAGGAAGTAAAGTAAAAAGGCCATTAGTTTTTCCTGGCTTGGCCAGCATCAGGGAGGGGATGTGTTAATTTCTTCTTTTCTGCAGCCATTTACAGGTGGGCAGGGTCAGATTGTCTCCCTGTGAGCTGAACAAAGGCACTTTAGTTTAACATGCAGGCAGAGGGGCAAGGTTCCCTGAGGCAGGTCATTATGTATGATTATAATAACAAAAGCAACAAAAAGCAAAGGTTAAAGTCAAAGAAACAGATCCAACATGGAGTCAGAATTGGCTCTTCCCTGTTACAGAGGGATGGAGATTTTTTCTATGTGCAAGATTGAAGAAAGGGCTCTCTCTTCACTGTAAAATCAGAGGATGGGCAAGGACAGAAAAGATAGGCTAGTATCTAGAGTGCTTCGAGGGGACCCTATGAAGGATTTAAACTGTACTTTTCCTTTTTTCCTAGGACTCTGGGAATAGTCATGTTTATGGTCTGGTTTTTAATTTTACTTTCCTCCTCTTTTATAGATTCCTCTGGCTGCCCCCAAATGTACAGCAGAGTCTTTCAGGCACTGGAGTTTGTATCCTTGAAATGAAGTCACACACTCAGCAAATATTTTGTCTACTGTGTCCCAGGCATTTTTCTGTGTATTTAGGAAACAGCAGTGAACAAAGGCCCCCACCATGGTGGAGGATGGTAACTTTAGGATGATCACAAGATCCCTGGAGCACCACCCTGTTACCTCATCACCAACCAATCAGAAGAAAGTCACATACCATGCAGCCCTCAACCCAAATTTTGCCTATAAAAACTTCTCCCCCCAAACCATTGGGGAGTTCAAGGTTTGGGTTTTTTTTTTTTTTTTAATATGTATTTATTTATTTGGTTGTGCTGGGTCTTAGTTGTGGCAGGTGGGCTCCTTAGTTGTGGCAGGCAGGCTCTTTAGTTGTGGCATGCAAACTCTTAGTTGCAGCATGCATGTGGGATCTAGTTCCCTGGCCAGTGATCAAACCTGCGCCCCCCGCATTGGGAGAGTGGAGTCTTAAACCACTGTGCCACCAGGTAAGTCTCAGTTCCAGGCTTTTAAGCACAAGCCACCCATTCTCCTTGCTTGGCCCTGCAATAAACCTTGCTCTGCCCCAAACTTCGATATTTCAGTTTGTTTGGCCTCACTGTGCATCAGGCGCATGAACAGAGGAGCAGCTCCATCCTACATGGAGCAGCAGAAGATGACCCATGACCTAGAGAGGCAGACACTTGGGCTACAACAGATTTAGCAAGTTGGTGGGGTTTTTCATTAAATATTGCTGCTTTGTTAAGAAATGTAGTGGCATAATTGGCAGCACAGGGGAAAGGAACTACCTACTGGAAAGGGAAAGATTAAAAATACACAAGAGAAAAGATAACTGTGGAATAGAATTCCAGCCTCTACTTTTCAGCTTCTTTTAGTTTCCATCTTGCCATAAGACTGGGAATTATCACTTCTGTCACTCTTTCCTTTTCCCCATATAAAGACAGCTATTTCCCAAAAGGGTACAAGAGTGACCAGTACTGCTGTACTTAGCTCCTGGTAGTTGGTTACCTTCCAGAGAGGTGACAAAGGAAAGGTCACTGTGTGCCATTGTTAGAATGTGCTAAACAAATCTGACTTGAGGCATATTAAACAGCTAGACGTAAAGAGTCATGACTCATTATGAGTCATTAAGGGATAGAAATGCAAAACAGAAACCACTCCACCTAACAGGTGGGGTCCTGTTAATAGAGCAAAGAGCTGCTCCCAGAATAGTACAAAATTGTGCAGCAACCCCGCAACCGGCAAAATAAATGCAGAAGTTTTTTGTTTACATTCCATAGAATTTTTCTTAAGGTGACATCGCTGGCATCCATTTCTGACCAAAGATAGTTGGCACTTCCTACATCATTAGAAAACTTAGACTTAGAAAAATAACTTTCCAAAAAGGGAACAGAGCACAGATTGCATTCAGCCTTTTCTTTAAGTGTTGTATAAAGAGGTGTCATTTCTTACAGATAAGCAATGAGTGCTTTATAAAGTGGGAATAAATTTTTGAGCTTTTTTAAAAAAGAAGTAATTTCTGTTAAAAGAAGCATTTGTTTGATGTGGCATTTTGAGAAGTTAGTTTTTTTGCTCTTAAAAGGTGACACTACTTTTTGTGTCACTTCAAGGGTTATTGCATCTGATAATCCCAGTAACATCAGAGGGTGATGAATAATCCAATATTATTCATGGATATTGGTATTGAAGGTCAAATGCTTTGTGTGTGTGTGTCTGCGAATCTTTTACATAGGGAAAGATGAATGTAAAGTTGCAAACTGAGTCTTTTTTTTTTTTTTTAATATGAACATTCCCCTATCCTCAAGAGTAAAACAACAGTATTTTTACAGAACAACAGTAAATTAACATAGGTGTCGGCAAGCTGAAACTAAGTGCTCCAGGAGAAAGAAAAGACTCAGAGGACTATGGCAGATTTTTTTCTCCAGAGATGACCACAGCATTATTTCCCATTCCACATGCTCAATTACATTAAATGCAGATGGTCTAAACTCACTGATTAAAAGCAGACTGTCATTTCTGCAAGACCCAAATACATGCTGTCTATAAGAAATACAGTTTAAATATAATGACACAGGTTAAAAGCAAAAGGATGGAAAAAAGATATGTCACGCTAACATTAATCAAAAGAAAGTTAGACTGTCTATATTAATATCACTCAAAGTAGTTTTCAGAGCAAAGAATATTAGCAGAGATAAAAAGGGTCACTTCATAATAATAAAGGGGTCAAGTCACCAAGAGGACATAAAAATCCTAAATATTTATACACTTAGGAAAAAAAGCTTCAAATTACATAAAAAGAAGAGTGATAGAGGGCTTCCCTGGTGGCGCAGTGGTTAAGAATCCACCTGCCAACACAGGGGACACAGGTTCAAGCCCTGGTCTGGGAAGATCCCACAGGCCACAGAGCAACTAAGCCCGTGTGCCACAACTACTGAGCCCACATGCTGCAACTACTGAAGCCCGTGTGCCTAGAGCCCATGCTCCCCAACAAGAGAAGCCACCGCAACAAGAAGCCTGCGCACCACAACGAAGAGTAGCCCCCGCTCGCCACAACCAGAGAAAGCCCGTGCGCAGCAAAAAAGACCCAACGCAGCCAAAATAAATAAATAAATAAATTCATTAAAAAAGAGAAAAAAAGACTGATAGAACTTCAAGGAAAAGACAGATACATTCAAAGTTTTAGTTAGAGATTTTAACACCCTTTCCCAATAATTAGTACAAGTAGACACAAATCAGTAATAATATAAAAGGCCTAAACACTATCAACCAACTTGACAAATTGACACTTACAGAAACACTCCACCCGACAATAGCAGCATACACATTAGTGTCCTTTTTTTTACTGCAGTCTAGTTGATGTACAGTGTTGTGCCAATCTCTGCTGTACAGCAAAGTGACTCAGTTATACACATAGAGACGTTCTTTTTCTATGGTTTCCATTATGGTTTATCCCACGATAGTGAATATAGTTCCCTGTGCTGTACAGTAGGACCTTGTTGTCCATCCATTCTATATATAATAGTCTTCATCTACTAACCCCAAACTCCCAGTCCATCCCTCCCCCACCCTGCTCCCCCTTGGAAACCACAAGCCTGTTCTCTATGTCTGTGAGTCTGTTTCTATTTTATAGATAGGTTCATTTGAGCCATATTTTAGATTCCACATGTAAGTGATATCATATGGTATTTGTCTTTCTCTTTCTGACTTACTTCGTTCAGTATGGTAATCTCTAGTTGCATCCATGTTGCTGCAAATGGCATTATTTCATTCTTTTTTGTGGCTGAGTAGTATTCCATTATATATATGTACCACATCTTCTTTATCCATTCACCTGTTGACGGACATTTAGGTTGTTTCCATGTCTTGGCTATTGTGAATATGCTGCTATGAACATAGGGATGCATGTATCTTTTTTTTTTTTTTTTTGCATGTATCTTTTTGAATTAAAGTTTTCTCTGGATATATGCCCAGGAGTGGGATTGCTGGATCATATGGTAATTCTATTTTTAGTTTTCTGAGGAAACTCCACACTGTTTTCCATAGTGGCTGCACCAACTTACGTTCCCACCAACAGGGTAAGAGGGTTCTCTTTTCTCCACACCCTCTCCAGAATTTGTTATTTGTAGACTTTTTAATGATGGCCATTCTGACTGGAGTGAGGTGGTACCTCATTGTAGTTTTGATTTGCTTTTGTCTAATAATTAGTGATGTTGAGCAACTTTTCATGTGCCTATTGGCCATTTGTATTTCTTTTTTAGAGAATTATCTATTTAGGTCTTCTGTCCATTTTTAGATGGGCTGGGTTTTTTTGTTGTTGAGTTGTATGAACTGTTTGTATATTTTGGAAATTAAGCCCTTGTCGGTTGCATCGTTTGCAAATATTTTCTCCCATTCCGTAAGTTGTCTTTTCATTTTGTTTATGGTTTCCTTTGCTGTGTACACATTATTTTCAAGTGCACATGTAACATTTTCCAAGATAGATCATATTCTCAGTCATAAAGCTCGATAAATTTAAAATAATTCAAACTGTTGTAGGAAAATGGGGCTCAAGAGGATGGTCATGTCCCGTGTCTCAGGTAAGTCCCTGGAATGGGCCACCAAGTGAGGGACCTGGACTTCGTGCAGGAAAAAATTCAAGAGCCGGCCATAGTAAACTCAAAGCAGGTTTACTGAGAGAGAGACACTTTCCATAGGCAGAATGCAGTCTGTCTAAGGAGGCGAGAGCGGCCATGGGAGAAACACACTCCACAGACAGAGTGTGGGCCATCTTAGAAGATGACAGCAGCCCCAAAATATGGGGTGATCAGTTTTTACGGGCTGGGTAACTTCATAGGCTAGTGAGTAGGAGGATTATTCCAACTATTTGGGGGAAGAGGGCGGGGATTTCCAGGAATTGGGCCACCACCCAATTTTTGCCCTTTTTATGGTCACCCTTAGAACCGTCATGGTGCCTGTGGGTGTGCATTTAGTATGCTAATGCATTACAATGAGCATGAAATGAGGCTAATTGTCTACCAGAAGTTGAAGCTCATGCAATCTTGGGCCTAGTTGGTTTTAACCAGTTTATGTCGTATCCTCAACGGCTATGTCATTCTTTTAAAGGTTGGGCCCTACCCACTTCCCTCCTGTCTCAAAACTATGGAAAGATATTCTCAAACACAATGGAATTAAGTTAAAAACCAGTAAAAAAAGACATCTGGAAAACCCCCAAATATGTGAAAACTAAACAGCACACTTCTAAATAACTCATGAGTCAAAGAAGAAAGGGGCACTTAAAAGTATTTTGGGGCTTCCCTGGTGGCGCAGTGGTTGAGAGTCCGCCTGCCGATGCAGGGGACACGGGTTCGTGCCCCGGTCCTGGAGGATCCCACATGCCGGGGAGCGGCTGGGCCCGTGAGCCATGGCTGCTGAGCCTGCGCGTCCGGAGCCTGTGCTCCGCAACGGGAGAGGCCACAACAGTGAGAGGCCCGCGTACCGCAAAAAAAAAAAAAAAAAAAGTATTTTGAACTGAATGATAATGAAATCATGAATATCCAGTTTCCAGTTCCACATGTAAGAAGCTTGGAGTTGCTGTTCCTTCCTGACAAGTAAAAAGCTGCACAGACTGAAAAATCAACAATGCTTCTTTTTTTTTTTTTTCCGCGGTACGCGGGCTTCTCACTGTTGTGGCGCCTCTTGTTGCGGAGCACAGGCTCCGGACGCACAGGCTCAGCGGCCATGGCTACGGGCCCAAGCCGCTCCGCGGCATATGGGATCCTGCCGGACCGGGGCACGAACCTGTGTCTCCTGCATCAGCAGGCGGACTCTCAACCACTGCGCCACCAGGGAAGCTCAACAATGCTTCTTGAATCCATAAAAGAAGGGAGTACACAGGGCAAACCATTGCCCTCAAGGTTGGAGAGACAGGCAATAACAGGGAATCATGAATTACCAGAGCGGAGACTTGGGAGCTGAAACCACCTATCAGGGTTAAAAAATACAAGGGAACCCAGTCATAGGGCCCCCACCATATTGTGAAATTTATCTCCAAAAGCTCAACGTGTTTCCCACAGTAAATATCAGAGGAAAATCCCCTCAAGCTTCTGGCAGGCAAAGGAGAAAAGGAATCATTTTGAAATACACCAGAGCACTCTGTTCTTCTTAACAAGGCCTGCCCTCAGGGTAAACTAATTAACCAGACCCTAAACTGCTGTGATTTTATCAGAGCCTAACTGACCTGGAGAAAGGAAAATACCCAATTCCAGCCCATTCTAGCATACCGTCCCACTTAGGGGGAGGAGGAAAAAACTGAGAAACACTGTGATGTTCACAGTTTAGAAGCATAGGCTCACTAAAATACCAAGACCTAAATAATAGTACTATAGAACACTTCCCCTTCTCCCACACCAAAGACCTATTTACAGCAGTACCATTTACCTAGTACAACAGGTTTGGCTAGCAAGAAAAAATTACAAAATATACCAAAAGGCAAAAACACAATTTGAAGAGACAGAGCAAGCATCAGAACCAGACATGGCAGAGATGTTGGAATTATCAGACTGGGAATTGAAAACAGCTGTGATTGATGAATGGCTAAAGAAGATGTGGCACATATATACAATGGAGTATTACTCAGCCATAAAATGGAACGAAATTGGGTCATTTGTAGAGATGTTGATGGATCTAGAGACTGTCATACAGAGTGAAGTAAGTCAGAAAGAGAAAAACAAATATCGTATGTTAACACGTATATGTGGAACCTAGAAAAGTGGTACAGATGAACCGGTTTTCAGAGCAGAAATAGAGACACAGATGTAGAGAACAAACATATGGACACCAAGGGGGGGAAAGTGGTGGCGTGGTGGTGGTGGTATAATGAATTGGGAGATTGTGCTTGACATGTATACACTAACATGTATAAAATGGATAACTAATAAGAACCTGCTGTATAAAAAAGTAAATTAAATAAAAGTCCAAAAAAACCCAGTTGTGATTAATATACTAAGAGAGTTAATGGATAAAGTAGACAGCATGCAAGTACAGATGGACAAGGTAAGCCAAGAGATGGAATTCTTAATAAAGAACAAAATGAAATGCTAGAGATCAAAAACGCTGTAACAGAGGGAATCCCTGAAGGTTCAGTGGTTAGGACTCTGCACTTTCACTGCCAAGGGCCCAGGTTCAATCTCTGGTTGGGGAAAAAAAAAACAAAAAACACTGTAACGAAGATGAAGAATGCCTTAAATCGCAGCAATATCTTTACTGATCCGTCTCCCAGAGTAATGGAAATAAAAACAAAAATAAACAAATGAGACCTAATTAAGCTCAAAAGTTTTGCACAACAAAGGAAACCATAAGCAAAACAAAAGGACAACCTACAGGTTGGGAGAAAATATTTGCAAAAGATGTGACCGACAAGGGATTAGTCTCCAAAATTTACAAACAGCTCATGTGGTTTAATATCATCAAAGCAAACAACCCAATCGAAAAATGGGCAGAAGACCTAAATAGACATTTTTCCAAGGAAGACATACGGATGGCCAAGAGGCACATGAAAAGATGTGCAACATGCTAATGATTAGAGAAATGCAAATCAAAATTACAATGTAATATCACCCCACACCAGTCAAAATGGCTATCATCAAAAACTCCACAAACAGTAGATGCTGGAGAGGGTGTGGAGAGAAGGGAACCCTCCTACACTATTGGTGGGAATGTAAATTGGTAGAGCCACTATGGAGAACAGTATGGAGGTTTCTTAAAAAAACTAAAAATAGAGCTAACATATGACCCTGCAATCCCAGTCCTGTGCATATATCTGGAGAAAACCATGGTCCAAAAGGATACATGCTCCCCAATGTTCATTGCAGCACTATTTACAAGAGCCAGGACATGGAGGCAACCTAAATGTCCATCGACAGAGGAATGGATAAAGAAGATGTGGTACATATATACAATGGAATATTACTCAGCCATAAAAAAGAACGAAATAATGCCATTTGCAGCAACATGAGTGCACCTGGAGATGGTCATAATGAGTGAAGTCAGTCAGACAGAGAAAGAGAATATCGTATGATATCAGTTATATGCGGAATCTAAACAGAAATAATACAAATGAGCGTATCTACAAAACAGAAATGGACTCACAGACTTAGAGAATGACCTTATGGTTATGGAGGTGGGGGGAGTGGGGAGGGAAGGAATAGTTAGGGAGTTTGGGATTGACATGTACACACTACTATATTAAAAAGGATAACCAACAAGGACCTACTGTATAGCACAGGGAACTCTGCTCAATGTTATGTGTTACGTGGCAGCCTGGAGGGGAGTCTGGAGGAGAATGGATACATGTATATGTGTGGCTGATTCACTTTGCTGTGCACCTGAAACTAACACAACATTGTTATTGTTAATCAGCTGTATATACATATAAAATGAAGAATGCCTTTGATGGCTTACTAGTAGACTGGACGTGACTGAGAAAAGAATCTCTGAGCTAAAAATATATATCAATAGAATCCTCAAAAACGGAAAAGCACAGAGACCAAAGACTGAAAAAAAAAGAGAACAAAATATCCAACAATTATGGGACAACTACAAAACGTGTAATATATGCATAATAAAAATACCAGAAGGAGAAGAAAGAGAGAAAGGAACAGAACTATTTGAAAGAATAATGACTCAGAATTTCCCCAAGTTAACGTCAGACGGCAAATCACAGATCCAGGAAACTCAGAGAACACAAGTAGGAAAAGTACTTTAAAAGGCATATCATTTTCATGCTACATAAAATAAAAGATAAAGTAAAAATCCAGAAAGAAGTCAGAAGGAAAAAAAAACACCTTACCAATAGAGGAACAAAGATAAGAATTACATCCAATTTCTCCTTGGAAATCATACAAGGTAGAAGTGAAATATTTAAAGTGTTGAGAGAGAGAAAAAAATACCATCCTAGAATTCTGTACCCTGTGAAATCATCCTTCAAAAGTCAAGGAGAAATAGAATTTTTCAGACAAACAAAAAGTGAAGGAATTTGCTGTCAGTAGACCTACTTTGCAAGAAAAGAAGGTTTTTAGAGAAAAGGAAAATAATGTAGGTCAGAAACTCAGATCTACAAAAAGTAAGGAAGAACACTGAAGAAGGAATAAATGAAATTTAAAATTTTATTTTCCTTATTCTTAATTGATCTAACAGATAACTGCTTGTTCAATACCCACAATGTATTTGATTATGTGTGTTTATGTATATATCTTATGTTTATGTATGCTTGTGTATACTTATATATAAGTGAAATAAATGACAGCAATGATAAAAGGGACAGGAGGGATAAATTATGGTAATTTTGTTATTTTTAAAATTTTATTTATTTATTTTTGGCTGCATTGGGTCTTCATTGCTGTATATGGGTTTTCTCTAATTGTGGCAATCGGGGCCTACTCTACGTAGCAGTGCACAGACCTCACTGTGGATTCTAGGTGCACGTGCTTCAGTAGTTGTGGCACATGGGCTCCATAGTTGTGGCTCACCAGCTCTAGAGCGCAGGCTCAGTAGTTGTGACGCAGGGGTTTATTTGCTCCACGGCATGTGGGATCTTCCCGGACCAGGGATCGAACCCCTGTCCCCTGCACTGGCAGGTGGGTTATTAACCACTGCGCCACCAGGGAAGTCCAGGATAATTTTGTTATTATAAGGTAATCACATTACCTGTGAAGTAGTATAGAGGTATTTGAAAGTGGACTTCGATTAGCCGTAAATGTATATTGCAAATTCTAAAAAAAAAACAATAATTAAAAAAAAAATTTTAAGTGTTAAGAAATATGCTAAGAAAGAAGACAAAAAGGAATCATTTAAAATTCAAACCATGAAAGGCGGAGGAGCTTCAAGATGGCGGAAGAATACGACGCGGAGATCACCTTCCTCCCCACAGATACACCAGAAATACATCTACATGTGGAACAGCTCCTACAGAACACCTACTGGACGCTGGCAGAAGACCTCAGACCTCCCAAAAGGCAAGAAACTCCTCACCTACCTGGGTAGGGCAAAAGAAAAAAGAGACAAAAGAATAGGGACGGGACCTGCAGCAGTGGGAGGGAGCTGTGAAGGAGGAAATGTTTCCACACACTAGGAAGCCCCTTCGCGGGCGGAGACTGCGGGTGGCGGAGGGGGGAGCTTCGAAGCCACGGAGGAGAGCACAGCAACAGGGGTGCGGAGGGCAAAGCGGAGAGATTCCCGCACAGAGGATCGGTGCCGACGAGCACTCACCAGCCCAACAGGCTTGTCTGCTCACCCGCCGGGGCGGGCGGGGGCTGGGAGCTGAGGCTCCGGCTTCGGTCGGAGCGCAGGGAGAGGACTGGGGTTGGCTGCGTGAACACAGCCTAAAGGGGGCTAGTGCTTCACAGCTAGCCGGGAGTCCGGGAAAAGTCTGGAGCTGCCAAAGAGGCAAGAGACTTTTTCTTGCCTCTTTGTTTCCTGGTGCGCGAGGAGAGGAGATTAACAGCACTGCTTGAAGGAGCTCCAGAGACAGGCGCGAGCCGCGGCTGACCCCAGAGACGGGCATGAGACGCTAAGGTTGCTGCTGCCGCTACCAAGAGTCCTGGGTGCAAACACAGGTCACTATCCCCACCTCGCCTCCCGGGAGCCTGTGCAGCCCGCCACTGCCAGGGTCCCGTGATCCAGGGACAACCTCCCAGGGAGAACGCACAGCGCCTGAGGCTGTGCAACATCATGCTGGCCTCTGCTGCCGCAGGCTCGCCCCGCATCCGCACCCCTCCCTCCCCCGGGCCTGAGTGAGCCAGAATCCCCGAATCAGCTGCTCCTTTAACCCCATCCTGTCTGAGTGAAGAAAAGACGTCCTCAGGCGACCTACACGCAGAGGCGGGGCCAAATCCAAAGCTGAACCCCGGGAGCTGTGCGAACAAAGAAGAGAAAGGGAAATCTCTCCCAGCAGCCTCAGGAGCAGCGGATTAAATCTCCACAATCAACTTGATGTACCCTGCATCTGTGGAATACCTGAATAGACAAGGAATCATCCCAAATTGAGGAGGTGGACTTTGGGAGCAACGATATTTTTCTTTCCCTTTTTCTCTTTTTGTGAGTGTGTATGTATATGCTTCTGTGTGTGATTTTGTCTCTAAAGCTTTGCTTTTACCATTTGTCCTAGAGTTCGGTCTGTCCGTTTTTGTTTTTGTTTTTTAGTGTAGTTTTTAGTGCTAGTTATCATTGGTGGATTTTTTTTTTTTTTTTTTGGTTTGGATGCTCTCTTCTTTCTTTTTTATAATTTTTTAAAAAAAATTTTAATAATTATTTTTTATTTTAATAACTTTTGTTTTACTTAATTTTATCTTCTTCTTTCATTCTTTCCTTTTTTTCCTCCATTTTATTCTGAGCCATGTGGATGACAGGCTCTTGGTGCTCCAGCCAGGCATCAGGGCTGTTTCTCTGAGGTGGGAGAGCCAAGTTCAGGACATTGGACCACAAGAGACCTCCCAGCTCCACATAATATCAAACGGTGAAAATCTCCCAGAGATCTCCATCTCAATGCCAAGATCCAGCTCCACTCAACGATCAGCAAGCTACAGTGCTGGACACCCTATGCCAAACAACTAGCAAGACAGGCACACAACCCCACCCATTAGCAGAGAGGCTGCCTAAAATCATAATAAGGCACAGATACCCCAAAACACACCACCAGATGTGGACCTGCCCAACAGAAAGACAAGATGAGCCTCATCCACCAGAACACAGGCACTAGTGCCCTCCACCAGGAAGCCTACACAACCCACTGAACCAACGTTAGCCACTGGGGGCAGACACCAAAAACAACAGTAACTACGAACCTGCAGCCTGCAAAAAGGAGACCCCAAACACAGTAAGATAAGCAACATGAGAAGAGAAAGAAACAGCAGATGAAGGAGCAAGGCAAAAACCCATGAGACCTAACAAATGAAGAGGAAACAAGCAGTCTACCTGAAAAGGAATTCAGAATAATGATAGTAAAGATGATCCAAAATCTTGGAAACAGAATGGAGAAAATACAAGAAACGTTTAACAAGGACCTAGAGGAACTAAAGAGCAAACAAGCAGTGATGAACAATACAATAAATGAAATTAAAAATTCTCTAGAAGGGATCAATAGCAGAATAACTGAGGCAGAAGAACGGATAAGTGACCTGGAAGATAAAATAGTGGAAATAACTACTGCAGAGCAGAATAAAGAAAAAAGAATGAAAAGAATTGAGCAAAGTCTCAGAGACCCCTGGGACAACATTAAATGCACCAACATTTGAATTATAGGGATCCCAGAAGAAGAGAAAAAGAAAGGGACCGAGAAAATATTTGAAGAGATTATAGTTGAAAACTTCCCTAATATGGGAAAGGAAATAGTTAAGTCCAGGAAGCACAGAGAGTCCCCTACAAAAATAAATCCAAGGAGAAACACACCAAGACACATATTAATCAAACTATCAAAAATTAAATACAAAGAAAAAATATTAAGAGCAGAAAGGGAAAAACAACAAATAACATAAAAGGGAATCCCCTTAAGTTTAACAGCTGATCTTTCAGCAGAAACTCTGCAAGCCAGAAGGGAGTGGCAGGACATATTTAAAGTGATGAAGGGGAAAAACCTACAACAAAGATTACTCTACCCAGCAAGGATCTCATTCAGATTTGACAGAGAAATTAAAACCTTTACAGACAAGTAAAAGCTAAGAGAATTCAGCACCACCAAACCAACTTTACAACAAATGCTAAAGGAACTTCTCTGGGCAGGAAACACAAGAGGAGGAAAAGACCTACAATAACAAACCCAAAACAATTAGGAAAATGGCACGTTGATAATTACCTTAAATGTAAATGGATTAAATGCTCCAACCAAAAGACATAGACTGGCTGAATGAATACAAAAACAAGACCCGTATATATGCTGTCTACAAGAGACCCACTTCAGACCTAGGGACACATACAGACTGAAAGTGAGGGGATAGAAAAAGATATTCCATGCAAATGGAAATCAAAAGAAAGCTGGAGTAGCAATTCTCATATCAGAAAAAAATAGGCTTTAAAAAAAGACTATTAGGGCTTCCCTGGTGGCGCAGTGGTTGAGAGTCCGCCTGCCGATGCAGGGGACACGGGTTCGTGCCCCGGTCCGGAAAGATCCCACATGCCACGGAGCGGCTGGGCCCGTGAGCCATGGCCGCTGAGCCTGCGTGTCCGGAGCCTGTGCTCCACAACGGGAGAGGCCACAACAGTGAGAGGCCCGCGTACAGCAAAAAAAAAAAAAAAAAAAAAAAGACTATTACAAGAGACAAAGAAGGACACTACATAATGATCAAGGGATCAATTCAAGAAGAAGATATAACAATTGTAAATATTTATGCACCCAACATAGGAGCACCTCAATACATAAGGCAAATGCTAAGAGTCATAAAAGGGGAAATCGACAGTAACACAATCGTAGTAGGGGACTTTAACACCCCACTTTCACGAATGGAAAGATCATGCAAAATGAAAATAAATAAGGAAACACAAGCTTTAAATGATACATTAAACAAGATGGACTTAACTGATATTTATAGGACATTCCATCCAAAAACAACAGAATACACTGTCTTCTCAAGTGCTCATGGAACATTCTGCAGGATAGATCATATTTGGGGTCACAAATCAAGTCTTGGTATTTAAGAAAATTGAAATCGTATCAAGTATCTTTTCTGATGACAATGCTATGGGACTAGATATCAATTACAGGAAAAAATCTGTAGAAAGTAAAAACACATGGAGGCTAAACAATACACTACTAAATAACCGAGAGATCACTGAAGAAATGAAAGAGGAAATCAAAAAATACCTAGAAACAAATGACGATGAAAACACGACGACCCAAAACCTATGGGATGCAGCAAAAGCAGTTCTAAGAGGGAAGTTAATAGCAATACAATCCTACCTTAAGAAACAAGAAACACCTCAAATAAACAACCTAACCTTACACCTAAAGCAATTAGAGAAAGAATAACAAAAAAACCCCCCAAAGTTAGCAGAAGGAAACATATGATAAAGATCAGATCAGAAATAAATGAAAAAGAAATGAAGGAAACGATAGCAAAGATCAATAAAACTAAAAGCTGGTTCTTTGAGAAGATAAACAAAATTGATAAACCATTAGCCAGACTCATCAAGAAAAAAAGGGAGAAGACTCAAATCAGTAGAATTAGAAATGAAAAAGGGGAAGTAACAAATGACACTGCAGAAATACAAAGGATCATGAGAGATTACTACAAGCAACTCTATGCAAATACATCCTCTTCAATAAGTGGTTCTGGGAAAACTGGACAGCTATATGTAAAAGAATGACATTAGAACATTCCCTAACACCATACACAAAAATAAGCTCAAAATGGATTAAAGACCTAAATGTAAGGCCAGACACTATCAAACTCTTAGAGGGAAACATAGGCAGAACACTCTATGACATAAATCACAGCAACATCCTTTCTGACCCACCTCCTAGAGAAATGGAAGTAAAACCAAAAATAAACAAATGGGACCTAATGAAACTTCAAAGCTTTTGCACAGCAAAGGAAACCATAAACAAGACCAAAAGACAACCCTTAGAATGGGAGAAAATATTTGCAAACGAAGCAACTGACAAAGGATTAATCTCCAAAATTTACAAGCAGCTCATGCAGCTCAGTATCAAAAAAACAAACAACCCAATCCAAAAATGGGCAGAAGACCTAAATAGACATTTCTCCAAAGAAGATATACAGACTGCCAACAAACACATGAAAGAATGCTCAACATCATTCATCATTATAGAAATGCAAATCAAAACTACAATGAGATATCATCTCACACCAGTCAGAATGGTCATCATCAAAAAATCTAGAAACAATAAATGCTGGAGAGGGTGTGGAGAAAAGGGAACCCTCTTGCACTGTTGGTGGGAATGTAAATTGATATAGCCACTATGGAGAACAGTATGGAGCTTCCTTAAAAACTAAAAATAGAACTACCATACGACCCAGCAATCCCACTATTGGGCATATACCCTGAGAAAACCATAATTCAAAAAGAGTCATGTACCAAAACGTTCATTGCAGCTCTATTTACAATAGCCCGGAGATGGAAACAACCTAAGTGTCCATCAGCGGATGAATGGATAAAGAAGATGTGGCATATATATACAATGGAATATTACTCAGCCATAAAAAGAAACGAAATTGAGTTATTTGTAGTGAGGTGGATGGACCTAGAGTCTGTCATACATAGTGAAGTAAGTCAGAAAGAGAGAAACAAATACCGTATGCTAACACATATATATGGAATGTAAAAAACAAACCAAAAAAATGGTCATGAAGAACCTAGAGGCAAGACGGGAATAAAGACACAGACCTTTTAGAGAATGGGCTTGAGGATATGGGGAGCGGGAAGGGTAAGCTGGGACAAAGTGTGAGAGTGGCATGGACACATATACACTACCAAACGTAAAATAGTTAGCTAGTGGGCAGCAGCCGCATAGCACAGGGAGATCAGCTCGGTGCTCTGTGACCACCTAGAGGGGTGGGATAGGGAGGGTGGGAGGGAGGGAGACGCAAGAGGGAAGAGATATGTGGATATATGTATATGTATCACTTTGTATAAAGCAGAAACTAACACACCATTGTAAAGCAATTATACTCCAATAAAGATGTTAAAAAAAGTAAAAAACATGAAAGGCAGAAAAAGAGTGGAAGAGAAAAATAAGAACAAAGAACAAGGGCGGCAAATAGAAAAAAGCAATGAATATGGCAGATATTAATCCAATTGTATCAATATTCACTTTAAACATCAATGGTCTAGATGTACCGGTTAAAACACAGAGATTGCCAGAGTGGATCAAAAAACAAGACCCAACTATGTGTTCTCTACAAGAAACCCACTTTAAATATAAAGACACATATAGATTAAAAGTGAATGGATGGAGAAAAATACACCATGCTAACATTAATCAAAAGAAAGCAGGAGTAGCTATATTAATTTCAGACAAAATAGGCTTCAAAGCAAAGAAAATTATCAGGGATTTTAAAAAAAGGCATTACATAATGGTTAAGGGGTCAGTTCTTCAAGAAGACACAACAATTCTTAATATATATGCACCTAACAACAGAGCATCAAACATGTGAGGCAAAAATGAATAGAATTGCAAAGAGTAATAGACGCATCCACTATCACTGTTGGATAATTCAACAATCCTGTATCAGAAATGGACAGAGTCATAAGGACATCAGCAAATTCAACAACACTATCAGTTAACTGGATATAACTGGCATCTATAGACTATTTTATCCAACAGTGGCAGGATATACATTCTTCTCAAGCTCACATGAAACATTCACCAAGATAGATTACATTCTGAGCCATAAAACATACCTTAGCAAATTTAAAAGAATAGAAATTATACAATGTCTGCTTTCACACCACAATGGAATTAAGCTAGGAATCAGTAACAGAAAGGTAACTGGAAAATCCCAAAATATGTGGAGATTGAAAACGCTTCTAAATAACACATGGGTCAAAGAAGAAATCTCAAGAGAAATTTTAAAATATTTTGAACTGAATTAAAATTAAAACACAACTTATCAAAATTTGTGGGATGAAGTGAAAACAATGCTTAGAGGGAAATTTATAGCATTGAATGCAAATATTAGAAAAGAAGGAAGATCTAAGATCAATAATATAAGTTCCCACATTAGAAAACTAGTAAAAGAAGGCAAGTTACGTCCAAATTTAGCAGAAAAAGTAACAATAAGAAATAGAGCAGAAATCAGTAAAATTGAAAACGTGAAATTAATAGAGAAAATCAATGAAACCAAAAACTGATTCTTTAAAAAACATCAGTAAAATCAATAGGCCTCTAGCCAGACTAAGACCAAAAAAAAGGACATGAATTACTAATATCAGAAATGAAAAAAAGAGATATCACTACTGACCCTATGAGCATTAGAACATTAATAAAGGGATACTATGAATAACTCCATCCCACAGATTTGATAATCACTTAGCATCCCAGTCTGAGGTGTTTGCACTTGGATTATTTCATTGATGACTGGAAGTCACCCAAGATATCTGTCCCAAGACAATGAAAGTATCTGCCCAAAGAAAAATTCCCTGATTCCACTGTTAGCCATTAGACATGTATTTCAGGTGATTTTAGAATAGGTATTCTGTCCCTGCTTCCAGCCATCAAGGGTTCTGAAACATTGAGGTCCAGACCCAGAATGGTCCAGTCCAGCCAGTATGGAGTGAATCCTGGTGGTGAGTAAACAGTACTCAGACAGAAGAACATTCTGAATCCTGAATGATTCAGGAATTCTCAGTGGGAATTCTGTCTCACTGAGCTCCTGGCTCTAGGAGAGGGACTGACCTAGGCAAGACCTCTTCCAGATTTGACCTGGACGAACTGGTTGTCAAGGCTGGGTGAGAATTTACAACTTCTAATAGATGGATTAGCTCTTGTTTAATGGAGACAATATCACTGGTCTAGGGGTAAGAAATTGGGGAGCTTCAAACTTCATATATCTTTTCCTGGAATAAACTATCCTCATAAGGCAAAGAACTGCTTTTTGCATATGACACTGGATGGAGGACTAGCATTGAGTGTAGGCACAATGGTATTGCTGCCAGGGACCCAAAGAGGATGAGCCATGGGTCAGGGTGCAGGAAGAGTGAGGAAACTCTCTCGACATCTTTCTCAGAGGGGACACCTCTGAGAAAGCTGAGTTGCATCCTTCAAGGCCGTGGGACCCTTGTAGAAAAGACAGGTGAGATGAGTACAAAACGCAGTCTTCAGGGATGCTTTAAAAAGCTGAATTGTTGGTGCCATGGAAATGGAAAATCACCATTAGTCACTAATGCAAGTTTGGAAATGGTGTGTGACCCCTGGTTAAGAGCCAGTTAGCAGTGAAGCAGCTTCTCAAATCCTATACTCACATTCCATCTGTAGATAAGAAGGTTTTAGGGCATAAACCTTCTGGGAAATCCCTATGGAGAAAGACCATCACCTAGAGTCACACTACATTCGTGTCTGCCCACTAAGTCCCTCACAGGGATTCTGTGGAAATCTAGGATGAGACCCACATATCCAGGCTCCAGGACTCTTCAGAAGCCACAGAGCGTGGATTTCTCCCATGACTGTCAGACACTGTCAGCCCATGCGGTGGGCCCAGCAGCTGGACATCCTAGAAGCACTGCAGCCTGTGCCATGCGCCACGCCATGCAGCTTCTCACCAGCAAGCTTCTGAGCGAAGGGCCTGGGCGCTGCCCAGCAGGAACTTTTCCAAATCCAACTGGAAGATGTGCCCCCACCTACATGTTTTCAATCAAGAAAAGCCAGAAGCGTATGGGGAAATGTAAAAGAAACTCGAGTGTCTGAACTTTTGAGAGGAAATAACCTCAGCGCAGAAGATAGGCAGGAAAATCATCAGTCATGAGGCGTTTTTACCCCAATGATCCCCTTTCCACTAGGCTTTCTTATTGCGTCAGTATTACCATCCCTTCCTTTACCCCCACTCTAAGACCCACTGTTTTAGTGTCTTCCTGTAGTATACGCATTAAGATTGTTCCACAGTAAAAGACAGGGAGACCAACACCCGGGGTCAGTAAAGGCTGGGGAGCCTCCCATTAATCAAGGTGCAATGGCCTTTTAAGACCACCTGGGAACTGGAGAGAAAACAGTTGGAAGACCCATGAGAGAATCGAGGAAAAATAAATGAGTCATTCCCTGACCACAGGTGACTTTGAAATTAGCCCCTCATACACACACACATAAACACACACACACACATAAACACACACACAAACACACACACACATAAACACACATAAACACAAACACACACACACACACCACTCACCACCCTTCTGTACTTTACTAAGGAGTCTAAAGTTACTGTCCTGAACTTTTCACTGGAACAGAAGAGTGTCCCATGACAGTTTAAGTGGCATCTCTGAATGGGAGGACACTTCTGTAACTGACATCCTGAGTATTTTTGTGGGCACAGGGACAGTGAGGAAGAGAAAGCTGCAAGAGGAGTGGGGGTGAGAGAGCAAATCCCAAGACTTTAAGCCCTGGAGACTTGGCGTCGGAAAGAAGAAACTTTCGAAGCTCCTTTAAGAGCAGTGTGTTTTAGGGAATTCCCTGGTGGTCCAGTGGTTAGGACTCGGTGCTCTCACTGCCAAAGGCCCGGGTTCAACCCCTGGTTGGGGAAGTAAAATCCCACAAGCCAATAGGCGCGGCCAAAAAGAAAAAAAAGAAAGAACAATGTGTTTTGTTTTATTATTTTATTTTATATATATATTTCTAACATCTTTATTGGAGTATAACTGCTTTACAATGGTGTGTTAGTTTCTGCTTTATAACAAAGTGAATCAGTTATACATATACATATATCCCCATATCCCCTCCCTCTTGCATCTCCCTCCCTCCCACCCTCCCTACCCCACCTCTCTAGGTGGTCACAAAGCACCGAGCTGATCTCCCTGTGCTATGCGGCTGCTTCCCACCAGCTATCTATTTTACATTTGGTAGTGGATATATGTCCATGCCACTCTCTCACTTCGTCCCAGCTTACCCTTCCCCCTCCCCGTATCAGGTTCATTCTCTACGGCTGCATCTTTATTCCTGTCCAATCCCTAGGTTCACCAGAACCTTTTTTTTTTTTTTAGATTGCATATATAGAACAATGTGTTTTAAACAGAAACAGACTCATAGATACAGAGAACAAAACAGGTTGTTGCCAGAGGGGAGGGGGTTGCTAGAGGGGAGGGGGTTGTGGGGATGAATGAAAGAGGTGAGGGAGACTGATGGTGACAGGTGGTAACTAGACTTAACGTGGTGATCATCTTGTAATGTATAGAAATATTGAATCACCATATCGTGCACCTGGAGCTAACGATTATACTTCAATCAAAAAATTAAAATTAGAAAAAGCTTTATTGAGGTATAATTGACACAGTAAGCTGCATATATTTAAGTTGTACAATTTAAGGTTTGACATACGCAAATACCCATGAAACTATCACCTTAATCAAGATAGTGAACACAACCATCTTCCCCTAAGTTTCCTCATGCCTCATTATAATCCCTCCCTGCAGCCTCTCCTGCCCACCCCCCTTCCAGGGCAATACCTAAACTGCTTTCTGTCACTATAGATAGTTTGCATTTTCTAGAGTTTTACATAAATGCAATCATACACTATGTACTCTTTCACGTCTGGCTTTTTTCAGTCAGCATAATTATTTTGAGATTTATCTATGTTTTCACGTGCGTCAATAGTTCCTTCCTTATACTGCTGAGCAGTTTTCCACTGTACGGCTACAGCAAAATTTGTTTATCTATTCACCCTGTTTATGGACACTTGGGTTGTTTCCAGTTTTTGCAAATAAACCTGCTATAAGAAATGTTTAAAAAGAAAGAACAGTGTAGTTTCTTCTGACAAGTTGGTCAAGGGCTTATTCAAAGTTTGCAAGTCCTGCCATCTCTCTCTGACACCAGCTGGCATCCTGCAGTACAATTCTGCTGATAACCCCTGGCGTCAGAGTCAGGCTCCACAGGCCAAAGGACACAGTCCCAGCAAGACTGCCCTCACTTCAGACCCCAGCCACACTTCAGGGGGTCCCCAGGCCACCCACACTTCTGACCAACTGGCTACACACACATCCAGAAGGCTTAGTCTGGTCTGCTATAACAAAAATGCCATAAACTGGGTGGCTTAAACAAAAACACTTATTTCTCACAGCTCTGAAGGCTGAAGTCCAAGAAGCAGGCGCTGGCAGGTTCAGTGTCTGGTAAGGAACTGCTTCCTTGTTGAGAGACAGCTGTCTTCTTGCTGTGTCCTGACATGACAGAAGGGGTGAGGGAGCTCTCTGGGGTCTCACGTATAAGGGCACTAACCCCTTTCATGAGGGCGCCACCCTCTAATCACCTCCAATACCACCACACTGGGGGTGAGGTTTCAACATATGAATTGGGCGGCAGCACCAACCTCCGGTCTATAGCACATGACCTCCCTCAGCTTCAGTGTAAGTGTTACTCGAATTCAAAGAGCTCAGGAAATCGCTATACTTATGATTACAGTTTCATTGTAAAGGGTACAGATCAAGACTGCCCAAATGAAGAGACATATGGAGTGAGGTTCAGAAGGGACACCAACCCATAGCTCCTGTCCCTCTCCCTGTGGAATCGGGGTGTTCAGTGGAGCTGAAACCACGCACCTCAGGTTGGGACTTGAACCCACATGCCGGGACTCAAACCCGGGCAAAACCCACCGTCTTCCAACTGAGATCACACACCTGGTTTCAGGACTTAATGAAGCTCAGGTTCTTGATGTCTCGTGGCAGAAAGAATTCAGTGAGAGACAAAGTGATAGGTAAGAAGTGGATTTATTTAGAAACACACTACACAGACAGAGTGTGGGCCATCTCAGAAGCTGAGAGCAGCCCCAGGGTATGGGGTTCTCAGTTTTTATAGGGGTGGGTGATTTCATAGGCTAATGAGCGGGAGGAGTATTCCAGCTATTTCAGGAAGGGGTGGGGATTTCCAGGAATTGGGCCACCGCCCACATTTTGATCCTTATGGTGGGCCTTGGAACTGTCATGGTGCCTGTGGCTGTGTCATTTAGCTTGCTGATGTGTTACAAAGAGCGTATACTGGGCTTCCCTGGTGGCGCAGTGGTTAAGAATCCGCCTGCCAATGCAGGGGACATGGGTTCGAGCCCTGGTCCAGGAAGATCCCACATGCCGTGGAGCAACTACGCCCATGTGCCACAACTACTGAGCCTGAGCTCTAGAGCCCACGAGCCACAACCACTGAGCCCACGTGCCACAACTATTGAAGCCCGTGCACCTAGAGCCCATGCTACACAACAAGAGAAGCCACCATAATGAGAAGCTCACGCACCGCAACGAAGAGTAGCCCCTGCTCGCCGCAACTAGAGAAAGCCTGCGCGCAGCAACAAAGACCCAACGCAGCCAAAAATAACAATAAATAAAATTAATACATTTAAAAAGAAGAAGAGTGTATACTGAGGCACAACGTCTAGTGGAAGTCGACTTGTCCTCCAGCTTGGACTCATTTGCTTCTAATCAGTTTATGTCATGTCCTCAGGCTATGTCATTCTTTCAAAGGTTGTGCCCTGCCCCCTTCCCTCCTGTTTCAGATCTTCGGGGTGCCCAGCTTTTATCAGGCACGACTGATTGAATCACTGACCACATATTTCAACTCGATTTCCAGCCCCTCTCCCCTCCTGGGGGTGAGGCTGGCTCAGGGAGACCAACCCTCTAATCTCACGCCTGGTCTCTCTGCCGACCAGCCCCGATCCTGGGTCATCTCACTTCTTAGCATAAATTCAGGTGTGATCCAAGGGGCTCATGAATAATAAGGACGCTCCTATTACTGGGGAAATTCCAAGGATTTAGTATCTCCCCAGCAGGAACAAGAGACAACAGCCAGTCAAATTATTATTCAACAACCTCAAATGCACACCAACCACAACTCCTACCTCTCTTCAAACAAGGATAAAATCCGTGAACAGGGCCCACTGCTGGCTGGTTTTTGTTTCATTTTTTAAACTTTTTATTATAGAAATTTTCAAACAGAGATAACAATAGAAGGCATAATACAATGAACCCTCCCACTTCCATCACCGTTTCCCTGATTACCCCATTGTGGTTTATTTACCTTTTCACTCATACCCCTCCCCTTCCTCCCCACCCCCATCCTGATGCAAAGCCCAGAAGGACATCTTATCTGGCTGAGATTTCTGCATCGAAAGCTTCCTGAGTGGCTGCCACACCCATGACAGCCTCAAATGGGCTATAGTTCTGCTGAAATCTCAGCCCCCAGGCATCTGGGTGGGGGGCAGCCAGAGGCCCTTGGACACCTCATTTGCTGACTCCAGCATGACAGATAAGTAACACTTTCTACACACACTGCAATGTGTGAAACAATACCACACACAGCTTTATTGCATTCAAAGCTTCTGAGGCATGTCAGCGGGCCTTGGCTCTGGTATTTCTCGTGGGTTTCAGAAGATCTGTGTCTACAGCCCTTATTATCTCTGAAAGAATCAACTCTTAAAAATATAAACTCAAGAATATAAGCTTAAATACTCCTAATTATTTAAAATCAATACAGTGGAGCAGAATAAGGTAAGAAATAATGTATCAGTATTATGTATAGATCACAGACCCATTTCAGAGTAATTATAACAGGAGAACCAATCAATCAGCCCTTGAAAAATAACAAACACTTGACCCTGACCTTTCGTTTATCACACCAGAGTGACTGAGACAGCCCCTGATACCTAGGTTGGGAGAGCGTTTTTATGTCTGTGTATCTGGGAAGTTCTGACCCTTCCCCCAGGGTACCAGGGGCATCTAAGGAGGCACCTCCTCCATAATGGGATGTCAAGAGCAGTGAGTGGAGTCATCTGACTTACTTTGCAAAACGGGAAGTCAGATGAACACGAACTTTCCCCCAACTCTAGGACGCTAGTGTCGGGCACCGGCCCCGCAAGTCAAGGGAGGAGATGTAAAGTCTCACCACTGGAAACAGAATGGTTCGGAATGCCCCTCAGTTCACGCAAAGAACCCACACAGGGCTCACCTTGGGTTACCTGCTTGCCTCTCATCAACACAGGGGCTCATGCTTCCCTTTCCTGAGCTGGATGATCGATCATCAGAGAACAGCCCTCTTGGCTGCCCTCATTTCTGCAGAAGAGCCCAAGCAGGACCCATGGTTTAATCTTCGGCATTCTCCTCTAAACCCAGCTGTTTCCCGAGTATAAACTGGCTTCAAACAAGGCGTTTGTTTCAGGAGATCAATGAAGATGCTTTGGACCATCTCCAAAAGCAGAGAAGAATCAACAAAGAACTTTTCTTCCCAGGAGCAAAGAAAGCAAACTTTTAAAAACCACATTTCAGCTATTGCAGGGGGATCTTCCCTACAAAGATGATTTCTCTCCCAAGGAAGTGGAAGTTCTTGTTGGGAGGGGACACAGATGAACACATCTGTCAGAAATATCAAGTGCTCTGGGCCTCACTAGAGTGCCCTGGGGGCCCAGCACAAGGCTCCAGAAGCACTAACTTGTCAAACATCCATATGGAAAGGCCTGGGGTCCCTGTCTCCAGTGGTATTATTATCCTTTTCATACCACAAGGAGCCTGACCTCAGCTCTCCTCTTGGCAAAGCCCAGAGCAGGACACATTTCACCACAAGAGGTTACATTTCTCTCACTTTGGGGATCAGAACTTACATCCTGACAATATCAGGATATAAGGAGCTTGGGAAATTCCAGGAATCCATTCGCTCCCGCCCTGAGTGGACTGGGGTTATTTTCACTGCACAGAAACACTGCAGGAAAAATAGCTCCTTGTGCTTAAGCCTGGCAGCTTCTTTCCTCCCTGGTCCTTAAGTCTTCCTGACCCTTTGCCTGGTCAATTCCTACATCTGGAATTGGCTCAAACGAGGAGGAAAGTAGAAAGGGCTAGGGCTGGTGACAGGCCTCTAACTCACACAAGGACCAGTGCCGGGTTGAACAGGAATGTTGCTGTTTCCCATGGATCTGCTAGAAGGCCCTTCTGGCCATAGGTAGTCAGCCCAGCAGGTGACCTAGTATGGTCCCCGAGGTAGCCACACCTGGCCTGTCTGCCTGACAGCGGGCTTAGGTGAACGTTCAACTGTGCTGGCCACGGTGGTATCTCCACCAGCCAGTGCAGGATCTCACAATCCTGGGGAACAGAGGCTATCACTGAGGAGGGTGATCAGTAAGAAGGCAAGAGGCTCCAATCAGAAGAAAACCTCCAACTGTGAACGCAGTCAGGGTCCCTCTTGCCTGGTGAAGAGCCTTGCCCCAAAGCCTGGGCTAGGGGAAGAAGGCTCCGTAGTTGCAACCAAGGCATCTCTGCTGAGATGCCTTTCATAATACATGAGAGTGGGAGGGGTTTCTCGCCACATGGGACCTGGGTCACCTTGACCCTGAATCACAAATCCAAAACAGGCTGATTCAGATTATGGTTTGAAATCTTAGACTGAAAAGGGTCCTGTTGGACTAAACATTTCAAAACCATGGATGGGGTGTTGAGGTCCAAGACAGAAAGGGAAACAGTGGAGGAAAAGGACATACTTCTTTGGGAAACTCTGGTCTGGGTGGAGACCTGTTGTGCGCAGCTTCCCTCAAGCACAGAAAATAACCAGAGGTCTGAGCATTCACCCCAACTCCCACATGTAGGTAGTGGGGGGTGAGTAATAATGAAATTCAATGACTTTGGAATTTTCTAAAAAATCTATAGAGTTAAGTAGCTCTGTAGAGAATCATCAAAAGTTCAAGATTTGAAGGCTACCCCAGACAGCAGAGAGGCAGACACCAGAGGCCTAAGGAAGAACCCACAGTGGCTATAGATTATGTCCAAGAGCAGAGGGGCACTAAGGATTTCACTCCGCAAAGCCGCACCCGGCCACCGGGCAGCCTGGAGATCTACCAGAACAAGGGGAGGGGGTCATCCTGCCTGATGGGCAGCAGAAGGCAGAAAGGCTTCCTCACCCATAACGCAATCACCCCATCCCTTTCCCTGGCCAAACCCATCCTCTTAGCCCATCTCCCTATCCTCCCACCCTCACCAGCTCCCCTCCCATCCTTTCAGCCCTTGGGGACTCTCAGGAACCTCCCTGAGAGCTCCACCTACATACAGCATTTTCACTAGAGTCCCAGGCACTGCACAGGCAGTCAGCCCAAGCGTCCACAGCCCACCTACTTGGAGGAGCAGATGGAGAGCGTGGCGCCTGTGGCGAACAGCCAGAAGGCCGGGTACAGAGCTTCAGCAAAGTCCACCTTGTACTTATACAACAGGTGGACCTTGTCAGCCACGGCGAAGAAGATGACAAAGCCGTGGTCGCAGTTGAGGAGCACGCCCACTCGCGAGGCCTTCGTGGAGGGCAGGGTTTTCTGCACGTCGTTGTGCCAGGCAGAAATCTTGGTATTGAACCACTCTACACACCAAGAGGCACTGTTGCGGCCAAGCCGGCTCTCGGGGCCCTGCCGTTCCATGCTGCCATAGCAGACGCCCACCCCACAGAAGTTGTTCTTCTGCAGCTCCACCTCCCAGTAGTGGATCCCTTTCTTGTAGCAGTGCAGGCCCAACACCTGAGAGCAGTATGTGAACCTCTGGGGATGTGGTCGGTAGTTTTGGGGTACGTCAGCCACAGAAGCTACGGTGTAGTTCTCGGACAGAGTCACCTTGCTGTGGGCAGTGTTGTAGTCCAGGATGACTTTAACAGCATCTAAGGGAGCACCAAGGAGCCAGTTACAAGGAGCCCAAAATGCTCTCACTTTCAATCCTTTTCCTAACTGGTCCTATTTATTCATTTGTTTCATCCATCCATCCATTCTGTCTAGCCGGGCGGACATTTGTCCATCTCTCTATCCATCAATCCAGCCATCTGTGCATCTATTAGTCACCCATCTCTCTGTCTATTCCTCCATCTAAGACCATTTATTGAGCCCCTGGCTTATGCCAGATTCTATGCAGGATGTACAACCATGAACCAGACATGGTGCCTGGCCTCGTGGAGTTCACACTCCCACAAGCAAGGCAAGCCCGTCAGTAATGACAACACCACGGGCCCTGCACTCTGCTAAAGGGCAGGCACACTGCTGGAGGGACACAGCCACGGGGCAACGGCTAAAGGGTGGGGAGGGCACAGGGGGACACTTCACAGGTGGGCTAGAATTGGAGCTGGCGACAGGAAGAGGAGAATTAAACAGAGGAGAGCAGAGGAGGGAGGAAGGCTATGCTTGGCAGAGGGGACAGTGAAGGCAAACGTGGAGTCACGAGGACGGTGGACAGGTGCTGGGACCAGGGAAGGCTGGGCAGCTGGAAGCACAGAGGACACAGCAGGAGGAGAGGGACACATGGAGCCACAAGTAGAGAGCTAAGCGGTCTAGACTTGAATCGGTTGCAACGGGGAACCAATCAAGGTCTGTAAACACACCCATGACCTGAATATACTCCTTGGTTGGGACACGAGCATGGCCTCCCCGCCCTTCCTGCCACACTTCCAGCCAGTTCTGGCAAGTCCGAAGACTGAGCAGAGATGAGTGCTGTCCCCACCCTCCACCTCCTCCCCAGGACACACCCATCTCTGCCCCTCTGCTCACACGGAACCCTGGACCAGTGGGAGACAGCAGGCAGAGAAGGACAATCCCTAGCTGGGAATTCAGGACTGGGGTTATCTGCCACTCCCTGGCTCGGGGGCTCAGGGAAGGATACTTTGCTCTGGTTTTCCCCCAGGGCAAAATGAATGGCCTGGGAAAATGTCCTCTAAGATCCTAAGTCCCTAGAACTCACTTCCTCTGCTTACGTGGCTGTATCACAGAGCGCAGGGGGCCCCACAAATGGGGGGCGGGTGGGGGGAGGTTCTCGGGCGCCGGCCCGAGAACCAGGCATCCACTGCTCCCCACCCAGCCTGCTGTGGCTGTGGGGAAAGGAGGGCCAGAGCGCACTTCGCAGAGAGAGGTTATGGCCACTGCGTGGAAGTGAGCACAAGTGGAGGATGCTCTGTGGGTGAAGCTACGGGCGGGTGGCCCCTAGGCTGGCCCGGAGGAAGGAACTCCCACCACTTCCGGGCTGGAAGCCAGAAGGGAGCAAGTAAGGATGTGACAGAGTAGAGCACAGTGGGCCCTCTAGGCGAGAGGCTGACCAAGCTAGACAGAGGCAAGGGTAAGCAAGCCAGCAGCTACTCACACTCCAGGAGCTCAGGCCTGGACTTGGCGAGGAAGGTCTCCAGCACCTTGGCCTTGAGAGACACTGGGGTCGACGGTCTGGTGGGGACTTTGGCCTCAGCTGGATGAAGAAGAGAGAGATGTTTTCAGAACAAATGCAGAGTGGGCAGCCCACTGCCCCTGGCCCACCAGAACTCACCCTCCTGGCCAGTTTGTTTGAGATCCACTAAATGTTCTGGGGCTCCAAAGGTGGGAAGCTTGCTGGCTGAGACAATGATTGGGGCTGAGGGAGGAGACGCATGAGTTGGGGACATGACAGGGTGACCTGATGGCCTATACTCCCTGCCACGCTGATTCTCAAGAGCTGCTTCCACAAACACACACCTGGACAGCCACGGCGACACAAATGAGTCCAGACAGGGCAACACTCATCCTATTGGTCTTATGCATTTACACTTGCCACCTCCAAGCCCAGGCCTGGCTGCCAGCACGGGACACAGTCACAGAGCCCAGACCCCCAAACCCCATGGCTCAGCTTTCCCTGCTGGCATTCAGTTCTACACTCAGGCACTCAAGAAACAAAAAGATGCAGAAATGCGTAACTTACAAGGTTTCTTGGGTTTCTTTTCTTCTTCTGAAAAAGAAAATTTTCAGAATTAACATATTTTAAACACAATGACACTTTCAAAACACCATAATAACAATCAATGCACTAATGTGACCCATACAAATAAAGCTAGGATGTTTTAAACTTGAAAAATATAAGGGGTCAACAGGCAAATCAATCTACGGTGATAGAAACCTGAATCATGGTTTTGGTAGGGAGGGGGCTCACTAAAAAGCAGCATGAACGAATTTCCTGGAATAATGGAAATCTTTATCCTGATTTGGGTAATGGTAACACAGATGTGTGCATTTGTCAAAATTAATCTAACTGTACTTTTAAGATCTGGGCATTTTACTGTAGTATTAAATTATATCTCCGCAGAAGAAAAAATGCAAAAACAAACACAAAAAAAGACCCACATAGGGAGCAAGCCAAAAAAATGTGCTTGCCAAGTACCACGATAGTCTTTAGAAAGTATCACGAGTGTGTGCCTGTGGGAACTGAGTTTAGCTAAAACACCCGTCCGCAAAGCGTGGTCCCCAAACCAGTAGCATCAGCATCACCTGGGAAGCTGTAGGGATGCAAATTCTCAGACCCACCCAGACCAGCTGAAACTGAGAGTCTGGGGGTGGGGCTCAGAAGTCTGTCTCTTACAAGCCCCTGGGATTGCGATGAGGGCTCAAGTTTGAGCAGACTAGAAGATTTCAGGTTCCCTTTCTGCCACCTTCCCCACCACTGAAATGATAAGGGGGGTTTTGGATCTCATCCCTGCCTGCCTGCAGGATACTGTACATTCCAGACCAGCCCTGCTCTCTCTCCACCAGACCCTCCCTGGTCCCACATGCCCCACTGGCTCCCCGTTCCTCCCGCTTCAGAGCCGTATTTCTCGGGAGTCGTTCTCACTCTTCCCATCTCCCCCCTGCTCCTCTCCTGCCCACTGCCGCTGGACCAGCATCTTGGCAGGACCCCAGGCTATGACCTTGGCCTCAGGCAAAGGGCCCCCTCCCCAGTCATCACGATTCTTAGGAGCCTCATCCACAGTGATGAGCCTACCCCTTCCTTGCCTGTTTCCCCGCCTCAGCCCCCAACAGCTCACTCACATGAAGAGCGGGGCTTATGAAGTGGGGCAGCGGGAAGGAGGCTTTCAGGAGCTGTGCCTTGAGAAGGCCACAGGTTTACAGTACCTCCCTCTTCACACAAGGTGCCCTTCCACGTTTTCAGGCTCCGCTGATGGCTCCCTCCTCACCTGTCCCAGGCATCCCAGTCCCCGACCCCATTCCACTCAGGAACTGGTACCACACATTTGTCTGCCAAAGACAACCACTAAACACTAACACCAAGCAAACAACAACAAAAACCAGCCCGGAGTTCTCTCATCCCAACCACCCAATGCGGGGCAGCCCTCCTCCGTCCTCACTGACTTTTTGGCCAACAGTTCGGTGACATATGCCCGTCCTTTAGAGAGCTTTCACCATCAGTGTCCCATGTGAACCTCACACAATAATCCCATGAGGTGGACATCATTATGGTCCAAATTTGACAGATGAGGAAACTGAGGACCATTCTTCACCCCAGCCCCATCTCAACAGGGTGATTTCGCCCCCAAGGGCGAGCAGAAATTGATTCTTAGGAGGTGAGGGGGAGAGAAGGATGGAAAAAACTTGTTCTTTTTATGTGTAAAAGCACAGTATATAAACAGATATATCATATGTGCGGTATTAAAATTTCATGGATGGGGGTGATTAGGAAAAAAATTTCTAAAAGGGCCTGAGAGGTAAGAGCAAAGGAGGGCAACAGGGAAAAAAGGTTGAAGAGCTCTGTGATGGCAGAAACACATCCCAACCCGAGGCTGAACGGCACTGGGCTACGGTGAGGCTCAGCCTCTGCTCAGGGGGTCACCCCAAATGCCAGAACTCGGGCATCGTAAGTATTTCTCAAGACAAGCCAGCTTCGGTCATCTTGCTGTTCCAGGCAGTCAGAACATCCAGTGCTGATGGCCGGTCCTCCCGCGTGCGCCAGCAGGGCTCCTGCAACAGTCCTGCCACCTCCCCTCAGTGGGGTCAGACAGCACTTGCCTCCAGGTGCGCCTGGGCCCCGCGGAGCCTGGGATGGGCTGTGCCCCACGGACAGGAGCCGTGACGCCTGCCAGTGCCTCAGCCCGAGCACCGCCTGCCACAGTCGCTGCGGCCCCAGGGACAGAGGTGGGGTTACTTTACTTACTTGGGGTCTTCTTCATAGGCCGTGGGGGTTTCGGCATGTGCGGCAGGTCATGTCCTCCAGGGACCCCTGTGCCAAAGAAGAAGAGGGTAGTCTATGTGGCTCTTCCAAACCAAGCCTAGGAGCCAGCCCCGCAGTCGGCAGGCGGGGAGAGGGCTTACAAAGTTGATTTCCGCTGACCTTCCCCATCCGATCATTTACAAGCACTAGAAACAAGATAACTGAAAGACAAATTCGGTGTGTTCCCTCTTTTCTCTGCCTTAAAATGCAGCCAGGGTGCAGTCTTTCCTCCACCAGCACCCAGCTCCATGACCTCTGAACCATCTGTGAGCTTTGGTTTCTTCCGACGTATGACGGGGATGACTCTCCTCGCTCGTGGTGGTGAGATCAAGATGTCTGGCATGTCGTGGTAGCTCCTTTCCCTCTGGTTCCTCTCACCCCTCCGTCCCCAGACCAGTGATCACTGACATAGCAGGAAAACAAATATGCAGGGCTAATCCATCAATGGCTTTCCCCTCTGTGCCGGGCGCTGGGGAGAGTGTTGGATGAAAACAGACCCAGCCCCTGCCCTCACTGATCACAGTCTGGTGGGGGAGACACACGGGAATGGCAAGGAAGAGTAAAATGCGCTAAGGGCCCCAAGGGATGATAAGGACCCGGCAACCTGGTCTGAGGAGCAGGAGTGGCGACAGGGGAGGTTTGCTGAGAAATGGAATGTTTCAACTGACCTCTGAAGGGTGACAGGGTGTCACCTGGTGAAGATGTTGGAGTCTGAGCCCTCTAGGCAGTGGGGGAGCATGTACAAAGGCCCTGTGGCAGGAAGCTTAACATTTTTTTTTTTTTTTTTTAAGCTTAACATATTTGAAGAATTATAGAGTGTAGAGGGATGTATGGGAGGAGGGGGTAACTTCAGGGCTAAAGAGCCAGACGGGGCCTGACCAGGCAGGGGCTGACAGCCAGGGTCAAGAGTCTGGTCTGCAATCTAAAAGCAATGGAAAGTCTCTGAACAGGAGGCAGGGGAGAAGGTGCCAAGAAATCAGATTTGCATCCTGAAAAGCTCTTTCCAGCTGCAACAGGAGTGGATGCAGAGGGCCTCATTAGGAAGCTGCCACGGGTGATTGCAATGGACAGCAGGTGACTGGTGGCTGGCAGGGAAATCAGCTGACTGAAGCACGAGGTGTTTAAGAAGCAAAATCTGACAATGGGTTGGATGTACGTGGAAGGGCAGGGGGTATTACCAAGGAGGAATTCCATGTTTCTCTGACCCCCAAACTAGCCACTTCCCTACCAAATAACACTGACAACCCAGAATCCATTCAACCCGTCTGAGCCAACCTCAGACTCACAAAAAAAAGCCTATCTAGAAAGACCCTTCATAACATCCAGCCCCCAAAAATATTTTAGGAAGGACAGCTACAATCTCAGGATGAGGCAGAAACTCCCCACTACCTCCTAGATGGAGAGCAAATGTTTTATAACCCCCGAAACTCAAGTCCCAATGCTCCAGTTCAGGATTTCTCTCCCACCCCAAAACACTGAGGGGACACATCCCATTTCAGAGGTCCCAGTGGAAAGCATAGGAGGTTGCTAATAGTTACCTGGGATGATGAGCTCCTCAGGCTTCTTGTCCTGGAACTGTTTGAGGTACTGCTTCAGCTCATTTTTGAGCTCAGAGGTGCCCTGACAGACACCCTTTATCAGCTCGTGATTCAGCTCCACCTTGGGGACATAGACTGGCTTCGTTGTGATTCCTTGCAGTTTTGCTGCTTTCTGCAACAAGCCAGGGGGTTAGTTCAGGCAGCTCTGGTGAAGCCAGGGCCTGGGCTCAGGCCTCATGAACCCCAGAAGGAGCTTCCCTGTGCCCATGGGCACTAAGTCTAATCAACCTCTCAAATTAGAGCCAGAGGTCACTGGGGGTTAAAGTGCCACTTCAAGACACAGCGATCTGGAGCTGGAAGGGCCCTCAGAGGTCCCTCACCTTACAAACGGGAAAACTGAAGTCAAAAATGACAAGTGTCTTGCCAGGACCTCTGCCAATTCGTGGCAGGGACAAAGCGGGGACCCAGATCTCCTGACCCCCACGGACAATGCTCCTTCCACCCCTCCAGCTGTGGCTGAAGAAGTACAGGAGACTCATCACCATCTCCATCCCGCAAGGACCAGCTCTGAACACATGTCCTGAAAATAGACAGGAATGCCTGGAAGGCTGCAGGATTCAGCCACATATCCAATGAAGAAGAAGGATCTTACAGAAGGTTCCAGACCTGGAGACCAAATCATGTCATACAGTATCCAGAGGGCCAGATGTGGACTCGGAATCCTTCTGTAAGAGCTCAAGGCGGCTAGGCCAACAAACAGGAATGAGCATGTGAGATGAAACTTAATGCCATCCAGCCTAGGTGTGGCCAGAAGACCCTGAACAGAGAAGAGAAGGTTGCCAGGCACTCCTGTCCCTCCTCAGGACCTGAACATGGAATCTGGGCCTTGGACGTGTCAAAGCAGCACGTCACCCAATCAACGGGCCACCCCAGAACATCTGCCGCGTGCCAGACACTCTGCCGTGCACTGGACATGCTAGGAGGATGAAGGGCCCCGCCCGAAAAGAGCTGACAGCGTTTTGGTTTTTTTCTCTTTTTTTTTGGCCACGCTGTGCGGCATGTGGGATCTTAGTTCCCTGACCAGGGATTGAACCCACACCCCCTGCGTTGGGAGCACGGAGTCTTAACCACTGGACCACCAGGGAGGTCCCCTGACAGCCTTTTAAACAGACATGAAAACAAGGACATCTAAAACAACGTTGTTGAGGGCAAGAGCAGAGGCAGGTAACATGCTCCGGATCGCCAGCAATGGCAGAATAACGGGATCTGAGGACAAAGGACAGGGTTTACTAGGCAGAGGCCAGCCACAGCATTCCTTCCCAATGCCCGGTGCATCTGAGGAGTGCTCTGCTGTGGTTAGAGCACAGGGCATGGGCAGGGGGTGGCTGGCAAAGGCAGGCTGGTCACCAAGGTCCTGTGGGAATGTGAAATCAGAAAGGGCGGGGAGTGGTGCCTGTGCTTTAGAGAGACACTTCCAGGGGCTGTGCAGAGGCAGGATGGAGGGAAGCGGTGGGGGCCTATGCAGTAGGCAGCATGCTAAGATGGCCCCCAAGACTCCTGCCTGCCCCGGGTACACATCCTATACATCCTCTCCTCCTAAGTATGAGCATGACACTGAGTATGAAAGGATATTACTCCATGGTTAGGTTACATTACATGGGAAAACTGAAGGAATACTGAGATGTAATTAAGATCCCGAATCTGTTGGTTTTGAATTAATCAAAAAGATGATTCTCCCAGGTGGGCCTCACTTAATCAGGTAAAAGTCCTTAAAAAAGGAACTGGGCTTTCGGGGAGGGAGAAATTCTCTGCCGGTTTTGAAGAAGCCGGCTGCCAACTCGAAAGAGGGCCACACAGCGAGGAATCACAGCAGCCTCTAGGAACTGCGGGTGGCCCCTGCTGACAGCCAGCAAGGACATGGGGACCCCAGTCCTGCACCACAAGGGACTGAATTCTGCCAACAAGAATGTGAGCTTGGAAGACAACCTTGAGCTCCAAAAGGAATGTAGCCTGGTGAGACCTCAGCCATGCCCTGAGCCACAGAAAGTGTGAGATAACAGATAGATGTTCTTCTAAGCCACTCAGTTTGTGGTAAGTTGTCATGAAATGCAGAAAACTAACAGAGCATGTGTCTCAGGGATGCTTCCCATGACCTCATACAGCCTCAGCTCCTCGAGGGCCCCAACGCACCCACAGTCAACATCATGACGCTAGGCAGAAAGAGTATTCAACGCCCTCATCTTGACCCACCTCCAGAAACTCATACTCGTCCCCCTTAGTCAGGGCAAGTTCAATCTCTTCCTTCAGGGTCTGGATCTCACTCTTCTTCTTGAGGAGGATCTGATAAATGTTGTCAAACTTGCTGTTGACCCTCTTCTCCTCTTCCTTTATCTTTCGTGTGGAGCTGGCCTCTGAGGCATCAATGAGAGCCTTCATTTCCATGTATTCTTGTCTAAGCTGGTCTATCTTCCTGTGTGCAACCTCCTGAGAAGCCAAAACAAGAGGGCATCCATCAGACTGGCAAAAAAGCTAAGCTTGAGACACGGAGCGCCAGGAGCTCTTACCTATACTTCCTGGGAATACAAAGGGATGCAACCACTTTGGAGAGCAAGATCTGGTGTATTTGAAGGTGCTCATACCCTTTGACCAGCAACTCAATCTAGGAATATACTCTAGAAAAAATCTGGAGACTTCCCTGGTGGCGCAGTGGATAAGACCCCGTGCTCCCAATGCAGGGGGCCTGCGTGCAATCCCTGGTCAGGGAACTAGATCCCACATGCATGCTGGAACTAAGAGTTCTCATGCCACCACTAAGAAGCCCGCGAACCGCAAGTTAGGAGCCCACGTACCGCAACTAAGGAGCTGGCGAGCCACAACTAAGGAGTCCTGGAGCCGCAACTAAGGAGCCCACCTGCAGCCACTAAGACCCCATGCAACCAAGTAAATAAATAAAGAAAAAAATCTCAGAACCTGCCCAAGAGACACACAAGAATGCTCTAAGCAGCACTGTTTGAATTAGCAAAACCCTGGAAACAACCTGAATGTCTATCAATAGAAGACGGAAAATTATTCACAGGATGGAATATTAAACAGTAATAAGGGAAAAACAACTTGTAGAAGAAGACATACAATATGATGCTCCTTACATAAAGGTTAGAAACAAACAGAATGGTAGTATCTATTGTCAAAGGAATACATACGTACATATTACAAGTATAAAGAAACACATGGGAATGGATAAATTCAGGATAGTGGTTACTTCTGGAAGAGAGGAAGGGGGATATAAAAAGGGAGAAGCAAAGCAGGGGCTTCATCTTCCATGGCGATATTTTATTTCTTAAGCTGGAAAGCAGTTCATGAGTAATTTTTTAAAGGGTATGAAGCTGCTCTAGAAAATTTCCTCTAGAACTGCGCTATCTAATACCATAGCTACTTGCTACATGTAGCTACAGAGCATTTGAACTATGGCTAGTCCAAGTTAAGATGTGCTATAAGTGTAAAATAAAAGGAATCTGAAATATCTCATTAACACTTTATACTGATTAAAATAATATTTTGGATATACTGAGTTAAATAAAATATATTATTAAAATTAATTTCATGTGTTATTCAAATTAGAGTTATATACAGTATAAGGCTCACTTTATATTTCTAGGGGACAGCACTGCTCTAGAAGCTGCAGTTTCGCTTTACATGTTGGGAAACCTCAATAGCTCAGGATCAAACGTGACAGAAACACACATAAGAGGGACAGGAAGATTGGAACTCAATTATTTCTTTTTCTTTCTTTTTTGGCCACACTGCGCAGCATATGGCATCTTAGTTCCCCGACCGGGGATTGAACCCGTGCCCCCTGCAGTGGAAGCACGGAGTCTTAACCACTGAACCACCAGGGAAGTCCCAGGAATTCAATTATTTCTTTAACCCTGCCACCTCCAATGTGACTACCAATGTCCCTGAGTATTCATCCTCCTTCTGCTCCCGTCAATAAGAGAACACCCCTGGAGTTTAGACCAGCACGTGGCTGCCCAGCCACAGACTACATTTCCCAGCATCCCCTGCAGCTGGGCTTGGTCATGTGACTAAGCTGCTCACAACAGGAGCAAAAGTGATAATGGCAACACTCTCCTTCCCCCTTCTCACAGGCTACAGCAAAGATGTAATGGTGACCCAGCTGCAACCACAGAGATGAGGAAGGGCAATAAAAAGGAAAGAACTCTGAACTCTGAAGGATCACATGGAGCAGAGCCATCCCAGTAGCCTGGGTTGCTCAGGTCCCACTAGTCTGGGTTCTTCACCTGAACTTTCGCAGGGAGCAAAATAAACGGCTATCTTATTTAAACCTCTGATTTTGAGGGGTATCTCTGTTACAGCAGTTTAGCCTGCCCCCCCCCCACTGATACAGGTATTTTCATGTGCATCCTTTCATTTAAGCCTCATAACTCACCTCTGGAAAGAAGTTGTGATTGCTTCAAAACTAAGGCTCAGAGATCTGCCAACACAGGCTAGTATTCTAACCCAGATTTCATCTAATTAAGCCACAGCTGTGGCAATAAAACTGAATGCTGTAGCTCCAGACCAGGATGCTTAAAAATCAAATCTTCTTTCAATATAAAAGCATTGTAACCTTATAAAAACTGTAAAAAAACTAGAGGGAAAAAAATATCCCTAATTCTACCACTCCAACACTTGCACTACTATTCCTTTATTATATTTCCTTCCAGTCTTTTTTCCTATACTTCCTGTAATGGGTTGAATGGCAGCCCCTCAAAAGATATGTCCACGTTTCAGAACTTACTTAGAAAATGAGTCTTTGCAGATGTAATTTGGGTAGGAATCTTGAGATGAGATCATCCTGGATTACCCAGGTGAGCTCTAATCCAATAGCAAGTGTCCTTATTAGAGACAAAAGAGGAGAAGACGGAGGAGGCCATGTGAAGATAGGGGCAGAGATTGGAGTGATGCAGCCACAAGCCAAGGAATACCTGAGCCACAAGAGGCTGGAAGAGGCAAGGAAGGATTCTTCCCCAGAACCTGCGGAAAGAGTGTGGCCCTGTCGACACTTTGAATTTGGACTTCTGGCCTCCAGAACTGTGGGAGACCACATTTCTGTTGTTGTAAGCCAAGTCTGCAGTAACCTGTTACAGTCGCCCTAGAAACAAATACACTTTTTAAAAATAAATAGATGCAACTTTTACTTCCTGTTTTTCTCCCCCTTAAATCATAACCACTTTTTATATTACTATATTTTAACCCTAATTTTTAATGGCTGGGCTTGTAGGTAGGCTTTGAGTCTGTAAAGGATCTCTCTGGGCACATAGCTTTTTGCATGTTCTGCAAGGCTGAAGTTGAATTCTGACACTGTGAGTGAACCTGACACAAGCCTTGCCCTCCCCAGAGGTGAAGGGAGGCTCCAGGGCCAGGCTGGTGGCGGGGAGCCCTGTCTCTCACCCGCACGTCCTGCTGCCTGGCTCTCACGTCCTCCAGTGCTCTCGACGCCCCGTTGATCTGACTGTACGTGACAGTCAGTTTATGCCTCAACTTGTTCTGCGGAGAAAACAAACCGAGTGAGAAAATACCCCATCCAGCCCCCCACCAGCACCCAACACCAGCGACTGCCCTCAAGTCTATCCCACAGGTGTTTCCACCACCCCAAGTCTCACCTGCTTGTAGCTTTTTTTTTATTAAGTTTGTTTTTTTTGATGTGGACCATTTTTAAAGTTTTTATTGAATTTGTTACAATATTGCTTCTGTTTTATGTTTTGGTTTTTTGGCCACGAGGCACGTGGGATCTTAGCTCCCCTCTGTACTGAAAGGTGAAGTCTTAACCACTGGACAGCCAGGAAAGTCCCTGCTTGTAGCTTTTTGAAGCATTCTCATATTTACTGCCTCCCTTCATCCTTTCAGGGGAACTGGACAGTAAAGAAGTTACAAGGATAGGATTTGGAGCCAGACAGACAAGACTCAATACCCAGCTCTTCAGCTGTCTCTCACTTGTTTCTTTGGCCATGAAATAGATATCAACGCAACTGTTCCCACCCCGCGGGGCTAGAAGGAGAATTAACTGAAGCAGTGTTAAGTCCTCAGCATAGTGCCTGGATCTTAGTCAGGACAAATGGCCTTAGTAAACTTCAGCTTGGATTATTATGAGCTTCTTCACTAGCACCCATTTTATAGATGATGAAACTGAGGCAAAGAGGACAGCAAGGTGGTCAAGCTCACACAGACAGAACGAGCTGGGGCAGCTGCTTCAGAAAGTGGCAGGCGGGGTTGTACAAACCAAGCCTCCCACTGCAAACAACCAGAAAAGCAGACAAAATATTGGGGGAGGGGGATCTATTAAAAACCAATAGGGAGCTAAGAAAGGAGGGAAGGATTATGTAATTAAGATCCAGAAGAAGGAAACCCAGAGAGATAAGCCTGGCATCGGGGGTTGTTCTCCCAGAGCCATCTGCCAGTTCCGGAAGACAGCTGGGAGGGCCTCTGTCAGCCTCGGAGAGGCAGGTGGACAAAGATCAGAGTCCAAGGCTCACTTGATAAGCCCCACAGGCAGCGACCTCCAAGGGCTAAACCCTAGGATAGGGACGAACCAGCAGTAAACCAGCCATCGACAGTTCAGTCCCTGAAACTGAACTAAGGTGATTCAGAATTGCTAGGCCCCTAGCCTTCAGATACAAAGGTAAATTATGCACAGTGGAAGCTAATATCACCCAAGGCCTCTTAGTATTGCCATAAATTTTCATAATCAATATCCAATTTCACCCTACTCAGGTGAAATGTTGGGGCATAGAAATGGGTAGGAAAATCACCACCACCACTACCATAATGGGAGCTAGTGTTTATCATGTACTTACTCCAAGCCAGGCATTGTTCTAGTGCTTTCCATGTATTAACTAAAAGCAAAAAGCAACGCTAGGAGGTAGAGGGTTATCCCCCCTTTACAGATGAGGTCACTGAAGCACAGAGCAATTAAGTGGCTTGCCCTAGGTCACATCGCCATTAACTAGTGCTACAAGATCCTGGTGTTACAATTACAGACTTGTGTCCAAACTGAGCACACAGGAAAATTCTAGAAAAAAATGTATGTCCCCTAACTAGTTGGCTCAACAATACTCTGGCCCTCCCTTCCTCTTCCCTGCCTCTCCCACTCCACCACTGACCTTGACTCTGGATTTGAACCACCCAGAGAAGAGTCACATGTAAAGGCTAGAAGCAGAGACCAAGGCCACACTAACTCAACCCCAAAAGCCCAAGTCATTGATAGCGTTTCAGATGTGACCTCTGTGACAATGCCCTTTGACCTGGTCTCTAACAGTGGGGTTCACAGACTGGGGACTTGGGTCCTCCACATGGGAGGCACCGGAGTCCTGAGTCCACCCCACACCAGTGACCGGGCCAAGCTGGGCTGGCTCTGCCACCAGTACTGACCAGCAGCAGGGCTGGAAAAGGAGACAGGTTAAAGGACTGAGCAAGCCAGGACAACGAGGGGAAGGGGAGAGATGGCAGGAAAGCCTTGTTAAAAGGATTAAAAAGCCCAGTGTGTATGGCATACAAATAATCTGGGCGCAGACTCCAGCTCCAGGTCCTGGAGGCTGAGAGGGAGCTGGGGCTCCAGACCAGGCGGAAATGGGTCCTTCTGCCCCTACTTGCCTTCAGCCTCCTGGATAAGAACTTCTAGAAGGGTCTTTCGATAGGAGCCAGGCTGCCCTAGTCCTCAGAGCCATGCATCCTGAGGCAAAGAAGAGCTGGGCAGCCTAACACCCTCCATGCAGCAAACTCTCCTCAGGGAATTTCTGAGTAACAGAAATGATAGTGGCACTTCTATGGAGCATTAGCGAACTGTAAAACGCCATTTATGGAACACCTCATTTAATCTTCCCAGTAACCTTCTGAGATAGGTACTATTATTGTGCCCCTTTTCTGAGTTCCTAGCTAGGAAGCAGAGCCAGAATTCAAACCCAGATCTCAACATCCAGCTCTGGTCAGAGCCTGTGTCAACCAGCCTGACCCTGGGGCCTGCCCATGAGGCACTTCCCACACAATTCATCCCTTCGGAGCCTCCTGGTCACCCTTGGAGGTGGGGAGGGAATGCTATTAATCCCATTTTATGGATGAAGATAAGGTTCAGAGAACTCAGAGTCTTGCCCTGAACCACAGCGGATGCGGGGCAGAGCAGGGCTCCAGCCTCCGCAGGCCAGGCAGGTTCCTTCCTGCAACAGGTGGAGACCCAGGTAGTCTGGGCCTGAGATGGTGGTACCTCCAAAGTCAACTGTCAGGCACTGCCTGAGGTCTGACTTCTGGGACTCAGGGAGGAAGTACACAGAAACCCTGCTCAGACTGGAGAAGCAGACCAGGCCAGGGAGGAGCCGTGCCCGGACGGGAGCAAAGCCTTCACCCTGGCCCTGGCGCCACTGCAAACCTCCCACAGGCCTCATGTCTCCTTTGATGATACGAGGACAGCCCTTGTTCTCCCTGACAGCACTGCCAGAGTGAAAGGAAATCAGGCTTCACTCTGGAGCTCAGACTGATACAATGAAAGGTAGTTAGACTACACCTTTTCAGCCTCTGCCTGGAGTCCACAGGGGGAAATTATGATCCCCAAACCACTGAAATCATCACAGACCCAGAAGGCCCCTTAGGAATGAATCCACCCAGTCCCACCTCCTCACTTTACTGATGAGGGCCAATCCTGTGCTTTAAAGTGGCACAGGAAGTATATAGGGCGCTATGGTGCAGGAGTTTGGCTGTGCATCCTATCCAGGGATTCCTGGGACTCTGCCCACCCTCCCACCCATAACCGTCCTCCCTGGTCGCTGGAAGTCTCTGGCTCACCAAAGGCTTTTTCTCACATGACCTCAGGAATGTCCTATGCTCTGAACTCTGTGGACTTGGCTTTGAGGCTGGTCCATAGGGAGAAACAGCAAATGTGGAGTCAGACCAGCTGGGGGCCCAATGCCCACTTGGGTTAGCTCAGGTTAAATTAACTTCTCTGAACCTCCATTTCCTCAGCTGTAAATAACTAATTATACCCACCTCCCGGGTGCTACCCGGATTTATTGAGAGAACAGAGGTAACCCCTAGCGCTCATATCTGATGTTCAAAACCCTGTACTAAACATGTCAGACAAGTGCTAGGCTTAAGGCAAGCAATGTCCCTCCGTATAATGGGTGAGAGGGGTGGGGGCAGAGAAGGTGGACCAGGAATGATCCAGAAGGGCTGTATGTTCTCCCAGCCCCTTTCTACCTGGACCCTGGGGATGCCCCTGCCCTGATCTCAGGCCCAGCGAGGCCCATCCCCCGCACCCAGGTGATCCAAGTAGGCCAAGATGCCCACAGTGGTACCCTCTGCACAACCCAGCAGGCCCAGGCTGCCCCTCTGGGCCCTCATCCGCCAACCCCTACCTCCAGGTCAGTGCTGGCCTGACTCAGGGACGCAGGCGAGCAGGTCTTGTGCTCCACCACGCAGATGTGGCAGATGCACTCGCCGTGCTCAGGGCAGAAGAAGTCCCGCAGCCGGTTGTGCTGGGGGCACTTGCGGCGCATCAGGTCACGGATGGGCGGCTGCAGCGGGTGGTCCCGGAAGGCGGGGCTGTCGAGATGCGGCCGCAGGTGCTCCTGGCAGAAGGAGGCCGTGCACACCAGGCACGTCTTGACGGCGGTCGCCTGCAGGCAGTGGTCGCAAGCCACCTGGCCGGCCGGGTTGGGGGCGGCGGCCCGGGTGGGCGGCGTCCAGTCGTCGGGGAGCTCGGGATGGACCTGCTCGGCCTGCAGGAACTGCTCCACCACCGCACACAACACCGTGTTCTTGTGCAGCTGTGGCCGCGTCTGGAAGCCGGTGCGGCACTGCGGGCATAGGTACGGCGGGCCCTGGACGGCCCACGTCTGGTCCAGGCACGACCCGCAGAAGTTGTGGCCGCAGGGCGTGGTGACCGGCCCCTTGAAGGGCTCCAGACAGATGGAGCACGACAGCTCTTCGGCCAGGGGACACAGCTCCGCCATGGCGCTCCTGGGGGAACCCGACGAGACGCGCTGGAACCACGGCCGCGACTGCTGCACTATCGCCCGGAGGCCGCCAAGGAAACGAAACTGATCTGTGGGAGGGGCGGTCCCCGGGCCTTTCGGGAAGTCACGTGGGGCAGGCGGGGAGCGTGGGGGGTGGGGCGGGCCGCGCGGGGCCCCCGGGGTTGCTGACGTGCGAGTTGCGACGTTCGTACCCCGGTGGTTTCCGGGGGTTGGGTGCGGGGCGCTGGGCTCGGGGTTTCAGACGAGCCTCTCGACCACCAGGGGGTTCTTGCGGCCACTCTGCGGATGAGGAAACTGACGCCTCGCGTGGTGAACCCCGGATCCCGGGAGTGAGGGGACTACTGCACAGAAGCCCCTGCAGCAGGTACCTTCCTTCGGAGAACTCATCCGGACAGGAGTTGTCCGCACCGCCCCCGCGAGCAAGGCTGTCTTATCAGGACAGGGTCTTAAAAAAATAACTGCAGGAACAGTAAACGACTGACTGCCTTTTTTTTTTTTTTTTTTTTTTTTTAAATCCTTCCTTTCTCTTCCCTGGTCCTGGGCGCTGGCGTATCGGCTTACAATCTCTGCAGCCTGGAGCCCATGGTCACACACCCACACGCTCAGGCTTAAACTTGGTGATTTCTTTCCATGCCGCCGATATAACATGCTTTTTATTTTATTTTATTTTCCATTTCTACTTTACTGGAGTTCGGATTCAACCCAGTTTAACAAAGTTTTCCTCTCACACACATACATACACACTTGCCCGTGCACACACACACACAAATATAATTTTGAAACATTTTTCTCAAAATTGTTTATTTAGGTTTATTTTCTTTCATTTATTTTTAGCTTTGTTTCCCTCCCTGCTCTGGCCTGGGTGCAGGTAAAGTGGGTGTACAATAAGGGAGAAGTGTTCAAGAGAGGGGATGGGGAGCGAAGAGAAAGTGTTTTGGGAGGAATAAGCTGGAGTTTGCTTTGGGGATAGGGTGGGCAGCAAAAAGGAGGACAAGGTAAATGCTAATAGTGATCACTACCATTTATTGGGCACCTGCTGGGTGCTAGACAAGTCATAGATATCCTTATAATCTCTTATAATCCTTGTAAGCACTACAAGACAGAAGTCATTATATCATTTTACAGATGAGGGTCATGTATTTTATACAAAATAGGACTAGGCTACTAGCTCAGGATTGCTTTATTTAATATTCTAATTCCCGCTTTTCCTGTAGTAATAGTAACAGTAATAGTAATTACTATAGTAATATAATAATAGTAATTCTATTCCTCCAGGACTCTTTACCCCATTTCTTCTCTTTCATATTGCGTTGTTATTTGCATGAGAAGAAGGAAGACAGAAGAATGAGGAGGGTAGGAAATTAAGATTTATGTATTTAGCTATTTGGTACCTCATTTAATTCTCCCACTAAATCTTTGAGGTATAGTTATCTCATGGCACAAATGAGAAAACTGAGACTTAGAGAAACTAAATAACTTGTCTAAGGTAATGGTTATTGGCATCCAGACTATGTGATTACAGAAGCAAAGCATTTCCTACTATAAAATGCTGCCCCGCCTCCATGGGGAGCAGTTTCCAGGAAATGAACACTAAGAGATCCCCTCTGACCTAGCTCTTGTGTGCGAGGTGACCTGACTCATGCCAGAAGGCTTGTAGAACTCTCCTTCCAGGCAGAGAAGTTTAAAAAGGCTGGTTAGCCAGTGAAGAACACTAGGAGGGGCATACTTTATGTTTATCGAATTCTATGCAGTAGATATTTACTAAGACCTACCTAAATACATTCCACTGTGGTTAGAGAATATACTTTGTATTATTTCAATCCTTTAAATTTATTGAGACCCAAATGTGGTCTATCTTCTTATTGGTTACTATTTGCATGGTGTCTCCTTTTACTTTCAACCTATTGGTGTCTTTGAAACTAAAGTGTGGTTCTTGTGGACAGAATGTAGTCAGATCATGTTTTTTGTGCATTCTGCCAGTCTCTGCCTTTTAATTGGAGCATCTAATCCATTTACATTAAATTACTAAGAAGTAGGATTTACATTTGCCATTCACTACCTATTTTTATGTTATATATCTTTTTTGCTCTTCAATTTCTCCATTACTGCCTTCTTCTGTGTTAAATATTTTCTAATATACTCTTTTTATTCCTTTGTTATTTCTTCCAATTTTCTTTCTGCCCTCCTTCCTCTCCTCTCATTTAGGAACTCCCATCATGTGTATGTTGGTGAGCTTGTTGATGTCTCACAGGTGTTTGAGGCTCTGTTCATTTTTCTTTATTCTTTTTCTTTTCTGATTCACAGACTGAATCATCTCAATTGATCTATGTCCTGATTCATGATTCCTCTCTTCTGCCTGATCAAATCTGCTGTTGAGCCCCTCTAGTGAATTTTTCATTTCAGTTATTGTACTTTTCAACTCCAGAATTTCCATTTGGTTCTTTTTAAAAAATAATAATAATTTCTATTTCCTTACTGATACTCTATTTAAAGAGACATCATTCTCATGCTTTCCTTTATTTCTTTAGACATGATTTCCTCATGTTCTTGGAACATATTTAAAATAACTGTTGTAAAATATTTGTCTAGAAAGTCCAACATCTGTGCCTACTCAGGGACAGTTTCTGTTGATTTTTTTTTTTCTTATATGAGCCATGTTTTCTTGTTTCTTTGTATGTATCACCAATTGTCATCAATTTTTTGTTCAAAGCTGGACATGGACATTTAAAATAATACAATGTGGCACTGTGGACACCAGATTCCCCCCTTCCTAGGGTTTGTTGTTGTTATTTGTTTAGTGACTTTTCTGAATTAATTCCGTAAAGTGAGTATTCTTCATCATGTGTTTCTCTAAACTCTCTGCTTGGTTAGCTTCATGATCAGCTAATGACTAGATAAGGATTTCCTTAAGTGCCTAAAACCAGTAAGTTTCCTAGTGTTTTCCAAGGGCTTGGAGTTATTTGCAGACTATTGGTTTTTAAGACTACCATGGAGCTAGGGTGGGGGTAATGGGAAAAGGTCAAGTTAAAACCCCACAAAGCTTGCTGTTCTTACCAAGATTCAACCACTTTCTTTGAATAAGCATTTTTCTGAATTGTTGCGAGCTTTTTGCTAATTTACAGAGTTCTGAAAAAGTTGATCCTGACAATTTTTGCAGAATTTTTAGGGGTCCTTATTCTGCCATATTACTCTTTTAATGTCAGTAGACACTGTAGTAGTAACCCCTCTTTCATTCCTGATTTAAGTAATCTGTGTTTTCTTTCTTTTTTCTGGATTAATCCATCTAATAGATTATTTATTTTATTAATGTTTTCAAAGAACCAGCTTTTGGCTTTAATTTTCTCTGTCTGCTCTTTTTTTCATTGATTTCTTCTCATATCTATTATTTCCTTCTATTTACTTTTGGTTTAATTTGCTTTTCTTTTTCAAGTTTATTAAGCTGGAACATCAGATCATTATTGTTAAGCCTTCTTCTTGCCTAATATAGGTGTTTAAAAATATAAATCTCCCTCTAAGCACTGTTTTAGTTATATTCCACAAGTTTTGATAAGTGTTTTCATTATCAATTTCATTCAAAATATTTTCTAATTTCCTTTATAATTTCTCCTTTGTAATTTCTTTGTAATTACCTATAAAGATATGGCTTCATTTCCCACTATCTAGTGCTTTCCAGTATATCTTATTGTTATTAATTTCTAATATAATTCCATTTTAGTCAGCTCTACTATCTCAGATGTTTGTCTTTTGAAATATGTTGAGACTGGCAGGATGTTAATTTCAATATGATAATGAACTTGTCTGTTTCTCACTTTGTATTTGTCCCTTTTTTCCCCCATGTATTGTGAAGCTTTATTATTAGGTACTATTATGCATTGAATTATATCCTCCCAAAATAGGGTGGCTCTAACGCTTTGACAGCCAACGTAAGCAAAATATATGTTGGAGTCCTAACTCCTGATTTAGACATACAGTTTTGGAGGTATAATCAATTAAGATGGGGTCATTACGGTGGGCCCTAATTCAACATGATATAGGAAAATGCCATGTGAAGACAAATTCAGATGACACTGAAGGCAGAGATTGAACTGCTGTAGCTGCAAGCCAAGGGACACCAAAGATTGCCAGAAAATCCTCATAAGCTAGGAAGAAGCAAGAAAGGAGCCTTTGCTACAGATTCCAGAGGAAGCGTGGCCCTCCGATACCTTGATTTCAGACTTCCAGCCTCTAGAACTGTGAGAGAATAAATTTTTGTTTTACGTCTCCTAGTCTGTGGTACTTTGTTATGGCAACGCTAGGAAACTAATACAAGTACGTACACGTTAAGGATTTTATGTATTTTTTATTATTTAACCACTTGAAAGTCCCCCTTTATCTCTCATCATAATCTTTCTCTTAAAATCTACTTTGTCCAATAGCAACATAGTTACAGTAGTTTTCTTATCTTACTACTTGCATGGTATAGCTTTCTAACGTGTTAATTTCTTTTTTTTTTGTTTGCGGTACGCGGGCCTCTCACTGCTGTGGCCTCTCCCGTTGTGGAGCACAGGCTCCGGACGCGCAGGCTCAGCGGCCATGGCTCACGGGCCCATCCTCTTCGCAGCATGTGGGATCTTCCCGGACTGGGGCACGAACCCGTGTCCCCTGCATCGGCAGGCGGACTCTCAACCACTGTGCCACCAGGGGAGCCCTAACGTGTTAATTTCTATTTCTCTGTGTCTTTATGTTTAAAGTGTGTCTCTTGTAGACTGAACATATTTGGGTCTTGCTTTTTATGCAGTCTGACAAGCTCAGCCTTTTAATTAGTGTGTTTAGTCCATTTGTACTTAACATACTTATTGATTTTAAGTCCACCAAAATGCTACTTGTTTTTTGGTTGTCTCTTTGTGTTTTTTTTCCCTATGCTCCTCTTTTCCAGTCTTCTTTTGGACTAATCCAATATGCTATACATTTCATTTTCATTTCCTCTTATTGGCCTTTTGCCTATACTTCTATTTCTTTCTTTTTTTAACTTTTTATTTTATATTGGAATATAGTTTTTTTTCCCAAAGGTCAATAACTGGACTTTAATGAATAATTCTGGTAAAAGCGTTTGTGCACAGATATGCAGGTATAAAACATATATCAAAAATGAACAAAAAGAGGGCTTCCCTGGTGGCACAGTGGTTAAGAATCTGCCTGCCAATGCAAGGGACACAGGTTCGAGCCCTGGTCTGGGAAGATCCCACATGCCGTGGAGCAACTAAGCCCGTGTGCCACAGCTACTGAGCCTGTGCTCTAGAGCCCGTGAGTCACAACTACTGAAGCCCATGCACCTAGAGCCCATGCTCCGCAACAAGAGAAGCCACCGCAATGAGAAGACCATGCACCGCAACAAAGAGTAGCCCCCGCTCGCCGCAAATAAAGAAAGCCTGCGCGCAGCAACGAAGACGCAACGCAGTCAAAAATAAATAAATAAATAAAATGAACAAAAAGATTCCTTCTCTCCTTAAGTACATCTTAGAACAGCCACGACCAAGTTTAACTTGATATATGTTTCAGAGTTTAAAACCCAAGAAACTAACAAATTTTTGCACAAGTTTAACTTGAGACACATGCATTTATTGTCCTAACACTAGAAATACTTTCTTGACATTTGATTTGATACTCTTATTGGTAAGCTTTGCCTTTTAAAAGTTTTCCTGGGAGAAAATACAAGAAAAAAGTATCTATCCAGATTACCCATCACTCTTTGAACAATACTTAGGAATAACACAATCTTAAAATAGCTCAATTTTGAAAAACACTGAGAAAATGCTGGAGTGTTATTCTTATACTCAGGACCTCTTTTTGAAAAAGAAATGAGTATAAAAAAGTAATTTTGTCCTGACATTGGTGGGATGAGATACATTTGTACTGTTCACAAATTCTACACACAGGACTGTCTGTTTTAAATAAGATCAACACTAATAGGGAACAAGAAGTAGAGAAGCCAACTTTAGGAGATGCATTCATTCCAGGGTACTTGGTTAATGCCTCTCGGGTTTTACCAGCATATCTCTGAAAGGAGATGCACAGCCTAATCTCACAGCTATTTAACAGTGATCACTTTCCTTATACACAGAAAATATGCTTACCTCTTTGACAGCTCCAGTCTTGACTGCAAAGAAAAGGTTATTACAAGAACCCAATTCTAGGTGCCCAACTACATTTTGTCATCACAAATAGCTCTCAGTGTTTCTAAACAGGAGGATTATTGGCATTGCGTGTAACATAATTCTTAGTTGTGGGGGACCATTCCAGACACTTAGCATTCCTGTCCTATTCACTAAAAACCAGCAGTTTTCAAGGTCGCTGTGACAAGCAAAAACATACCCATATGTTTCCAACTGCCCCTTAATGAGAATCACTGAGATCCAAGATTAAAATCTATTAACTTCCTGACTCCCACAGAAAGCAACTGCTTCATTACCTTCAGTAACAATGACTGAAGAGGAACACGTTGTTTAAAAAAACATTGTAATTAAATATTACTTTGGAAAGACAAGCTGATTTCTTCACATCCACAGTGATCTGAAAGGATTAGATGCACATGTGCAAAACTTATTGTCCCCAAAGCACACATACAGTCACAGGAAAATGACTTTACCTTCTACTGGAAAATCTTACCCCATTTATCTTTAGTATAAAAATACGTCCACCCACTACAATAAGATAAAAAAACGTGTAGATCTTCTTGATAAATTCCCTCACACTGATGTTCCTGGAAACTGCTGTTGTCTTTGCTCCAAAACTTGCTAATATAATAGTTGTTGCTGTTTCTGTAAAAACCGCACCACTTCTGGACTTCTTAGTAAGAAGTCTTTTTTGATTTAACACTTGTTCTGAAAGAGTAGGTCTTGCAGGTTGATCCCCCGAAGATCCTGTTCTCTGTTTAATAGTAGAGAGTATACTCTCTGCGCTTTCCTCAAGTTTGACGTTTCCCGCGCTGCCAGCCTGGGCGGCCGCACTGCAATTCAGGGCTTGGTCACTTTTTCTTCTTCTTGTGCTTATCCTTGTACATCTTGTTGCGGTGTTTCTTGCACATCCAAGGCTTGCGCTGTTTGGCCACCTGGCTCGTGGTCTCGCTGCAGCCCTCGTAGGTGCAGGTCTTGCTCATGAGGCCCCCGCCGCTGCCCGCGCCGCTGCCCCGGCTCCGGGTTCCCGCGCTGCCGCCCTCTCCCCCAGAGTGGGTCTCTTCGTCCTCCAGATCCTCCAAACTAGCCGTGCTCTCGCCTCCCCCCGGGGTCCGAAGTGTCCAGCAGGTCTGTCTCATCTTCCCTCGCCTCCTCCTCGCCATCCCCCGCCACTTCGCACAGGTACCGAACGGGCTTGCCAGCCCTGGCGCTGCCCACCCAGGGCCGGAGCCTGCCGCAGGGTGCATTTCGGCCGCAGCCTCGTCCTGCTCTCCACAGGGCCGCATCACCAGCAGGGTAAACTGTGAGGCCGCAGCCAGGACGGGGGCTGGAGCCAGGGCCTGGCCGGGGTCAGGGGCGGGGGCCCCGGGGCGGAGCGCCCCGCTAGCGGCGCCGGCCCCGCGCCCTCGGCGACAGCCTGCACCTCCGTGCTGCTGAGAGCTGGCGAGGGTCCACGACCCCAACCTTTCAGCACCTGCCGGGCCCAAGTGCACTTAGCAAACCAAGACCCGGGACCCGCGAGAGGAAAGGGGGCTGGAATATAGTTGATTAACAATGTTGTGTTAGTTTCAGGTGTACAGCAAAGTGATTCAGTTATACATATACATGTATCTATTCTTTTCCAAATTGTTTTCCCATTTAGGTTGTTACATAATATTGAGCAGAGTTCCCTGTGCTATACAGTAGGTTCTTGTTGGTTATCCATTTTAAATATAACATTGTGTACATGTCGATCCCAAACTCCCTAACTATCCCGTCTTTCAATTACATTTCTGGTGGTTGTTCTAGGGATTATAATTTGCATCCTTAACTCATCACAGTCCATTTAGAATGAATATATTAAATGAATGAATATGTAAAATATGAGAATCTTATTACATTAAAATTTTATTTACCACCTTTTTTGCTATTGTTGTCATGTATTTTACACAGACATACATAATAAACCCCACACTATCGTGAAAGTCATTAACAAGGAAGTCATTAGACTAGGGTGGCTCTAACGCTTTGGCCCCCAAAGTAAGCAAGCCAAAACCTAAGCCAGAGTCAATTTCTATAAATGCCTCAAGGGTAAAAAATCAAAACTTGAGAACAGCCAATCACAAACAGCCAACTAGACTTTCCCAGATAATGCAACTGCTCAAGCTAGAGCCAGTTAAATAATTTCCATGCTTTGCTCCTGTGACTGCTCTGTAAAAGCCTTTTCCCTTGGCTTCTGACAGTAGAGTGCCCTCTAACCAGTTTCAGTTTGGCACTGCCTGATTCAAATCAATGTTTGCTCCAATGAACTCTTCAAAAGTTTAATGTGCCTCAGTTTATCTTTTAACAGTATTATATTATTACATTTACTTTATTTTTTTATAAATTTATTTATTTATTTTTGGCTGTGTTGGGTCTTCGTTGCTGTGCGCGGGCTTTCTCTAGTTGTGGCGAGCTGGGACTACTCTTCGTTGCAGTGTGCGGCCTTCTCATTGCGGTGGCTTCTCTTGTTGTGGAGCATGGGCTCTAGGCGCAGAGGCTTCACTAGTTGTGTCACACAGGCTCAGTAGTTGTGATGCACCGGCTTAGTTGCTCCCCGACATGTGGGGTCTTCCCAGACCAGGGCTCGAACCCGTGTCCCCTGCATTGGCAGGCGGATTCTTAACCACTGCGCCACCAGGGAAGTCCCCATTGTGGGTGATATATTTTAAGAAGTCTGAATTACATTGTCTTCCTTTAAAGGGTATTGATTTTTGTTCTGGTAGGTAGTTAAATTACAGGCATATCCTTTTGGCCATTTTAGCCTAGGTTTTATTCTTTATTAGAGTGGGTGTATTTCAGTTTGGACCTTTTTTTAAAAAAAATTAATTTATTTATTATTTATTTATTTTTGGCTGCATTGGGTCTTCGTTGCTGCATGCAGGCTTTCTCCAGTTGGGTAGAGTGAGGGCTACTCTTTGTTGTGGTGTGCGGGCTTCAGTAGTTGTGTCACGTGGGCTCAGTAGTTGTGGCTTGTGGGCTCGCTAGTTGTGGCACACGGGCTTAGTTGCTCCACGGCATGTGGGATCTTCCCTGACCAGGGCTCGAACCTCTGTCCTCTGCATTGGCAGGTGGATTCTTAACCACTGCACCACCAGGGAAGTCCCTCAGTTTGGACTTTAATCTTAGGGCTCAGCCCCTAAACTAAGACATATTCCTGACTCCTAAATTATGTCTTTTCTGGAGTCTCACCTGAAAGTCCAAAGTGCTCATAGAAGTCTCTGCACTCTGGCTTGGCCAGACACTAATACCTCTCAAAACAGCTCAGAACAGCACAACCTCTAGTATCACCATTAAGCTCTCAGCCCACAACAGATCGTCTTTGCTAGGCCTCACAGAACCTCACCCCTGTGCCTGTGCAGCCTAGCCCTCACCCAGGGACCATGGTGAATTCCTGTGCAACTTCCTCTTCTTTAATAACCTGCCCCCAATTTTCAGCTGCTTTAGTAGCCCAGTAACCCACTCCCTGCCCCCTCAGCTCACAGCAAGCCATCCTTCCACTTAGGTTTCACCTCCATGCACCATAGAAGAAATCTGCGATGATTGTGAGGCTGGCTTCACATGTTTCTCATCTCTCCAGTATCATACCCCTACACCAACCATCTTTTGCTTGAAAAAAGGTGCATCACATATCTCGTTCCGTTCTATAGTTGTTCAATGAGAGGGAATCTTGTGCCAATTACTCTGTTATAGCCAGAGGTGGACATTATTATGTCTTTTTTTACTTTTTAAAAAAAATTTATCTTCTCATTTCTAATTTCTCTTTATTTATTTTATTTATTTGTTTTGGCTGCATAGGGTCTTAGTTGCAGCATGCAGGATCTTTGTTGAGGCATGTGGGAATCTTTCTTGTGGCACAGGCTCTTCATTGTGTCCCACAGGCTTCTCTCTAGTTGTGGCATGAGGGTTTTCTCTCTCTAGTTGGGGTGCTCGGGCTCCAGGGCACGTGAGCTCTGTAATTGCAACACACAGGCTCTCTCATTGAAAAGTGTGAGCTCAGTAGTTGTGGCGCACGGGCTTAGTTGCCCTGCTGCATGTGGGATCTTAGTTCACCGACCAGGGATCGAACCCACGTCTCCTGCATTGGAAGATGGATTCTTTACCACTGGACCACCAGGGAAGTCCCCTATTCTGTCTTTTTTGACATCAGATTCTTTCAGAACTTTTGTTTCCCATGTTTTTTGTTTTTGTTTTTTTAATATTTATTTATTTTGGCTGCACTAGGTCTTCGTTGCAGCACATTGGGTCTTCGTTGCGGCATGCAGGATCTTTTAGTTGCGGCATGTGGGTTTCTTAGTTGTGGCACGTGGACTCTTAGTTGTGGCATGTGAACTCTTAGCTGTGGCATGCATGTGGGATCTAGTTCCCCAACCAATGACTATGTGTCCCCTGGGTTGGGAGCATGGAGTCTTACCCACTGGACCACCAGGGAAGTCCCTGTTTCTCATGTTTTTGATGCTCCTTTCTACTGGGGCCCTAAGCTTAGGCCTAGCCCACCCTTTGGATAATCCAGCACCACCCTGTCTCCTATTCCAATTTTTTCCCACTCTATCTTCTAATCCTAAAAATGGATTAAGATCAAGAGAATAAGGAGACAAGCCACAGAATGGGAGAAAATATTGGCAAAACACATGGCTGACAAAAGACTGTTACTCAAAGTATACAAAGAACTCTTAAAACTCAATAATAAGAAAACAAACAACCCAAATAAAATATGGGAAAAGACCTGAACAAGCATTTTACCAAAGAAGATATACAAATGTCAAATAAGCATATGAAAAGGTGCTCCACGTGATATGTCACCAGGGAAATGCAAATTAAAGCAAAGAAATACCAGTCTGCATTGATTAGAATGGCCCAAATCTAGAAGCCTGACAACACCCAACGGGAACTCTCCTTCATTGTTGCTGGGAATACAAAAATGGTACAGCTACTTTGGAACAGTTTAGCAGTTTCTTACAGAGCTACACATCGTCTTACCATTCAATTCAGCAGTCATGCTCATTGACATTTACCCAAAGGAGTTGAAAATTTATATCCACACAAAAGCCTACACACAGATATTTATTTCAGCTTTATGCATAATTGCCACAAGTTGGAAGCAGTCAAGATGTCCTTCAGTAGGTGAATGGGTAAATAAACTTTGGTACATCCAGACTATGGAATATTATTCAGCTAAAAAGAAATAAGCCATCAAGTTATGACATGGAGGAAAGTTAATGTGTATTACTAAGTGAAAGAAGCCAAGGCTACACACTGTATGATTCCAATTATATGACTTCTTGGATAAGGCAAAATATATGGAGACTCTACAAAGGATTAGTGGTTTCCAGAGGATTTTTAAGGTTATGAAACTATTCTGTGTGATACCATAATGGGGGGTACATGTCATTTAGTAATACATTTAGTAAATGCATTTAGTAAAACCCATAGACTGTACAACACCAAAGTGAACCTTAGCATAAACTATGGACTTTGAGTGATAATGATGTATCTATGTAGGTTCATCAATTGTAACAAATGCACCACTGTGGTCTCTGATGTTGCATGTGGGGGGTCAGGGGTAGGTGGGAACTCTCCCACAGTACAGTTTTTTGCTGTGACCCTAAAACTGCTCTAGAAAGAAAGTCTATTTTGAAAAATGGATTAGGAGTCAAAATGATGCTGGATTAAACAAATGCTAGAGGGAACTCCAGCTAAAGTAAATGTAACACACTTAGGGAATTTCCAGGAGAATGTGTTGTTTACATGGGTTATGAAGCCATCTAAAGCTAGACAGAGTTCATTTATACTTAGAACATTAGCCCATTCTTTTAACTGGACTCACAGAGGAAGCAATAGTTCTACGAATTCAAAACATCAAATAATTGCTTAACAACAAACAAACACGATGGGCATTTTAGAGCCCAGGAGTTTATCATCCTGAGTAGTATGCTTTACACTAATTTTAAAAATGAGTTGTGGGCCCCCCCTGGTGGCGCAGTGGTTGGGAGTCCGCCTGCCGATGCAGGGGACACGTGTTCGTGCCCCGGTCCGGGAGGATCCCACATGCCGCGGAGCGGCTGGGCCCGTGAGCCATGGCCGCTGAGCCTGCGCGTCCGGAGCCTGTGCTCCGCAACGGGAGAAGCCACAGCAGTGAGAGGCCTGCGTACCACAAAAAAAAAAAAAAAAAAAGAGTTGTATTTCTATGCATTTTATCCCCAATGATATTCACTGTGGCTTTTTTTTCATAATAACAGCAACCTGGAAACTACCTAAACATTTAGTAATAAAGGACTGCTTAAGTAAATTGATACATCCATGTGATGTGACAGTATACAAACCTCCACAAAGATGCTACAGGCGAATATTTAAGGACATGGGGGAATACTTTCATGATAACTTTTTTTTTTTGTTTAGTTTTTGAGGTGATTGTATTTTTATTCTAGCTTTAATTCCATTTTAAGAAAAACAGTTTGCTAAAATGTTTTATTAAAAATTATGAAACATTTGGGGAAAACATATTTTTACTTTGTTTCCCTATCTCTCTTTTTTTTTCTTTTGAGAAAGACCAAAGACACACCATCATTTTGCATCTGTTATATTTACTTATATTCTTTTTTGTTGCTATTGTTCTAGCCATGATGTGATATTCTAGGTGAAGTTTTTAACCACTATATAGCAACATCATTTGGGAGTAGGTTAAATAGCCATTTGCCTGTATTGATTTTATTTTTCTAGATATTAATGTTTTTTCTTTTCTCCTTTTTGGTTTTCTTGAAGTATAGTTGATTACTGTTGTGTAATTTCTGCTATACAGCAAAGTGATTCAGTTATATATATATATATATATTCCTTTTTTATATTCTTTTCCGTTATGGTTTATCACAGGTTATTGAATATTAGTTCCCTGTGCTATATAGTAGGACCCTGTTGTTTATCCACTGTATATATAATAGCTTACATCATGATAACATTCTTTTTTTTATTATTATTATTTGCGGTACGCGGGCCTCTCACTGTTGTGGCCTCTCCCGTTGCGGAGCACAGGCTCCGGACGCGCAGGCTCAGCGGCCATGGCTCACGGGCCCAGCCGCTCCGCGGCATGTGGGATCTTCCCGGACCGGGGCACGAACCCGTGTCCCCTGCATCAGCAGGCGGACTCTCAACCACTGCGCCACCAGGGAAGCCCCATGATAATATTTTTAAGTGAACAAAGCAACTATACAATTTGATCCTGTTTCATTTAAATTTATTTGTGTGTAGAAAGAGTTTATACATCAAAATGTTTAGTTATTTGTGGGTAAATGTATTATGGGCATTTTTCTTCTTTATCATTTATGCATATTCTAAATTTTTACAATGTGTATATTGTTTTTAAGAAGAAAAATATATAATTTTTAAAATGAGTTGAATGATATGAACAAAAAGGAGTTAATGTTAGAAACAGGGAAGATGTTGATTTTTATCAACTTTATTTCCACAGAAGAATGATGGTTCATGACATTAAGCAAAGTGTTATTACATTAAATTAGAATCATACTAATGGTCTCATAATGTACCCCCCGCCCAAAAAAAGGAAGTAGTAAGTGGACAGTATTTTCTATAGTTTGCCCTTCTTCTATAGGAAATGGCCAGGTACGCCCCTTATATACCAGGAGCTTTGTATCAATTTTTTAGGAACCCTCACAACTCTGACTTTGCGTTCTCCCTGTTTCTTCAGCTCCCCGTTTCTTCGGAGCTGTTAAGTGACTTGTCCAAGTTCCTATGACTTTTATATGAGACATCTGTTAAAAACAAACAAAAACAAACAAACAAAAAAACCCCAACAACCTACATTATAAGATTCCGAAATACACACTTGAGCGGCTTAAGAGTCTTGCTGGTATAGCACAGCGGTCAGAGACACCAACACCAACTCCGGAGCTCAGAATAGCTGGTTTCAAATCCCAAATCTGCCGTTTATTCTGTGTGTCTTCTGGACAAATTACTTGGCTTCTTGGTGCCTCCGTGCGTTAGCCATAAAAGGGAGGCAACTTGACTTAGGGTTTCTGTGAGGATCAAATGAGTGAAGGTATGTAAAGCACTTAAAACAGTAAGAACTCAATAACTGATAAAGGTCAGCTGGAGTGCAATGTCACATCCATTCTCTTCCATCCTAGGAGCCAGATCATTGCTCAGATGCAGTATTGTCAGTGGAAAGCAGGGCTCCAACTCTGCTGATCTATTGTTCTTAGCTCCTGTCTGCCAGGGAGCCCTCAGTAGTTTAAATCGCCATGGCCTCTGAGGGTGTGCGACCTGCAAAAAGCTACCTTGAGGGTATGATCAGAGCGTTAGTATACTCCTTCAGTTAAATGAGCCAAAAGAAATTCTCTAAAGTTGGAGTTTTTCATCTGAGGTCCTTGGATCTCCAGTGTTACCAAGGTATTTAAAACTGTGTTTGTGGCTGTCCTTCAAACCCACACAGTAAAATCAGGGACATTATATTATAGTTGTACCTCATTTGGAAACAAAGATGGTATCTCCACTTTGTCCACCAAACTTGGCTGTTTCCAGAAATTAAATCTGGAATTCAAAATAGAAGATTAGCCATATTTTTATCACTGTCATTACTGTAATTATTTGACTAGCTTTCTCTAGATTGTTGCCCAGAATGAGATCCAAAGAGGGTTGGCGGACTGGCAGCTTTAATGCAATAAGTGTTTGGAAATCCAAGGGTTTTATAAGACAGCATTTGTTTTAAAAAATGGGAAGGGGGAGCATGTTACCTATATTTCTTCTATTTCTATATTGTTGTTAAAAATCTTAATATGACCATGCATGACACATCATACATTTGGATTTATATGGAAGGGAAAAAAAAAAACTAAAAATATTTCACTGGTTATTATCATAAAGAATTAAAAAAAAAAAAAGCAGCAAGACCCTTATTCATGTTGCACACAGAGCAGCTCATTCTAATTATCTATTAAGAGGCCAAAAACACATTCTGGAACTCAATTGTGCTTGGCTTTTTTTACCTAATGATTTTGCAAGAGCTCATTCTTAAGAGATTTAGCTCCAAACCTTTTGCTCAGCTCCTAACAGTGGAATTTTGTTTGTTTGTTTCTTCTTGCTCAGCTACTTAACCACGTGATGGGGAGGTGGGACCCTGCACGTTTGGCCACACCCCGTCAGCTGCTGGCAACTGGCCACTGCCAGGTCCGGATGTCCGCGGAGGCACCGTGATTGAGGCCCTGGGTCACATTTCCTTGGTGTCCCCCAGGCTCTCCGCCCCCACAGAGGGTTATGCTTTTGGACAATTGCAGATCCCTTATTCTTTCCGCCGTCGCCTGGGGTAATTGTGGAGCCTCAGGAAGACAGAAACATCTATGGTGGTCAAGGTTTGCTGTACATTTCTCACTCCATATTGGAAATCCATCAGGGCCTGTATCACTAAGCTGCTTCTGCATCTTCTCTCCCCGCGCCCACCCCAACCCTACAACTTCTGTCCTTCCTGTTGCCCAGTAGTTCTACTTTCTGATGTTTTCCTAAGTAACATTCCTACTGATACCATATCCCTTTAAAACCTACTACAAAATTATACAGGTATGGCATGCTTGTGGCAATACATTTACAGAGAGGAAGGATTAAAACAGTGAAAAGCCCCCGTCCATCAGTCCCTCTGTGCAGAGGTGATCACTATTAAGTTTCACAGAAGTCCTTCCAGAATATTTTTATCCATATCCTGTATCAGGAACCTCTTTTCTAATGCAAATGGGAAATATACTCTATAAATATATTATGTGCTACAATTTGCATTTTCACTTAATACTACATCTATGTCTTCCCTGGAATCTTCTACTGCTGGGGAGGTGGTAGAGCTTAGTGGTTAAGAGGACAGACCCTGAAGCGGACAACCTAGATCTGGACCCCGGCTCCCTCATCTGCTAGCTGTGTGATCACAAGCAAGGGACTTAACCTCTGTGCCTCAGTTTGCTCTTCTGTAGAAAGGAAATACTGACAGTTCCTATCTCATGTAAATGAATTAACACATGTAAAGTGCTTAGAAAAACATCGGGCCCAGAGCTATCGTCATCACCTCTATTCTCCAAACTTCCCTGTCACGATCTTCTCACCTCCAGTCGTGGGTCTCAGTCTGGGGCCCCTCCTAGGCTATGAGGATGACTGGGCCAGCATGGTGGTAGGGCTGCTCAGAGCTGCTCAGGCCATGCTGGGTCCACTTCCTGCTCCTGAATGAACTGCTGTGTCATGAAACAGTGTCCAAATGTGTGAGGTGCCCAAAGGGCTCATGGCACCCTGTGTGCCAAGACTTGGATCCCCACAGCTTTGGGCCAGCCAGAACCCATGGGTGGTCACCTCTGGCCACTAACAGCATCATTTTCTTCTCCCAGTATGCCCTACCAATATAATTCTCTATGTGAGCCCCTGTGTGAGAAAGGTCACAAAGCACTGCTCACAGCCCTCACTGAATGTATCAGTCCTGGCCCAAATAAAACATTCAGCCTCTGAAAGCCCTGAGCCAGCCCCCAGTTGTAGTAGCTGCGTCACTCCCTTTTTCCTCTGCAATGAAAGAGAATCTCAGGTTTGCCAGGTCAGCCCCCAAGAGAAAGCTTCACAGCAGAGAGCAGGTGTAGTCAAGCAGAAGTCCCTTTGAGTAGTCTGATGGGCAGGGCAGTGCCAGCGTTCCGCCTGTGTCCTCCCCTGCCTCAGTACTTGGCAGATCTTCCTGTGCACGCGTCCCCTGTTTGGTTGGGGTTTGGTTAATGCAGCTTCCGACACAGCAGGTCTGGGGTGGGCGGAGACCCTGCGTCCCTAATCAGCTCCCGGGGGGGGGGCCGCTGCTGATGTGTGGACCCACGGAGCAGCAAGGTCTGGGCTCAGCCTGCTGAACCCTTTCCCCTAGTGTTTGAAACCCAGCAGCCAAGAGAGTGGTCTGTGCCATTGACCCCGAGGCTGTATCTCAGCGAAACCGACCTGGTTCAGTGGAAACTTGCTGGCTGAGATGTGTAACCAACACAACCAATGCCTTTGGACTCTGTTATGATGGGTTTGTTTTTTAAAAGAAAAAAATTCAGACATTACCTTATAGCCACATTTCATACAGAAAAACCCTCCCCAAACCCTGCCCCAATCCAGTCACTTAACACGTGGGGTAGCATTACTGCAAGGTTAACAAATTTACCAGCCTGTGTGTCCTGCAGAGCAAACTGCCAATCCCCTTATATCCCAAATGCATTTTTTCTGCGGTTTCATTATACTTACGTTCCCATAATCTCTCACTGGTTCATCTCCGAATGACTTTTCTGTTAACTGGAACAAAACAAAACAAAACAAAAAACCACCTGAGTTGTTTTCTTAATATAACCACTTTGAAAGTGGAGATCATGTGTTCTAAGTGGCTAGAAACCTGGGAGAAAAGCTGTACCACTCAAACATGAGAATAAGACACAACAGTTTGGAGATAATGGGTGGATGTGCAGGAATCTCCAAGCCTCCTATTCTAAAAAGCATCACTGATGAGAATTAGATGACTGACTTCCTCCTACCTGCCAGAGGAAATTAGAGAAAATCTAAACATGACAAATATGACATGAAATATGACACAAGTTATTTCTAACAGGTGAAAATAAATTAAAAATAAGGGGGTTCAAGTGCTACCAAAAATTTGGAGCAGGACCTTAGGCAAGTCACATAATGGAAACATAAATGATAACTAATGTCTCATCAAGCACTTACTGTGTGCCAGGGCCTGTGCTAAAATGCTTTACACATTATTATCTCACTCAGTCCTCACCACACTCCTACTGGCAGATATTGTGATGAGGAAAATCGAGGCTCGGAGAGGTTAGATAACTTGTCTTATGAAAAAACTACTAAGAAGAGTATAAGGCAGAACTGTACCTGGTTCATCAGACTCCAGCACCCATGTCCTAACCACAAGCATCTCTGTTATTTCACCTATGCTGAGTCTGCCGTTTCAGGGTAAAATGGAGGTTGGGCTTCATTATTCCAAAGGTGGCTTCTGGCTTTAACATTTTGTGACCCTACAATGACCGAAGATTGTATGCTTAGATTCCAGCAAAGACTCACGGTTCAGGGCGTCCCTGCTGGCGCAGTGGTTGAGAGTCCGCCTGCCGATTCAGGGGACACGGGTTCGTGCCCCGGTCCGGGAAGATTCCCACATGCCGCGGAGCGGCTGGGCCCGTGAGCCATGGCCGCTGAGCCTGCGCGTCCGGAGCCTGTGCTCCGCAACGGGAGAGGCCACAACAGTGAGAGGCCCGCGTACCGCAAAAAAAAAAAAAAAAAAAGACGACTCACAGTTCAGACCGGAGCTTTATTTCTCCCTTGAGTCCACTGGGACACGGAAGAGATGATATTCTCCTGGCTGACCCATTCCCATGGGGGTGCCTGGACTGTTTAAAGAGCTGGGTGCTCACTGTAACCCCACTCTCATTTAGGCAGTGAATCTTTAGAATGAACATCTTAAAACAGGATACCTAAATATAACTTGAAAGTGAAATGAATCCACCGTAAAGAATATCCTATGCTAATACTCAGTAGTGACTTTTCTTTCTGAAGTTTAAGTTGGAGTTTACTTCATTTTTATTTATTTATTTAATGGGGCCACGCTGCGTGGCATGGAGGATCTTGGTTCCCTGACCAGGGATAGAACCCGTTCCCCCTGCAGTAGAAGCACAGAGTCTTAACCACTGGACCGCCAAGGAAGTCCCAGAGTTGGAGTTTATTATTATTATTATTATTATTTGGCCACTCCACACGGCTTGTAGGATTTAAGTTCCCTGACCAGGGATCGAACCCAGGCCCTTGGCAGTAAGAGCAAGGAGCCCTAACCTCTGGACTGCCAGGGAATCCGCCAGAGTTGATTAATTAGCTTCTTTTGAGTCTTACTAAAGTCTTAAGAGTAGACCAATACTTTCTGAATGTAACGTTTTCAAGCATTACTTTAACACTTCATTATAAATCTAAGGGTGGGTTAGTCTCATTCTACAAATGAAGACACTCACCCTTTGTCACCCAGCTCAGATGAGGACCCAACTCGGATTTCAAAACCCGTTTTCTTTCCACTATGACAGCAGTTCTCCAGATGTAGTCTGTGGACTCCTGCAGGTCCTCTAGATGCTTTTGGCGGGGGTCTGTGAGGTCAAAACTCCTAAGACATCATTTGTCTTTTCACATCTTGATGTTTGCAATGACGGTTGCAAAAGCGACAAACTGCTGCACTCGAGCACCCATCTAGTCAGTGGTGTCCTTGGCCTCACTCGCAGTAGGAAAGAAAAAAAAAGCCAGTTGCGCTTAAGAATGTCCCTGATGGAGCAGAGACAATTGTTATTAAGTCGTGACCCTTAAAGGCACAGTTTCCACAGCATACCACAGTACGGCAGTTGTCTCAAGGAAAACCACTCGTGCAACTGGTCCCATTGTGAGCTGGACTGCCCCATTTTTCAGGGAACACCAGTGTTACTTGAAATAAGTACAGACAGAAAATCAGTGGTCATTCTGACATGGGTATTGGCAGACATTGTCTTGACAATGAATGAAGTGAGCCTCTCAATTCAAGAACAACTGACAGTGTTAGTTGCCGATGAAAAAATTTGAGCTTTCAAGCAAAAATTAGAATTTTGGAAAACTCCCATCTGCTATAGTGAGCTGATAGCTTCCCACTACTTAAAGACTTTTCTGATGAGATGAGGTGCTTGGCAGTATTAATAAGTGTAATTTTAAAATACTGCATAATTAAATGTGTCAGGATTTGAAAGATGGCAGATATCCAGCAACCCTCCCAACAAGGTCTGATCACAACCTAGGGGGTGAGGGTATTGCAGACTCTTCCTTGGCAGCTCTATCTCAGCCCTAGGGATTGTGGCTGCCCCTCATATATGACTCCAGCCCCTGCTATAGTTAGTAGTTCTCTGGTTGAATTAACGTGTGGTCTCTCTCTCTCCTGATTGGATGGAGGCTGATACAGCTGGCCTTGCAAGCAAGCGCTGAGATCAGTCACCAGGGAAGAAAACCAAACCAGAACAGTCACTGCTGTGAAGGGAAGAGAGCAAGGAGAGGGGCACGACCAACCACCCTCCTCATCTTTGTCAACAGCAAGAGCTGTCTATTTGACATGAAGGGGGGGCGGGGATGCGGTTTGAAGGAGAAAGTTTGGAACAGCTGCTTTTAGATATAAATAAAGAATTGAAAATTAGACTCAAGGGCTTCCCTGATGGCGCAGTGGTTGAGAGTCTGCCTGCCAATGCAAGGGACAGGGGTTCGAGCTCTGGTCTGGGAAGATCCCACATGCCGCGGAGCAACTAGGCCCGTGAGCCACAACTACTGAGCCTGCGCGTCTGCAGCCTGTGCTCCGCAACAAGAGAGGCCGCGACAGTGAGAGGCCCGCGCACCGCGATGAAGAGTGGCCCCCACTTGCTGCAACTAGAGAAAGCCCTCGCACAGAAACGAAGACCCAACACAGCCAAAAATAAATAAATAAATATTTTTTTAAAAAAAGTAAAATAAAATAATTTTTTAAAAAAATGTTTAAAAAAAGAAAGAAAATTGGACTCAAATAGTGCCTACATCTCCAGCAGGCTAGTTCTTTCACCAGCGCAAAGAGTTTCCGTGACGTCATCCCTTCAGAACAGTTAAAGGACTAGGGAGTGAATGACCCAACCGGTTCAGGTTTGGAAGTAGCTTAAAAAATAGTTAACAGGTGATGAACTTACCATCACAGTGTCCAAGATGAGGACAGCAAAGGGGAGACCAATCATATCAGTGACGCGAGTTGAACTGGAGAGCTTGAAGGTTTCACAAGAAGAGGAAAAAGACCCAGTGTGAAATTGGACCAAGTCAGGGTCAGAGTCTTTCCATATAGAGTTGAACAGCTGAGAGCTAAAATAGTTTAGAACTTAACAGTGACCACGGCCACTGCAGCATTATTTACAATAGCCAAGATGTGGAAACAGCCTAAGTGTCCATCCATGGTATGTATTATGTGGTAATACATACCATGGAGTATTATTCAGCCTTAAAAAAGGAAATCCTGCCTATGTGACAACATAGATGAACCAAAGGGCATTATGCTAAGTGAAATAAACCAGTCACAGAGGGACAAATACTGCATGACTGCACTTACATAAGGTATCTAGAAAAATCAAACCCACAGAAGCAGAGAATGGTGGTTTCCAGAGACTGGAGCTAGCGGAAATGGGGAGCTCTTGTTCAATGGGTATAAAGTTTGTTATGCGAGATGAATGCATTCTAGAGACCTGCTGTACAATATGGTTAAAAATACTGTATTGTGCACTTAAAATTTTTGTTAAGAGGGTACAAAACAAAACAAAAAAACAAAACCAAACCAAAAAGAAGTGTATGGAAACTTTTGGAGGTGACAGACATTACCTTGACTGTGGTGATGGTTCCACAACTGTGTGCATTTATCAAATTGAATAAATGCGTGCAGAGTTTGGTATATCAGTTATAACTCAATAAAGCTGTTTTTTTTTAAAATTTTTAATCCAAACCAAAACAATAAACACTTGATTAAAAAAAAAAAAGAAAAAAGAACTTAATGGTGAGGAGACAACGTGAAGATGGACAAAGCTGGGCCATGGGGCCAGAAAGGTAATTAGCCAGGAGGTTCACATGAGCTCCCAAGGATAAAGGCAGCAGGGGGAAAAGTGAGGCAGGCACCCTGACGCTGCTTACACTCAGGCCAAGGCAGAGCCTCTTTAGGGACAGCCACCATCCTGCTCTGAAATGACACTAGACTCTCCCTCTTCTGCTTGGGTGGTCTTTGGCAAGTTATTCAATTTTGAGTTGAGAGGAGTCAGATGCTGTGAGCCCAGAGAATAATCCTAGAATAATACTGGCTGGCATCAAGAACCGTGCTTCTGGACCACCAGTCCAGGAGCAGCGAGGCACATTCAGTCCCTGGCATGGGCTTTTTGCCTAGCACCTATGTTTTCACCTCTCCTCTTCTCTGTCACTCCTAGAATAAACGGTATTGTTTAGTTTCCACAACTGAAAATTATGTCTGATTTCGAGCAGTAAGAAATACATTTACATTTTACATGGTGATCCAGGACACCTGGATATGGCATATGGCTATATGTAAATTACGTCTTTCATAAAGCAAACTGAAATTTACTAAATGTGGTGCACTATTTTTCTATTCTATTTCATTTTTCAAAATGCAGGTCATGACCCACTAAATCAATACCATGACTCTTCTAGTAGACTGCTATTCATAGTTTGAAAACCACCACCATAGAGGAAAAAGGTGACTAATAAACTGATTATAATCTGAAGAAAAGACACCCTGAGGTCAACACTTTCCTGTGCTCTAGTCAATGTTTAGTAGTTATCATTTTTTTTAAACTGAGGTATAATTGACATATAACGTAAGTCTCAGGAGTACAATATATTCAGTATTTGTATACGTAGCAAAATGATCACCACAAGTCTAGTTACCAGACGTAGTAACAATTTTTTTTCTTGTGATGAGAATCTCTAAGATCTGCTCTCTTAACAACTTTCAAATACAGTATGCAATACAGTATTAACTACAGTCACCATGCTGTATCTTACATCCCCAGGACTTATTTATTTTATAACTAGAAGTTTATACCTTTTGACCTCCTTCACCCATTTTGCCCACCACCCAGCCCCTGCCTCTGCCAACCACCAATCTGTTCTTTGTAAGTTTGGGGTTTTTTTGAAATTCCACAGATAAGTGAGATCATACGCTATTTGTCTTTCTCTGTCTGACTTAATTCATTTAGCATAATGCCCTCAAGATCCATCCATGTTATCACAAATGACAAGATTTCATTCTTTTTTCTGGCTGAATATACATATATATATATATATATATACACACACACACACACACACACACCACATTTTCTTCATCCATTCATCCATCGATGGACATCAGTGTTTCCGTATCTTGGCTATCGTAAACAATGCTGCAATGAACATGGGGGTGCACATATCTTTTCGAGTTAGTGTTTTGCTTTTTTTCACATCTTTATTGGAGTATAAATGCTTTACAATGTTGTGTTAGTTTCTGCTGTACAACAAAGTGAACCAGCTATACATATACATATATCCCCATATCCTCTCCCTCTTGAGCCTCCCTCCCACCCTCCCTATCCCACCCCTCTAGGTGGTCACAAAGCACCGAGCTGATCTCCCTGTGCCATGCAGCAGCTTCCCACTAGCTATCTATTTTACATTCGGTAGTGTATACACGTCCATGCTACTCTCTCACTTCATCCCAGCTTCCCCTCCCCCGCCCCCTTGCCCTCAAGTCTGTTCTTTACGTCTGTGTCTTTATTCCTGCCCTGCCACTAGGTTCATCAGTACCGCTTTTCAAAATTCCATATGTATGTGTTAGCATACGGCACTTGTTTCTCTTTCTGACTTCGAGTCAGTGTTTTTGTTTTCTTTGGATAAATACCCACAAGTGAAATTGCTGGATCATATGGTAGTTCTACTTTTAATTTTTTGAGGAATCTCCATACTGTTTTCCATAGTGGATGTATCAATTTACATTTCCACCCATAGCGCACAGGGGTTCCCTTTTCTGCACATGCTTTCCAACAATTGTTATTTCTTGTCTTTTTGATAAAAGCCATCCTAACAGGTGTGAGGTGATATCTCACTGTGGTTTTGATTTGCATTTCCCAGATTAGTGATGTTGAGCATTTTTTTTTCATGCACCTGTTGGCCTTTACTATTTGTCTTGTTTTCCAAACCCCGGAAAGAAAGCATGCTTACACAAGAAACCCAGTGCCAAGATTCCATCATTCATGTTAATCTCACTCTTTCTGGAGTCATACCTCTCAAATCAATAAATACACACTTTGATACACATCAATGTCATGCAAATTAAAACTGGACAGCATCTCCTTTGGTCCAATAGCTCCCAAATCTAACAAACTCCATTGGACTAAACCTTGCAACACCAGAGTCTTTAGTCAAGGCAAACCTTGCTCCAGAAATTTTTAATCTTTTGCACTACTATAAAACAAGACAGCAATTTGCAAAACTCAACCGAACAAGATGACTCAGCACGGAAGTTTAGTTCAATATGATTTTATTTAAAATCTGCAAAGCTGAAGGAGGGATCTGATGTTTTGTGAAAAGAAAACAATTTTCATACTATATATTTTAGCCTTTTTAGTTCTGTGCTGAATAATAACAGAAAAGGAAGTTTCTGTTCACGATCCTAACTCCAGCCCACTCAGCCAGGTGCTCGGGATCTTGTAGCAAGATAACCCTGGTCTGAGCCTCTCCCCCGAGTGGAGCCCCAGTTCTTCCCCAGGCACACATACTTATTTCCACTGCTCTCCACAGGCCCTAAGAATCCTTCATTTTAAAGAAAGTTGAAAAGAGTATGAAAGGATTCCTTAACTCACTGCCTGCAATAAACCCAACTACTGGTTAACTCTTGACAATTACAAGTATAAAATACTTGAAATGTATAAGATGTTCCATATTGAATGGACCATCTTAAATGTTAAAAAATTAAGTCAAGTAACATGCTTTCACGTTTTAAAATATTACTTAATAAAACTTACTTGAGACAAGAAATGCAGCACTTTTTTGTACTTGGTATTATAAACTCCTACTGACAATGGCTACTTGATGGTCAAACAAAATAAAAAAGAGAAGAAACTGTACATACTGCTTTATACACAATGCCTGAAGAATGTCATGTTTTGAATTTTGTTACTAAAATTAAGCCTGCGGAAAAAAAAGAGGTCTAAAAAAGCAACACCCATGTTATTTTAAATGATGAGGTAGATTTTTTCCTACGCGGTAAAGATAACCAAAAATGCATACAACTCTCAAATTTTCTTTAAAAAAAAAAAAAGAAGTTCAAGTTACAGTCACTTTCACAAATAAGACATTTATAAACCATCAGGTGGAGAGATCATACTCAGGGAAGCTCCGCACTTTGTGTTACTTGGAGATTCGATAATCAGTCTTGGATCAATTAATTCTCTCCAGAAAATGGTGATCTGAGGAAAAACAGAAAATATTCAGTTTAGAGACTTCATTTTGAGGTCGTATGAATTTTAGTCATTTAAAAAGTCAATTTCCATTTATGCAGAATGCTTGAAGACCTGGAGTAATTTGAGTCCCAGTAAACTCAGTTCAATTAGGGTAGAAGGTCTTGTTTACCTAGAATGCAGCTAAATTTTACAGTAAACATACTTCATCTTTCTTTGATTTAGAGCAGGGGCTGTATGGGGAGGGCAGCTGGTTACAAAGCGGTCAGGAGGATTTGCCCAGCAAGCCTCTGTGGAAAGGCAGCCCACAGACCTCCCGGGAGGCAGATGTGGCCCAGGAAGGTTATCACTATACTGTTGATGCCCTTTTGTGCAGCTCTGTAGTTCTTTTCCTGTGCTGCCTAAAAATAGGAGGTATTTCACATTTTACCAAGAGAAAGCAAAGCTAACGTTGGCCATATGAATAATGAGAGCCATCTAGTGTCAAAAAAGGTAATTACAGGCCCTACTTCAGGCTGCTGTTTAGTAAGGCCTCCAAGAGGAAAGCCTTCAACGTTTAATTTTCCAATGTAGTTTCCAAGAATACATTTCAACAAAAAAGTGGGGCTGCATATATTGCAAATGAAGAAGTACAGGAGACTGGGCAATATCTGCTGGGCCTACCACAGACCCTAAAAATGTGCTTTTGGAGTAAATCCCTGAGTGGCATCTACCCCAAAGACGAAGCAAAACATACAGTCAGCTTAGGGTTTCCACAAATTCACATTTCAGATAAAACGTGCCTCCGCAGTACTAAAACTCAGAATACTATCATAACATTTCAAGTATAAACACCTTAAGAAGTGGTTTCTTAACTATAAATTCTACTCACTTTAATGCTACCATACTCTAATGAGGCAGCCGTTCCAGCAACTCTGCAAGTCTGCTGCCTACAAAGCTCTAAACCATATACTTCCTAAAATGGAAATTTAAGGACCGAAACAAAATCAAAAGACAGCTTCATCACTTCACGTCATTCTTCAAAATGACCTGTGCTGTTGTAAGTCAGAATCATGGTTAACGTTTGAGAGGTAGTAGTAAGTGCAAGGAGGCGTGATGGAGATTTCTGGAGGGGCTGCTCATGTGCTATTTCTTGATCTGGGTGCTGGTTACTACATGGGGTATGTTCATTGGTGAAAATCGCCCAAGCTGTACATTTATGTGTACTTTTGTTTTTAAAATGCTACTCTTTTCTACTGACACCCTTATAAAACTGTGATTTGATTTGATTTGATTTTGATTTTTGGCCATGCCACATGGCTTGTGGGATCTCAGTTCCCTGACCAGGGACTAAACCAGGGCCATGGCAGTGAAAGCCCAGAATCCTAACCACTAGGCCACCAGGGAACTCCCAAAACTGATTTTATGCAACTGTACACTCTTAAATGAGATTTATTTGTGCATCTTGTCTTATAGGCTCTCTGACGTTCAAGATGGCACCCTAACTTGGCACTTGGCACCGTCACAGCCACCCTGCAGGCACGACAGAGATCCCCCAAGGCTGAGATCCTTTATGATTTTAACACAGGCAGTTCAGGAAGCTGCAGTGTCCCCTTCCAGGCCACCAGTGGCCAGTCAAGAGCGTGGACGACCAAGCAAATCCCAAGAAGAGAAGCGCGCCTACCCTCTTCTCCTGCGTCACCGCGTACTCCACTACCTCAGCTCCATTTTCGTTGTGATAAACCAGATCAAACTTCCCAGGTTCTTTCACGGCTGAAAGCAGACGGTAGGAAGGAGAGACAGTAAGTCATTTCCCAGCAGTGAAATGTTCCTCTACAGGGAATTCATATCATTAGAAAAACAACCACAAACACACTGTCCATTGATGTGGAGGCTGGCGACACACATGAAAGTATGGAGTGCTCAGTGACGGGAGAGCCTTCGAAAACCCTGCATCAAAAGACGGGAGCTTCTCGGCTACTGATCAGTGACAATCTTTCCTTCATCAAAAAGAAATGAGCTTGATCCGCTACCACTAGTAATCCCGGAAAAGAACGTGTAACCACAAGATAATCCCCAAAATAGCTGGTATGTTTCAACAAGGGTAGGTAATGTGAATTCTGCCAAGTTTTTATATCTTGCTGTATCCTCAGAAATCACACAGGCTTACTACTTGGTAATACAGCAGTCCTCACTTTACATGGTAGGGTGGGACCGTTAAAGTGACCATGCAGGCTGAAATCATGCAAAACAATCTTAATCAATGGGAAAACTTATGATTGTCTCATGATCTTTAAAATTTTTTGTCAAAACTTTAAAACCTTTACTGTATAGGGAAATGAAAAAATACTACAACTGCTATTTATGTAGTACACGGATCTAATTTAAAGCAGAAATACTGAGAATTAAAGTGTTCTATGTCTTTGTAAGAAACTTATCAAGGGTACTTTAAGCAGTGCTCACCTTCTTGTCATGTAACCACAGTACACAGTGAGAACCTTTTCTACGCCTTACATAACTGTCATACTCCTCTGTTTGTTATTCTTTGAGCTTTTAACGTCATGAAATAGCTCTGAGAGTTTTTCACAGCTTTGCGAAGTTTTTGCTGATGTCACTTCTAGGACATCCTCATCCCTTTCATCACAACCACTTTCCTCGTTGACGTCAAGAAGCTCACATAAAGCTCAATGTCAACATTCCCACAGTGAGCTACTTCTTCTATGATTTCACTTAAACTCGATTTGGATGTCACTTTTAGCATTATCACTTTTTGTTTCTTTGCTGTGCTTTCATCTTTGTTGGCCAATTCCCTATTTCAATTATCCATTTTTGTAAAGTGTTATGTTACGTGGATTTATCACTGAGAGACAAGGAAGCAGCACAACTACACACTTTGCTGTGTTATGGGAATTGAGTAACAGATGCACGTGACCAACCACCAAAAGACTTTGAAAGAAGTGATGTGACTTGTCACTAATCACATGGCCATGTGTTATTTATGCAGTGATTTGTGGACAGGAGAGCTAGCGGTACTCTATACAGTTACTTTTAACAGTTAACATACCAATGTCACCGGGGAGCTGGTTTTATTTAACTAAATCATGGTAACTGAAATTCATGTATATTAGAACCATGCAAAGTGAGGACTACCTGTACTTTTGCTAGAAAACAGATAAAGTGTTTCTTGATGCTCCCAAAAAGGAAAGTTCTAATTGGATGTCATCACTGTCAATCACCTGACAAGAAGTGATCAGGCTGTGTCCACAAAATTTGATCATGGACAAACCTCTGTCCACCATTCCAAAGAAGAGGGATTTCTTCAAATGAAACCTAATCAGAAGAAAGCTGGAAAACCAGTGGAAGGTGTGTGTGTGTGTGTCTGTGTGTGTGTGTGTGTGTGTGTCTGTGTGCGTGTGTCCGTGTGTGTGTGTGTGTGTGTCTGTGTGTGTGTTTTCTGGCTGCACTGCACGGCTTGTGTGATCTTTGTTCCCCGACCAGGGGTTTCTCTGAAAAACCTTTTTGAATGATTTCTATGTACTGGAGTTTTGAATCTTTTACTCACTACCTTATTTAAACACGAACAGAAAATAATAAATTCCTTAGAGTCTGCTAAAGAAAAAGAGATCTCCTCTACTCCCTGGCTGGGGACCCCTGCAAACACAACCCCAGTTAAGCCATATACAGTAAAAGCCCTCTTATTCCAGGATTTCAGAACCAAAAATGGGTGGGGTGAATCAGGGATAAAGCAGGGAACCATTTAAAATAATGTGTGAGCGTGTGGATACACTTACACTTTAGACATTTTATTTTGACTTAACACACAGAAGTATGTTCATTTGCCAATCTTTTGAAACAGAGCTAGCAGGTCTTATAAGTCCACCAACTAGAGCTGTCTTTCTTTTATAAATCATATCCTTAATGTATATATGTAATTTCCACAATTTTTGAGTTTTGAGGGTTTTTTTAAAGTGATGCAAGAATGAATAATAATAAAAAAAAGAATACAAAAGCTAGCAACACAATGTAAGTGTAGAATCTTCACAGATTTTTACCAAATTCCTCCCAATCTCTTATAGCTGACCCACCACATATAATTCAAAAGCAAATTTTTCAGTAACAATCCTGAGTGAGCATTCAACTTAGGTTTCACAGACGTAATTTTTTTTGCCATCAATTTTCATCAATTTATGTAATTTTACGAAACTACATAACTACAGTAACAAGAACAACTCGCCTAACAGCTCTGGGAACAAACCCAACAACTCTTAGTAGACACGCACCTCCACTTGTGGCAGTGCAGCACCCACCCTCCCGGCCGCTCTGTGCTGACAGAGGTATGCAGAGCGCCAGGCAGCCATGGGGGCCAAGGCAGACAGCAGCGCCTGCGTGTGAAAGCTGTTTAGAAACCAGTGCAGATGTGAAGAGCCTACATTGCCAAATTCTTTTCCAGAACACTCACCAGGTAAAGATGAAAGAATTTCTATATCTACTTGCTGGGTCTCCGGATTATGGCTTAATATTTTTCCTTCCTTTCAAAAACAAAAGTTCAAGTCAAAAATCAACATGTCAACTATTATGAATATACTAAAGCCACTGAATTGCACACTTTAAAACAGTTAAACAGTGAGTTTTGTTATGTGGGTTTTATCTCAACAAAAAAAGTTTTTAAATAAATCAACATGCATTTGAAATAAAACTCCTACATACCAAGCCAGCATTTCCCCTGGTCTCAATCATCCCAGGAGCAGGTACCAAACAGGGACAGCCCCTATAGCCAACAGCCTGCTACTTATTCAGACTAGCTGATCCTAAGCTGTCTCCCTCACCCTGCCTTGCCTACACCAAGGAAACCCCAATAAAAGCTCCTCCCTCCTGCTTCTGCCTCCCAGCCACAACCAGGTGCTGTCCCCTGTGGTCCTGCCTGGTGTGGCATCCCCCTCTTCTCTCGGGAAATGTAAGTAATAAATTCCTTTCTCAGTAGCACTGACTTCTCTGTATCATCACTCAGTCACCTCCATAAATTAAAATTCCACGGATACAAATGAGACAGGTTAGAGGCTGAGGAGACTACATTCTTTGAAGGTAGATTTGACTTTTAAAGACAAGCTTAATGAATAAAGCCAATGATCTAGCTGGATAAAAGTACTTGACATCAAAGCAAAAAAGTGATACTGATTTTCACCCTTGAAAGGTTTTGAAAGCAACTTCAAAAAAGTTCTAAAAACACTGGGAAATAAAGTAAGCAAATAGCTTACCAAGATGATAACTATAATGACCAACATCCATTTAATATGAGTTTTAAAAAAATCAATATCATCTAGAATCAACAATTGGTAGAGGCTGTGGGACATACCAATTCATGTTTATCTCCATTTCCTCATGTACCACAGAATTGAATTAGTTATCTATGGCAGGGTGAAAAAACATCCTGGTTTGCCCAAGACAGGTCCATTTACATTTCCTTTCAGTATAATTATTAATACAATATTCATCCTTTTCACTCACAAGTGTTCTGATTTATATAAGTTATGTGGTCACCTATATTAAGGGGCTAAGATGATAAAACACCAGTTACCCAGAACTAACCAACCAAATCCCTTCATGAACTGATTCTTCTTCTAGCCTGCTTTTGAAGAAAGATTCTTACCAAGATTTTAAAAGGCTACCTAGGGATCAACTCAGATTGAATCAAATCTTCTTATACCTTATCCGTATCACTATATTAACGTTATCAATTATTCCCTTAAAAAAATGAACTTACATTCTGAATCTCACATCAAAATAAGAAAGTATGCATTTTAACAAGATTCTCAGCAAAATTTTGAATGCATGAGAAAGGGAAGGAAACATGTAATTACTGATTGAGTCAAACTTTTACTGAACTGTGATAAAGTTCACATGCCAACATGAAGTCCCATACAAATATTAAGTGAGTAAATTCCAAGGACAGTATTTGTGAATTACCAGTGGTTAACTGGTAAAGCAAAACAAACCATATTAGATGATAATAACCAGTAGTAATGCACAAATATATGAAGTAGATTCCTCTGCTGAAAATAATCAAATTTTCTGGCTGAGAGCTATCTATTTTTCTCTTTCAAAGTTTAGGATCATGGGAGAGGGGTACTCAAATAACTTTGTGTATCTAAGCTGATTAGAAATAAATGAGTAATAAAAAAAAAATTAAATTCGTCATTCTCATTCTATATTCTTCCCAAGTATTAAGAAAAATAACATTGGGAGACTTCAAAGTGATACTATCAAAAAGTTTACATTTTGAAAATATTTTTTCTACTTTATGACATTATTTACTCCATAAAAATCCGTATTATCCATATTAGCAGTATTAAACATGACTTTAGCTTCTTTAATATACTGACATTTGATTACTTTAAAATAAAGAACCTTACCTTGTAGTCAGAAACATCAGGAGAATAATCGGATGTTAGTTCCAAAAGCTAAAAAAGAAGAAAAAAACTCACAAATACACATGCCCTGTGGCACCTTTCCCCTACTCCTGAGAAAACAAAACACGCAGTATTGGGGTGCCCACTCCACCTCTCTGGGAGCCCTACCATGAACCTGGGGCAAAACAGGGGTTCCAGTAGGAAAGTTTTTTTTGGGGTTTCGGAGGCTTTTGGGGTGATATGTAGAGGCTTTTTTTATTGAGCACTTGCTATGTTCCAGACACCAGGCTGAGCCATTTCTACTCATTCAGAAAACAATTACTAGGCACCTACTACATGCTAGGCAAGAGAACACGAAAGATATGATCCAGGAAGAGTTATTATAAATATGATTTAATATAAAGTAGTTTAATAAATTTATTAAATTTTATTAATATAATTTATATTAAATTATAAATATAAATGTAACCTGACATGTTAATGAGTACGTTTATTTAGGGGGGAATAATCTTTTTTGTTGTAACTATTGCTGTTTTTTAAAAATATACCTTAAATGCAATCTTTTCTCCAACTTGAGGGGCAGCTGCTAAAAGCGGTAAGAGACTGTAGTCCTTCTTGTGTGTCTCTATGGGATTCTGAAAAACAGTATATTAGTCATGTGATTTTGTTACTAGTGAGAAACTGTGAACCCATGACATCAATTCCAGAAACACTACGTGAGGAAAGGGGAAGAGGTAAACTCACAATAAATAATACTTACCTGGATAACAGTAGATGAGTTCGTCACCATTTCATTCAACTGCTGTTGCTTCTGATAATCAGCATTTCTATTTAAAACACAGGGAACAGCATGCCCTCGTCCTCGACCTCTGCCCCGCATACCCCGACCCCTCGCTCCCTTCCAAGAAAGAAGGTCCTCTCCCCTACTCCAACCTCTTCCCAAAGTGATGGGGAGAGTCACATTGGGAGGAGGACCAAGGGCCTGTCTGCCACCATTTGAGTCCGACTGCTTCCATCCAGCAGCATTTGGAACCTGTGAGGATGGCCCTGGACAACGTTTTCCTGCAAAGAGACCTACAGTCTTTAAGAAATCTGCAGTACACACCGGGGTACTCTTTGACGTCACACATTGGTCATCTGACTCTGAACTAGAGTCTGAACTAGAAGATGATGTTCTGGAGGTCTTGCCCTTGATGGGGGTAGAGGTAAAACCAGTATTTGCAGCCCCTTTGTTCGCAGTTGTGGTTTTCGTAGAGGATCCTTCCTTTGATACTTCAGTCGAGATTTTCTCTGGGGAATGTGTGACCCCCAAGATGACATTGCTGAGACCATCACTGGTTGATTCATGATGAGACTCAGACTCTGAGGAGGAGTCGGGACTCTCTTTTGTACGAATGCCTGGGCCACCTTTTCTTTTGGCTTTCACAAGGCTGTTTCTAGCAGGAGGACCTTTTGGAGGACTGTACTTCAGGATGGTCCACTCTTTCACTGCCTGTGCTTTAGAAGACTTGGGAGTCTTTGCCTGCTTTTTATATTCACATTTCTCCGTTTTCTTTGGTGATTTTCTTTCGGTCTCTCCACCATCAGCATCCACTACACCACTTGTGGCTTTCTTTTTCCTCTTGTTTTTTTTACTCACACTCTGATCTGTGACAGCTTTTGGTTCTAGATCCAAGGTCTTCTCACTGTTATTGTTCTCATGCCTCTTCCAACGCTTCTTTGAATTTTTGTAATCTAGTTCGGTTTCTTCATCTTCCTCCAACTTAAATGCCCGCTTCTTTGCTTTTCTAGATAATAAACGAGTACTATCACCATTGTTAACTGTTACAGGACTCTCAGCAACTCCTCTCTCTTCTAATTTAACTCTATCAAAAGAACAAGAGAGAAAGCTTTAGTAAGTAATTCATAAGCATGTCTCCAGGATGTAGTTATATACTAAGAGGACTGCAAACTGTCACTGTCATCAGGCAATGAAAAAATGTCAAATCGCTTAAGGACAAAAGACTCTTTTTAACAAAATGGCCTATATGGCATCACTTACGGTCAACTTGCAAATGACTAATTTTATTTATTGATCAACTACTGCATCCTAAACATTTCCTATAGATTTTCTCTAATCTAAACACGACCATGAAGTAAGTATCTTTCATTTTAAAACAGATCACAAAATTACGGTTCAGACAAGTAACTGCCCAGGATCCACAGCTAATATGCCACAGAAATAGGATTCAAACCTGTTTGTGTAACGTCAACGTTCACAATCTTTCCACTACATTATATGCCTACGCTAAATGGTGATAATGCTAACTATCCATTTTTGTTTTTAACTGTAAGCTACTATTTTAAAACTCAGATTTCATTTTTATTGTGCTTAAATTTAGGAAAACACCGAACAATTTATAATTTATGTTCTCTGGGGTACTGACAGCCATCGTAAAATTCCATAACATTTGGTGATTATTGATTTTATGTGCCAACTTGACTAGGCCCTGGGGTGACCAGATATTTGGTTAAACATTGTTCTGGGCATGTCTGTCAGGGTGTTTCAGGATCAGATTAACATTTGAATTTGTACACTAAATAGACTGCCTTTGTGAGCAGATGGTCCCAGTGTGAATGGCCCTCACCCAACCCACTGAAGGCCTGAACGGAATAAAAGGCTGAGCAAGAGGGAATCCGCTTTCCCTGCCTGCCAGTCTTTGAGCTGGGACGTCAGAAGAACTTCTGCCTCAGACTAGGAATCAGACTGAAACACACCATCTGCTTTCCTGGCCTTTGCACTTGGGCCGGAACTTTATCATCAGCTTTCCCAGGTCTCCAGCTTGCCGACTGCAGATCTTGGGACTTCTCTGTCTCCATAATCTCATGAGTCAGGTCCTTATAATAAATCTCATTTCTGTACCTAGAGCTATAGCTATGTCTATATCTATATCACCTCCTATTGTTTCTGTTTCTCTGGAGAACTCTAATATACAGTTCATCCAAAATCATTTCACTATAGTAAAGGAATTCTGTTCCTCCATGAACCGGCAACAGCTAATTCTAATAGGCACAGCCCAGTGACAGAGAGCTGAGTGAGTGTCGTCAATGTCAAGCACATAGTGGGTGTTTAAAAATGCCTGCTGGGGCTTCCCAGCTCCCGAGGTTTCAGGAAACCAAACTGCCCTCAGCCTGGCTCAGGTGCTCTGTCTTCTTCACTCCCACTGCCGGCCTCACAGACATATCAAGAGGGGCTTGGCTGGCTATCCAAGGAGCCACTAATCACAGCAACATGAAATGAGAGCTCATCTTTAATGTTCAGCATTTAATAATCAGTATTAAATGCCGCAGAGTCAAAAGAGTGACAGAGGAGAGAAGGCATTCTGTTTCCTCACAGAATGACTCTTCAACAGGGAGAGCTCACTCCAGCTGGTCGCTCTCCAGGTGCTGCAGCCAGGCCTCTGTGAAGCTCTCTTCAGGGGGTGTTATGGGATGTACTGTGTCCCCTCAAAATTCTTATGCTGAAGACCTAACCCATAGTACCTCTAAATGTGACTGTATTTAGAGACAGGGCCTTTAAAGAGGTAATCAAGTTAAGATGAGGCCGTTAAGAGCGGGGCCCTAATCCAATCCGACTGGTGTCCTTATGAGAGAGAAAATCTGGACACACAAAGAGACACCAGTTCACGTGCCTTTTTCTGAGGACAGAAAAAAAGGTCATGTGAGGACACAGTAAGAAGAGAGACACCTACTAGCCAAGCAGAGAGGCCTCAAAAAGAAACAAAACTTGCCAACACTTAACCTTGGACTTCCAGCCTCCAGAACTGTGAGAGGGAAATTTCGGTTGCTTAAGCCTGTGGTGTTTTGTTAGAGCAGCCCTAGCAGATGGATGGGGCTCCAGGCAAATGGGAACACTTCCTCCTCCCAGGGGAGATGGAGACCGCCTTGAGGAGCTCCACGTTAGCAGCCTGGGGGCAGAGGAAGTCAGATTCTGGGGGCTCAAAAGAAGGGGCTGTGAGGAAGTGGCCATGGCACACAAGTGTGGAGATGCTTGCGCCTCCAGGGCTAGTTCTCAGGATTCCCACAGCCAGGCTCCGCTTTTCCTCATGAGAGCTCTCTCAGCACTCCTGGCAATCCCAACAGAATTCTTCTGCTGGTCAAACTCATCCCTTCACCAAGTCAGGGTAGCTTTTGCCTCCACAACTGTACGAGGCTATCCAACCTTCAAGGTACTGTGAAATTCGCTGACCATTTGTGTTCCACGATGATCTCTTCTTTTCAACCATCTTCTGCACTTAGCAGCAAAACCTGGTATGATTATCCAGTCAGATAATTATCCACTCCACATGACACAAGAACATAATATACAGAAGCACAAAACTAGTTATTTTGGTCTACTCCAACAATACTGGGTACCTTTGAGAAAAGAAACTGTTTTCTTCTGTAGCTCTGAAGAAAAGTGAGTCTGTCAGGGGAAGACAGAGAATGACTATGGACATGAAACCACGAAAACATACAAAACTTTTCCAAATTCAACTTTTTCCTAAGGTCTGCCCCATTTACCACTGAAGCTAGCTGCAGAGGTATTTCTTGCCATATGCAATCGTGCATTCTGGTGTTTAGGAGGAATTCTGCCTGCCATTGTGCTGTATTTATTTCCCATAACAGCTTTCATGGTTTGCTTTTGACACTGTTGACTTCATTATAAAGGGTCTAATTTCCAGACGATTCATTAAATGAAGTATAACTGCAGTTAGCCATCAGCAAGTTATTAATTCATTAGACAGGAGATAGATCAGAAAGTAAACTTAACAGGAGAGGATGCAGTCCTTACAACTGCAATATTTAAATAGTCCCTGAATTGCAGAGAGAATGGAGATCTATTTCACAGTGAATAAAAAGGAAAAAGACCTCTTTCTGAAACTTGGATTATTTCAAATTGTCACTGGAAACAGCTAAACATTATTAGTAAATCAGTGTTCCTGATTTACTCCATTTATGCTCAAAGATGTAGCAGTTGTTCCAAGTTAAATTCCCTGATGCCCTGAAGAAATCTTATGAATCTGACATACTCTGGGGAAAGGAATATTCAACATGCAACAAATGGCAAGCAGAAGTAAGTAGCCTGGTTCACAACTCTAGAATTTTTTTCACTGTAGATGAAGCTTTTAAAAAGAAGCCCTGAATAAATCAGTCCAAGATATGAATCCGAACTGAAATCACCATTTTATTGAGATAAATCAGCCACACGTGAGCAATTTACACCACAACCGCTCCTTGATACTCATCTCAGTATCATCTTTTAAAACTTCTTTTAAAAGCATATTTAAAACTATTTTGTTTCCCAATCCACAACCCAAAAGGTTCCAAACACCTATTTAAGTGAACCCAGGTGAGACACTGAATGACGCCCACTAGTCCCAGGGGGTATCGCAGGAGCTCTGAGATTGGACACGCTGCAAGCGGTGAAGAAAACATGACTTTGGGTCCGTTTGCTTGGGTCTCCGGCACCTGACCCTGCGAACTGCCAGGGGAAGGCCGGGTCTCAGGCACGCCCGGCACCCCGCGCACCTAACACAGTGCCCGGCTAAGTGAGCGCTTGCTAAGTCAAGGCTGGAAGAAACGCGGGCCCTGCCCACACCCAAGATCAGGGTTTTTCCAAGTGTGGTCCACCAACCTTCTGCATTAGAAGCTTCCCGGGGAAAGATGCTCGTTACAATGCAGACTCCTGAGCCCCAAACCTGACTGGACCAATCAGAATCTCCGGGGTTCACGGAAGTGCAGTTTGACAGCCCCCCTCCCCCAGCTCACCCTGACCCTCACCCGGACCCACACCCACACGCGGTCTTCAGACGCCGGAGGCGCCCCCGGACGTGCGCAGGCTCGTCCCCGGCGCCCCACCGCCGTGCCCCCATCCCGCCCGCGCACCTGAGGCAGTCGTTGTCTCGTACCAGGCGCGCGCTCTCGGCGGGGGGCAAGAGCCCCCCCTCCAAGTAGAGGCCCAGGAGGGCCCCAGAACTGAAGCCGAAGCGCTGGCGGATGAGACTGATGAGATCCGTGACTACTCGGCATCTGTTCAAGTCGATGAGAAGCCAGAAGGACGTGCAGTGCGGGGTGGCGGGCGGCGGGTAATCAAATTGAAGGCGTAGCCTAACCGTCTCGGAGGCTGCCATCTTGCTCGATGCGCAACGGAAGCCTAGAGACTCCACGGGGCCGCCGAGAGGCGTGCTCGGGGCCCGCCCCCTGGAGCCTGTTCACGGGTGCCACCTTTTGGTGGCAAACGGCTGCTCCAGGCTTTGTGAATGACGAGAACGCGGAGCGGGATTGATTCAGGTCCGCTCAAGACAGGGCCAGGGAAGAGAATAAGCGAAATGCCTTTATTCCTTTCCTGCTGAGCCCTACGTAGGGTCCGAATTTAGGCAACTCTCTAGATAAACAAGCACTGCTCAGCTGTGGTCTTCTTCTAAGATATTTGCTCATATACATAAAATAATTTCAAAAACGTAACTCCCAATGCATCTAGTTTACAAAATGTTTCATCATACAGAGTTGCAAAAGATGTAATTCCTAATGTATTGTAAATATTGACATTTTAAAATAAAACCATTAATCACTCTTTTCAAAGTATTCAGTGGAATTTAAATACCTTGGCAGTTTAATACCTACCACCATGCAAATTTTAAAATATAAAAAATAGTCCTCTTATTAACTCTTAGGTAAGTGAATCAGAAGTTTTACATCACTTGAATTTCCATTCCATTTCTTCCACATAGTATATTAACTCCTTTAGTTTTCATTACAAAGGTATGAATTATAAGCTATTATTATTCCCATTTTGAAGATTAAAAAAAAACAAAAAGTTCAGAGAGGTTAAGTAACTTCCCCAGGGTCACTGGACTAAGTACGTGGCTAATACCTTGCAGTCAGTAGATACGTTTTAAAAAGTTTTTTTTTAAGTTTTATTTTCCTGTGACCCTAATGCTCTAGGTCTTCTGGATTGAGTTATTACTATTATTAGAGGTACACAATTGATCAAAATAGCATAAAACGCCACACATTTTGTTACATAATTATTAAACGGAGAAAATAAAATGGACATGGACCATATCTATTAATAAAATAAATGGAGGTCTGTGTGGGTTTTTTTAATTAGTCCAAGTCTCTGTGAATGGATATTGCTAAATGAGACAGGGCTCCCCATCAATTCTGGACTTATTTTTTGTTTTTATAGATGTGACGTCCTGAGAAAACATGTTCATTTATGTAAGTAGATAAGAATGGAAGGACTTATGTTATTGGCTATATCAGTCAATTCCTTAAAACTCTTTCCAACTTACATGCTAAAATCACCTAGAGATCGTTTGTTAAAAATTATTTTCAGTACTCCTTCAGCCAACAATTCAGTTAGGTTCAATAATGTTAAAAACAAAGAACTGGGAATCACCTGACTTTCAAAGAAAGTGTTTACCCAGTCGCTAGAGTTGTTCACTTTCTCAATATCTGGGAAGGCTCTACTAAGATTTAAGTGATTATTATTCCACTTACTTTTACAATTAGAGGTGCCTTGTCTATGGAGCTAAACTTAGATGAAACGGGGGTAAAAATGACAATTCATAAAAATGGGGATTATGATCAAAGACCTGTATATTGATGACAGATGGATAGAGAGATGGATGATTATATATAAATCATCCCTATAAATCATCCATATATAATCATCCATATAAAACTCTTACATGTAGATTTATTAGCAATTTAATCTGATAGTTGAAATCAATTATGTTTATAAATATTCATTTGATAGAATTGGAAGAGCACATCAACATCTAAGAAAGAAGAGTTAATCCCAATAAAATGAAGCTGGGTTCTCAAGTTCAGGGCATTGTTACATTTTTTGTATGAATGATTGCTGTTATGGACATGATTTACAGCAGAATCCACTACATGTTTCCCTAAAGTTAATCTAAATTTAATAATAGCTGGAGGAAACAAACAAGTACAGTAGGTGCTGTAAGGCTATGTGGATGGGGTCAGGAGGGAGAAAGACACTTTGAGGAGAACAGAAACAGTGCACAGGCGCATTCTCAGGCAATCAGCTGTAGGAAGGAGTCCCAGTGAAAGAGGGAGATGAACTGAATTCTCTTAAAACCACGCAGGCCTACCTCTCCTTAGAAAGTGCGTGCGACTCCTCAGGACACATTTACGCCCAGTTTGAAGACTGCTACTCCAAAACATGGAAAGTTAGCTAAGCAGTGTTTACCTGGCTAGTCTTGTTTCCTTTCTGGAGATGCGCAAAACACCACCATTCCCCCTATTATCGGGACCTCGAGTGTGTCCTCTGTGGTTTCTGGTGAGAAATCTGCTATCCTTGGAATTGTCTTTACTTTATAGGTAAGGTGTCATTTTTCTCTGCTTTCAAGATTTTTTTTTTTGTCTTTGGGTTTCAAAATTTTAATTATGCTGTGTCTTGGCATGGATTTTTTTAGGTTTATCCTGCTGGAGTTTCACTCAGCTTTGAGAATCTGTAGGTTTATATCTCATGCCAAATTTGGGGCATTTTCAGCCATTATTTCTTTGGGTACTTTTTCAGCCTCTCTTCCTAGGATTCCAATCGCTTAAACGTTAGGTCTCTTATTATAGTCCCACAGATCCTTGAGGCTCTTTTTTTTTTTAACTTTATTTTCTCTCAGTTGTTCAGATTGTGAATTTTCTATTCTCTTTCAGATCACTGATTATTTCCTCTCTCCCCTCCATTTTGTTGTAGAGTCCATCGCTGAGCTTCTTACTTTGGTAATTGTATTTTTCAGTTCTAAAATTTCCTTCTGGTTCTCCTTTACATTCTTCTATTCCTTTGCTGAGACTTTATATTCCTTGCTGAGTCTTTCTTTTCTTTCATTCATTTCAACATGTTTATCCTGTCTGCTTTAAAATATTTGTCAGATAATTCTAACATCTCCATTATCTCCGTGTCAGCATCTATTAATTGTCTTTTTTTCAGTTTGAGATCTTCCTGGTTCTGGGTATGAAATTGAAGAAGTTGAAATCTGAACATTTTCATATTATGGTCTGAGATTCTGGATCTTGTTTATTCTGTTTTAGCTGTCTTTCTCTGACACTGCTCTGGTGGGGGAGGGGAGGTACGGCAGGTGGGGATTGAAGTCCAAGTTCCTTACCTGGGCTATGTTAACACCTGAAGGCGCAAGTGGCAGAGAAGCTCCTCCTTGCTGAGAAGCTCCTCCCACTGGTGGGAGTTCCCATCCTGGTTGACATGTAAGAATGGACTCAAGCAAACTCATTTGTCTCTGGTCCCTGATTTATTTTTATCTGAGTTTGGAAATTTGAGAAACAAGGTGCATTCTGATTCACCCCACATATAGAGTTGAATTCCTGTTGTTGCACCTACAGGATTTAAATTTAGAAACTGAAGCTGAAACTAAGGAGCATGAAATAGCATTGGCCTCCTGGGTTTTCCTTGCTCCTAAGAATTATTTCTAGTCCATTCCTTCTCTCATATTTTCCTGTTCGCACTCAGCTTTGTCAAGCACATTTATATCTTCCCTCCTCCTTGACTGGGGGGCTTTGTTATGATTCCCTACCTGCTATCATCCTTTTTGAGTTTTGGAAATAATTGCTATGGCGTTTAGCCCGGTTCCTTCAGGAAATTAGCCCTGAAGAAGAGAAAAAACACTTTTGTTGCAACTATGAAACAAAATTGCCTGCCCCCCCACCCCCCGCAGATCTGGTCATGTGATTGCCTGCCGACTCCTCTTCCCCGGATTCACACCACCTGTAGTGAATCCTGAATTAGTAGCTTGTCAGCAGTAGCTGCATTCTGATCCAGACCAGCCAAGACCCCTTGTACTTTATTCTGCAACGATTCACTGGGAAGGCCTTTAACGAACCCCCAGGCAATGAGCCTCCATCAGCTTCTCATACCTTTCCCCAACATATAATTTAAAAAATAAAGTATTGTTGCAAACACAGTTTTGAGATAAGTTTCTTCCAATCCTGTTGCCTCCCCCAAAGCTCTATTACATTTTTGATCTGTCCCGAGAGGACGAGTTTACATCACAGAAAATGCAAGTTCAAACTGAACCACAAACACAAGCATCGCCTTAGAAAATGTGCTTTTGCCACTCTCCATGAGAGAAAATTCCATTGGCTCTTCAGTCTTAACTCTCTTTTGCTGGTCTTTCGGCACAGTCCCCTTCTTTTCATCTATCTCGCTTCTTTCTCTCCTAGAAGGACACCAAATTCCTCTCAAATTCCTGTGCAGCACAGTTTAGCAATTCTTTGTTGCCTTTGCTGATGCCCCTATACTCTCAGCTCCCACCTCCTCATGTCAAGGAACCAATAAGTTCTTTTTTTTCTCATTATGGTTTATTACAGGATATTGAATACAGTTCTCTGTGCTATACAGTAGGACCGTGTTGTTTCTGTATTTTATATATAGTAGTTCGTATCTCCTAGCCCCAAACTCCTAATTTATCCCTCCCCACGCCCTTTTCCCTTTTTAATCATCCATTGGTTTTCTATGTCTGAGTCTATTTCTGTTTCATACATAAGTTAATTTGGGTCGTATTTTAGATTCCACGTATAAGTGATATTTGTCTTTCTCTTTCTGACTTACTTCAGTTAGGACAGTGGTTTCTAGGTCCATCCATGTTGCTGCAAATGGCATTATTTCATTCAAAAATATATTTTTCTTAAACAAAGACCATTCCAGTTGTTGGGAGGAACTTTACTGCTGGCTCTTAGAATAATAATCTTTCACTTGGTTCCCAGGTGTGTTTTGTTGCTTTGATTCTAGTGATTATAAACTGTAAAGAAAAGGGGATATGTTAGTGTTTGCCCTCATAAAAGACCACCCAGTGTTGAAGGCCAGATTCAAATGGAGATTATAGTGCACCTACTCGCAGTGTGCCATACTTAACACCACATTTATCTACACAGCCACTGTAAGTGACTCATTGTTTGGTGATTCTTGTGTCATAAGAGCATTTTTGGGGGTTCCCTTGTTTGCTTAGCCTTTGCTTATATCATCAAAAACTTAAACAGATAAAATAGTATGCATTTCAGGTCCTAAGGCATTTTAAGAATGGACTTCTACAATCCATCAGAGGTCTAGTCCTACTTTTTCCAAGCTTTTTCCTTATATTTTATTATAAAAATTTCCGGACACATATAAAGTTTGAAAAAATATATAGTGAACACCCATATACCTGCCACCCATATTCTACCATTAACATCTTACTATAATACTTGCTTTATCACATATTTATCCATCTATTCATTGCTCTTTCCACCCATCATTCCATCGTATATTTTGGATACATTTTAAAGATTGCATACACTTCCTCCTAAACACTTCAAACCCATATGATTAACTAAAGGTGAAGTTTTGTTTACAATTTTTTCCTTTTCAAGCAAAATTTGTCTCTTATGAAACGAGCAAATCAAGTGTATGTTTGCTGAGTTTTGACAAATATATACATCTTTGTAATCCAAACACCTGTTACAAACAAGACAACAGGCCCCAAATGAAGTCGCTTATGCTCAGCCCCACATCACCAAATCGAGACTTAATTACAGTTTTGGCTGTCCCAGAAATGGAATCTTAAACCAGTCCATCAGGATTTGCCTATTCAGCACTAGTTAATCTGCCTGATAGACCCCTGCCATCCCGTAAAGGCAAGTAAACTTGCAATAACCAACTTTTTTGTCTGTATAACTTCCTCATTCTGCTCCTTTCTACCTATAAAAGTCTTTCATTTTGTACATTGGAGCTCCTTTCTATCTGCTAGGTTGAATGATGCCTGATTCATGGATCACTGAATAAAGCCAGTAAGATCTTTAAAATTTACTCAGTTGAGTAAATTTTTACTCAACTGAGTAAAAGTTACTCAGTTGAGTAACTTCCCTGGCGGCCCAATGGTTAAGACTCCACCCTCCCAATGCAGCGGGCCCAGGTTTGATCCCTAGTCAAGGAACTAAGATCCCGCATGCTGCAAGACGTGGCCAAAAAAAAAAAAAAATTTTTTTACTCAGATGAATTTTCTTCGTTAACACACCTATCAAAATGTGCAATATTACCACTACCCCCAGGAAATTTCATATCCCTTCCCTGTCAATGCCTGCCTTTTATCCCTTTGATACCTGCCTTTTATCAACCACAGTTTCTAGTTGATTTTTACTCTGTCATTTTATCAGGGAGTTCCCTCCCCTCCATTACTTCTACTGAATAAGCCCATCCCATGATTTAAAAATAACACTTTTAATGTTATATTCAGTCGCCCCTAAGTATCTATAGGGAATTGGTTCCAAATCACCCCACAGATACCAAAATTCACAGATGCTCAAGTCCCTCATATAAAATAGTGTAGTATTTGCATATAATCTCCCATACACTTTAAATCATCTCTAGATTACTTATAATACCTAATACATGCTATGTAAATAGTTGTAGATACAGGCATGACTCATTTTATTGTACTTCACAGGTATTGCATTTTTCACAAATTGAAGGTTTGTGGCAACCCTGTTTCAAGGAAGTCTATTGGTGCCATTTTTCCAATAACATTTGCTCACTTTGCATCTTGTGTAACATTTTGGTAATTCTTCACAATTTGCCAATATTTCAAACTTTCATTATTATTATATTTGTTACAGTGATTTGTGATCTGTGATCTCTGGTGTTACTATTACAAAAAGATTATGACTTGCTGAAGGCTCAGATGATGGTCAGTATGTTTTTTAGCAATAAAATTTTTTTTAATTAAGGCATGTACAATTTTTAAGACATAACGCTATTGCACACTTAATAGACTACAGTATACTGTAGACGTAATTTTACATGCACTGGGAAACAAAAACATCTGTGTGACTCTATTGGGGTGGTCTGGAATCAAACCGGCAATATCTCCAAGGTATGCCTGTACAATGTTAATGCTACGTAAATAGTTGCTTGCATGCAGTAAATTCAAGTTTTGCTTTTAGGAACTTTCTAGAATTTTTTCCAAATATTTTTGATCTCCTGTTGGTTGAATCCACCGATGAGGAATTCACAGATATGGAACCAGCCAATAGTGAGGGAGGGCTGACTTGCAGAATAACGGTTGCAGCCTTTAATGCAATCGTACCACTTCTATTTTATCTTAGAGAAATAACCCCAAATATGGAAAATACCATAGGCAAAATATAGATACTTATCATAGTGCTATTTTTCTGTGACAAAGTGAAGCCCTAGAGTCTAATTATGGAAGGGTTTAAGTGTATTTGAGGCTCTGGCGACACAGAACAACTTTGAATTGTTTAGCTAGGAAAAGTTTAGGACAATCTTTGTTACATCATTACTTCTGTTTGACTAACGGTGTAACTTTTATATAAATAATATCTTTCAAATGTTTCTTCAGAGGCTCATCCCCAATACCAGCATTATGGGATTTTACTCCTTCTGGAGCATCCCATGCTAAAGTTTAAGAGAACCTGGTTGCATATTTCTCTTCTCTGGCCCAAATCTCAGCACCCTCCCCCTTCATCTGCAGCACTCTGCCATTTCACAAGGCTACAGATGAAAACGTCTGTCCGTTAATTACCTGCAAGGGCGGAGGGTTAGAGAAGGGAACAGGAAAGAGAGAGTTGTCACATGTACTTCGTTTTTCTGTTTTGCCATGTGCACCTTTGAAGCAGAATATTTAGAAGTAACCTGACCCTCATACCGCCCTGCACAATCTTGTTTCCTAGCTCTGAGGTGAGTTATTCTGTACACCCTAAAATAAAAATGACATTTAGACACACACACACACACACACACACACACACACACACACAAGAAAACACCTCTCCCGTCCTTTTTCCTCCCTTCCCCTTCCCAAACCTCTAATTGCCTCTTTAAAATGACTGTTGTCGTGTTAACGAAACGGTTAGGTGTTATTTAGGGGGCTCGGTCCTTATGCCTCAGCGTAGAAAGAATTCAGCGAGGCAAACTGATAGATAAGAAGTGATTTTTTAGAATAGGACACTTGTGAGGCTTAACAAGCAGTCAGGCAAGCATTGCGATGCCCCGAGTACTTAGTGGGTTACATTTTTATAATCAGAGGAAGAGAGAGGAGGGGGAGAAGACCTTCTTTGTCTTTCTTGAGTAGATGTCATGCTTTCCTCATCGGTTCCTCCTCCAGATTGGGTTTTTTGTCCCTACATAGTCAGGCCAGGACTGTCATGGCACTTTGGAAAAATTATTTCAGGTCTCAGTACAATGAGGACCTTTCACTTTGATATGTCACCTTTCCATAAATGATTGTTTTTTGTGTGCAGACCATGTGCCGGTTGTCATTAACTTGATGACACCACTGGGCAGAATATAGGTCTCATGCCACCATTTTTGTATTGTTCCGGGGCATGTCTCAGGCTTCTGTTGCATTATTTTGTTGCTAATCAAGCTAGCTTTATTTTGTTGTTAAGCAAGCCAATCTGGCTTTGATGCTAAGCCACTTGTTCTGCTTTGAGTCAAGCAAGCCCACATTTTTTCAGGATTTTCCCATTACTTTCTTGAGTGATCATTAATCTTACTGTGGTCTCCCAAAGCTCCCTAAAGTTCCCTATCAACAATCCCCCTAACGGGGTTTCTAAGCTAACTATTTGATTATCCTACTCAATCCCTATCATTAACAACACAGGATTATGCCAATGACAAATTATCGAGAAAAAAAACAGAATAAAAAAATTTATTATCGTATTTAAAAAGATGACGTAAAAGACTAGAGGAAAAAAAAATCCCAAATGCCAACAATGTTTATGTAGTATCTAATTTTTCCCCCAAATTTCCAAAATGTCCATTATATTCGTAATTTTATAAGAAAAATAATTTTAAGAACAAATCTATGAAAATGGAATCCCACAGTTTCCAGATTAAGCTGGCCAGGTTTAATCTGATTTGGAGCAGATGCAGCAGTTTGAAATGCCAGGTCTTTTGTTGGGGAAGGAAGAGATGGGCGGGGCAGGAAGGACGGTCCTCCTGGTTATTTCTCTGTAGCGTCTCAGTTCTGTCGCACAACCCAAGTCAAATCAATGCATTAAACGCCTCTTCCTTTCTGCTTGTCCCCAAAACGGCAAAAAGAACACCCCGAGCGCCTCTGCAGGGATCCTAGTGGGCCAGTTGGGCAGAGGGCGCGCGAGACGTCGCTAGCCTCTCCACCCGTCCAAGCCCCGCCCCGCCCCGGCCCCGACGCCCAGGCTCCGCCCCCGTCCCGGCTCGGCCTCGCCCAGCCCGCCACCGTCACGTGGTGAGGCGCGGGGCCCAGCCCGTAGCTGATGCTGCCGCGCGGTATTCGTCATGGAGCTGGCGCCGCGGAGTTGTCGTATGCCGCTGCTGCTGCTGCTCCTGGGCCTGAGCACGGGTAGGTTCGGGCAAAAGTGCTTCAGCGGCCGGTGCCTCCTTCTCTTCTTTAGGGATAAGAATCAGTTAGTGGGTTTGTGCTTTTTAAAGCATATTCCTTTTCCCCTGTTTCTGCCTTGTGTAATTATTTTTGCTTTTGAGCCTCACTTTTTTTTTTTTTTCCTGATTCAAAGTTCTTTTTCTACTTTTTTCTGGCTCTGGGTGGTCTGCTGCCTTGTTTCTTCCCTGCGTGTAGGTAGAAGCAGTTTTGCAAAATGTAAGATTTGGAGAAGCTCCTGATCAATGAGGGTTCCGCAATCTTAAGGCCACCTCCCTGTTCCTGCCGTGATTGGCTGCTAAATGAGATTATAAGGTCTTTTTATTTTGAGCTGAAACACACGGCACCAAGACTCTGAAAAATCCTACCACGAATGGGACGTTTAATTGCGAGTAAGCCTTTCTCCCTCTACCTGATCAGAACAGGCAAGATAATATGTCCCCTCACCGCAGTCCGTTTTGGCAAAAACAAATTCGTGTTTAATGGGATGACTTGCAAATTGATTTTCAGTCTTTTCTTTAAGCAAAATGAGCCCTGGTGTGAATCAAGAACTGAGAATTCGAACTAACCACAAACTTGCCTTGTGATCTTAGGCAAGTTGCTTAACTTGTTTTCCCTTTTGTAAAATGGGGATCATATGACCCTTCGACTTGTGTCTGGGAAATGTTGTCGAATAGGTTGCCCCCCGATTTTTTTTATATAAATTTATTTTATTTTATTATTATTTATTTTTGGCTGCGTTGGGTCTTTGTTGCTGCGCGCGGGCTTTCTCTAGTTGCGGCGAGCGGGGGCATTTATTGAATGCCTGGTAAGTGCTAGGTATTGTACAACTATCTTGATTGTTTCAAGGATCTTGCATTTTTTTAGTTGGTCTAACGATTAAGGAAATACCGTTTTTCATATTTGCTGCCGACCTTTCTTTGTTGTTTTGCCTTTTATTTTTGTTGTACAGAAATGTAACAAGTTTCTGTCCTCAACTCTTAATATTTGTTTTATAGTCTCTAGGGTATGCTTTAATCGCTTCCCCATCCAGAGGTCAAAAAGACTTTCAACTCTATTTTCATATTATTTTTCACATCTAAATTTTAAAATTGAAATATCTGAACCACTTGGAATTTATTTTGGTTTAGAGTGTTAAGAAAGAAACTACATCTCTATAATCTTGCCCCACTAACTTGTGATGCTTCTCTTTGTTTTTTTTTTTTTGGTTATGCGGGCCTCTCACTGTTGTGGCCTCTCCCATTGCGGAGCACAGGCTCCGGAAGTGCAGGCTCAGCGGCCATGGCTCACGGGCCTAGCCGCTCCATGGCATGCGGGATCCTCCCGGACCGGGGCATGAACCCATGTCCCCTGCATCGGCAGGCGGACTCTCAACCACTGCGCCACCAGGGAAGCCCGTGATGCTTCTTTAATTGTATATTAAATGAGGAACAAAAATCAACGTGCTGCATTTTGAGATTTTTCTTTTTTCCCCCAAGTGTAAATCTCTCTCTCTCTTTTAAACAGAATTATAAACACGTTTTATGCTTCCTGTTAAAAATCCAAACATTACAGAGGGTGTAGGTGAAAACGTGAAAGCCTCCAGCACCCTGTGCCACTATTAAGTTTGGTATGTTTTTTCATAGCTGAGTTTTTTGAGTTTTTTTTCCCTTATCCCCACAATAAATTGGAGTAAATAAATTGTCTGAAGTATAAACCAAGTCATCACTAGCCAAACCCAGCCGTGTCTCCTGGGCTGGGAATTTAACTGGACATAGACATTCTTCCGGAAAATCGAACTGTGCTTCTGTTTCAGGAGCTGTCATCAGCTGGCCCACAGAAGAGGGCAAGGAAGTATGGGATTATGTGACTGTCCGGAAGGACGCCCACATGTTCTGGTGGCTCTATTATGCCACCAGCCCCAGCAAGAACTTCTCAGAACTGCCCCTGGTCATGTGGCTTCAGGTAAAATTGGTTTCACTGCCTGGCCTGAGGTTGAGGCCAGGTTTCCCCCACTTACCACCTTGCTTGCCCTTAAAGGCTCACAGCTCAGCGATGAAGAACTGATGTGGTCCAGCAGCCAGCTGGGGCTCTCCTAGGCTTGGGGATTCAGCGTCCTTCTGAGGCAGGCAAAGGCGATGGTACAGTCAAGGAAGCCAAATCAGAGAGTGAGAGGTTCTGGCCTTTTACGGGGGTCTTTTTCTATTGAGCCCAGCACAGGCAGCAGTAGGAACCCTTACTGGAAGCTCCTGAAGACACATTTGACAATATGCTGACAGAAAGTGTTTCTGGAAGGTTCCAAAGCAAAGACTGAGGTACCCTGACCAGCCCTTCCTCTCCCTCACCTCCCAGTCCTTTCCTAGACCTGAATTCCTTGCCCCTAGAAAAACTGGTATTTTGAAAGAACTCAGCCTTTTGTATCTTAGCATTAAGTGTTGGGCCCTATCCTTCTCCCTAAAGAGTGTTTGCATCTTAATCTTGAGCTCTAGTGGAAGGATTGAAGACAGGAAACTGGTTGGAAATTATTTGAGGGCAGGCAGAGGATCCTTCCTTTCATTCCTAAAATGTCTGTACAAAGGTGGCCCACACCCACCTGGAAGACCAAGATCTAGGGAGGGGTTGAGGAATGCGGTCTTGCTTCACCTTCTGGAAACTGTAGGCATGGCCCAGCTGGGGCGCCAGGTTGCTCACCAGTAAATAGGGCGCCCTAGGGCTTCCCTGGTGGCGCAGTGGTTGAGAGTCCGCCTGCCGATGCAGGGGACATGGGTTCGTGCCCCGGTGCGGGAAGATCCCACATGCCGCGGAGCGGCTGGGCCCGTGAGCCATGGCCGCTGAGCCTGCGCGTCCGGAGCCTGTGCTCCGCAGCGGGAGAGGCCACAACAGTGAGAGGCCCGCGTACCGGAAAAAAAAAAAAAAAAAAAAATAGTGCGCCCTGATACTCACCCCCATGGGATGTAAATGTCACTTCCTCCAAAAATGTCATTATTCATAAGCAGCCTCCCAGTGCCCCCAGCTTTGCCTTCCAGACCAGTGGATACAGGCTTTCTGATGAGATAAGAAGAGCAGTTTGCATGGAGGGGCCTTTTTCTCTTGGGGTTATCGCAAGTATTTTCTTTGAAGGCTGGGGTGAGGCTCAGTCCGAGAGTGCAGATATGAAAATGTCTCAGAAGAAGAACCCATCTGTGTGGCCCAGGGAGCTTTTGTGCATCCCGGGCGGCTGGAGATGAAGCTGTGGCAGGGCTGTCAGGGAGAGCCGTGCAGTGGACAAGCCCAGTTCTGCCTTCCTGCCACTTAGAGCCGTGGCAAAACAGTTCCCTTCTCTGGGCTTTGGTCTGTGGGATTTCAGCAGTTTTCAAACTTTTTATTAATCAGAAGAACTTCTTCCCCTCCCAAGTGAAGGCTTGCAGACCAGCCAAAGCAGAAGAAAGAAGTGCTGGGGCCGAGGTTGGGGCGGAGTGCCAAGTCCCCCCCATTCAGCCTCCCCTTTGTCACATGCTGCCCCTCAGGTACTTTCTGGGCTTCCAGGGACACAATTTGAAAACCACTGAATTTCTGAAACTGCAAACCTTCCTTCTGGTTGACTGCAGAGTAGGGCAGTTGTTTTATTTGAATGAGTTGCCAACATTTACAAATCAAGACATTTCCTTCCTTTTTCCAAAAACCAGGAGATGCAATTGCTTGGGGCCTGAACTTGCTGTCCCGGAGCGGAGTGGTGGGGCCCCTCCTGCACACAGGCAGGAGCTTCTGGGGGAGGGGACCCACCTGCCCTCTCTGCTCCGTGTGGTGTACTTCTGGCCCCTCGAGACCGTGCAGTTGGTGACCTTTGGTTTCTGTGAGCTGAGATGCTGTTTGATGGTTATCAACTGGTTCACTGTCCTGCTCTTCATCTCCTCAGAGGCCCAAGGGAAGGGGAAAAGTGTATGATTAAGGAAGAAATAATTCAGGTTAAAAGGAGATCTCTCTTAGCAGCCTACTGAGAATCCATGCACTGACTTCTCTGGACAGGTCTTTGGGAATCAAGGTCACGTCACCTGAGTGGAGTAGCTCTGAGTGATGTAGTGTGCTACTTTAGGTACAGTTTCAAGTCATTTAAGCGTTTTAGTTTGTCCTTGGACACACTTGCCATATTTCAGAGTCACTGCATAGTCCCGGGCCATGACAGTACCCCCATCCCAAAGTTCTAGACAAAGAGATTTTGCAGTGGTATGTTATCAAGTAGAACAGAACAGGAGAATGGGATTTCTCCCACAAAGACCATACCTCTAGGATTCCAGCTTCTCTCCTTTCACTTTGGTCCTATCCCAGCCCAGTAAGTCCACTAGGAAAAAGGGGCCCAGCTTTCACTCAAGGACCCTCGCTTTTATTTTATTTTGTTTTTGTTTTTCGCTTTGCTTTTTTTTTAATTGAAGAATAGTTGGTGTACAGTATTATATGTTACAGGTATACAGTATAGTGATTCACAATTTTTAAAGGTTCTACTCCATTTATAGTTCTATAAATATGGGCTATATTCCCCGTGTTGTACAATATATCCTTGTAGTTTATTTTATACGTAGTGGTTTGTATCTCTTAATCCCCTTCCTTTACATTCCCCCCTCCCTTCCCTCTCCCCCCTGGTAACCACTAGTTTGTTCTCTGTATCTGTGAGTCTGCTTCTTTTCTGTTACAGCCACTAGTTTGTTGTATTTTTTAGATTTTCCATATAAGTGACATCATACAGTATTTGTCTTTCTTTGTCTGACTTATTTCACTTAGCATAATACCCTCAAAGTCCAATCAAGTTGCTGCAGTTGGCAAAATTTCATTCTTTTTTATGGCTGAGTAGTATTCCATTGTATATATATACACCGCATCTTCTTTATCCATTCATCTGTTGATGGGCCCTTAGGTTGCTTCCATATCTTGGCTATTATAAATAATGCTTCTATGAACATTAGGGTGCATGTATTTTTTCAAATTAGTGTTTATGTTTTTTTCAAATATATACTCAGGAGTGGAATCACTGGATCATGTGGTAGTTCTATTTTTAGTTTTTTTTTTGCGGTACGCGGGCCTCTCACTGCTGTGGCCTCTCCCGCCGCGGAGCACAGGCTCCGGACGCACAGGCTCAGCGGCCATGGCTCACGGGCCCAGCCGCTCCACGCCATGTGGGATCTTCCCGGACCAGGCACGAACCTGCGTCCCCTGCATCGGCAAGCGGACTCTCAACCACTGCGCCACCAGGGAAGCCCCTATTTTTAGTTTTTTGAGAAACCTCCATACTGTTTTCCACAGTGGCTGCACCAATTTACATTCCCACCGACAGTGTTACAAGGATTCCCTTTTCTCCACATCCTCGCCAACATTTGTTATTTGTGGTCTTTTTGATGACCGCCATTCTGACAGGTGTGAGGTGGTATCTCATTGTGGTTTTGATTTGCATGTCCCTGATGATGAGCATCTCTTCATGTTCATGCTGGCCACCTGCATTTCCTCTTTGGAAAAATGTCTATTGAGTTCTTCTGCCCATTTTTTAATCAGGTTGTTTGTTTTTTTGATGTTGAGTTATATGAACTGTTCATATATGTTGGATATTAACCCCTTATTGGTCGTATCATTTGCAACTATTTTCTCCCGTTCCATAGGTCTTTTCATTCTGTCAATGGTGAGGACGTTGCTTAGAGGGATTTATAGCCTCCCAGTTTTATAATAGTTAGCTTGGTGTCGGTTCAAAACATTCAATAGTTTCATAAACTCTCTGTTGGGGTCCTTTAGTTACCCCTGAGCCCTGACTCTATGTTGTCTTTTTTTTTCCTTTAGATTTCCCTGGTTTCTGTTTTGCCTGAGCTGTTTCCTTCCATCATTGTGTATCTCCCTTTCCTAACCATCTTGCACAGGGAGACAGCATCCTTTTATTCAAGGCCCTCGGCCTCTCCTGTTGGCTCAGCTGACCCCTGAGGTTTTGTCCAGAAAAGCACTGACCATCCTTACCCCTGACCATCTCCTGAAGGACCTCCTCCCCTCTCTTAGCCCTTAGAAGCCATAGAACCTCTGCCTCCCATTGTCTGGGCCCCCAGCACTGAGCTTCTGTTCAGAATCCTGCTTCGCCCCTGGCCTTGGATGCCCACAGTGTTGAGTGCTTCCTGCCCAGGGACTTCCGCATTTACTATGTTATATCCTGGGGATCATCTTGATCAAACTGCCCCTCAGTCTGGGTGCCTTGTAAATCCTCAAGGACACTGAGGAGAGGGTGGTGGAGAGTCACAAGGCCCCGGGTCCAGTCCTGGTGGAGCCCCTAATTGCCACGTTCCCTCTCTGGGCCATACTGCTCATCTTTGAAGGGAGAGGTTTGGACGAGATGTTTTGAGGTCAGCAAACCCCACGTGAGGCCAAGGCTCAAGCTCAGAGAATCAGAGGTAGGAACGTTCCCTCTGGGGGCTCTTAGCCCGGTTGCTTCCTTTTTTTAGAAAGACTTGAGCAGTTACCAGGGGGCTCAGTTAGTGCAGACACTGGATCAGTTGTGTCCTGTGTGTAAGGTTGACCCAGCCATCACTGACTCATAAATTGTTTATAGTGATTGGGGTCATTGTTGTAGTGACGAAGGTTTGACTAACATTTTCTCTGACTTTATTTTTGTTTGTTTGTTTTTTTTGCTTTCACAGGGTGGTCCAGGTGGTTCCAGCACTGGATTTGGGAACTTTGAGGAAATCGGGCCCCTTGACAGAGATCTCAAACCACGAAGAACTACTTGGGTACAGTGAGGAAGGCCTGGAACTCAAAGTGCCGTGTGGCCTCCCCCAGGCTGAGTCCCACCCAGCCCTACCCCATTCTGGGTGGCGTCACAAGTTGAACGATCCCACTCCACCCCCCTCCCTCTTCCTCTGTGTCCAGGGGGACCTTGCGTACTTGTCCACAGGCTTCCTCTTTGGCCAGCCTCTTCCATTTCTTGGGACAGCTTATCCCATACTGGACACCTTCCCAACTCGGTGACCTTTCTCTCCACTTGCCTGCAGAAACCTCTGTCTACTCTAGCAGACCCCCTGGACCTTGTCATTACCCACATATTGGCCATCCCTGCAATCTGAGACACCAGGGTCCCACCTTCTGGCCACAACCTGCAATCCTTTCCCCTCCTACCCTCCTACTTCCATTCTTGTCTTCCTCAGGACTTCAGACCCCTTGTCCTCTGCCCTTTTGATGTCTCTCTAGTTCTCTGTCTCACCCCGCCCCTTCATTCTTCGCTTCACTTCCTTACCTAACCCCCACCCCTGGTTCCCTCATTCTTCTCCCTCCACATCCTTGCCACGCCCAGCCTGGGGTCAGTCCCCCTGTCCACCTGCTCAGTCCCTTCCTCCAGGCTGCCAAACACTGGTGGGTAAAACCACACCAGTGGGCAGGGTGGGGCTGTTGCTCCCAGCTGGTGGCCACCCTCTGCTCTGTGCTTCTCCTCTGCTCCTCTCCCATCTGTTGATGGACACTTAGGTTGTTTTCACCTTTTGGCTGTTGTGAATAACGCAGGGAACATTAGCGTACAAATATTTGTTTGGGCCCCTGTTTTCAATTTGGCAGGGCGGTGGGGAATTGCTGGGTCCTATGGTAGCTCTATGTTTAATACCCAAGTGTTGTTAATATTCTTCATCCACCCCTTTTCCATCGCCTCTCATGGGTGCTTTCAAAATGCCCACCCCCCACCCCCAATCCACTTCCCACATGGTGCTTGGGTGAAACCCTCCAATGCCAGTCACTCCTTAGTTTACTGTCTTTCAGTTCCCCAAAGATCGGATCCAGATTCCTGGGCATAAACTGGCTTCTGCTAGCCACACCTCCCAGCTTCTCTCCATGTGCACTCTCCTTGAGGCCTCTGCGTAGGCCATTCCTGGGCTTGCACTTCATTCCTTTGGTCACCCGGTCACACCTAGCTCACCATACTCACCTCTAAGACTCAGTGCGGGAGCACCTCCACCTGAAGATCCCCTCTGAGCCCTTTGATTTTCTTGTCTGTCTCCATACTGGTCTTCTTTAAGCACATTTTACTTTTGCCTCAGGGCCTTTGCACATGCTGTTCCCTCAGCCTAGAACATTCACATACTCACTTCCAGTAGCAGAGTACCCCACTGGCTTGTCCCCAAGCCTCCCACGACTAATAGGGTAATGTGACTGGGGCAGAGAGCCTGAACAAGAAGTGAGGAGATGCTGGCCTTGGTCCTGACGCTGCCATTACCTATCCAACTTTGTGACCTTGGACAAGTCCTGGGCCTTTCTGGGCTTTAATGTCCTGATCAGTAAAGGACATGGCTGTAGTGTGCCATCACTAGGGATCCTTCAGGATGTAAAATTATATAACTCTAAACCTCTTTGGGAAAGGTGTTAGAATAAATTCTGTTCTTGTAGTGTTCAGCAAAGCCAGGCCAATGTGGAAACTGGATTCATCTTGAAGAAAACAGATGTGTGGTATTCCGACCTCTCACTGCATCGAGCTGTTGCTCAGACTGACACTGCATGGTTCTACCTGCACGAATGAATTACATTCAGGACATTTGTAGTGTCTGAAAGTAACAGCCTAGATGCTTTGATCCCTGTGTATATGTTAATTTTTCCTTCTTGCCTCTCCTTTTCTTTGCCTTTCTTTGCTATACTAGTCTGTGTTCCTGTTCCAATTTTTTTTTTTTTTTTGCGGTACGCAGGCCTCTCACTGTTGTGGCCTCTCCCATTGCGGAGCACAGGCTCCGGACGCACAGGCTCAGCGGCCATGGCTCACGGGCCCAGCTGCTCCACGGCATGTGGGATCTTTCCGGACCAGGGCACGAACCCGTGTCCCCTGCGTTGGCAGGTGGACTCTCAGCCGCTGTGCCACCAGGGGAAGCCCCCCAATTTTTTTTTTTTAATCCATTTTAGTAACATCATAACCACACTGATATCCTCACATGTGTGGTTTTTGTTGAGCTCATATAAGGTGATCAAAAGATAGTTGGTGACTGGCTGGCTGATTGCAACATTTTTTTTTTTTTTTTTTTTTTGGTACGCGGGCCTCTCACTGTTGTGGCCTCTCCCGTTGCAGAGCACAGGCTCCTGACACGCAGGCTCAGCGGCCATGGCTCACGGGCCCAGCAGCTCCGCGGCATGTGGGATCTTCCCGGACCGGGACACGAACCCGTGTCCCCTGCATTGGCAGGCGGACTCTCAACCACTGCATCACCAGGGAAGCCCCTGATTGCAACATTTGACTTTCCTCTGTGGCTTGTAGCTCCAGTCGGCCAGTCTCCTGTTTGTGGATAACCCAGTGGGCACTGGGTTCAGTTATGTGAACAAGAGTGACGCGTACACCAAAGACCTGGCCATGGTGGCATCAGACATGATGGTTCTCCTGAAGACTTTCTTTGAATGTCACAAAGAATTCCAGGTAAGCAAGCTCGGATGGGGGCTCGCAGTTGCAGCACTGCATCCATCAGATGCAAACTTCCCTGAGAGTTACATGCCTAGCTGATTCCAGAGAAAACCTTTTTGCACCCAGGATCAGACTGTGGGCTTCTGTTTCAGTCATCACTAAAGGTGGTTTTAGCTTGAAAAAAATGACCCTGCAGCCAGTATTCTAATTAAACCTAATAATCAGATATGGGAGGAAAGATCAGCAAAAGCAGATTTGTTTTGTCTGGCCATTACATGCAATAGAAATTTGAAATTGATTCGTGTGAATTAAAAGACATTCAGGATATTTAATTCTTTGTAAATTCCTTTTCTTCCTAGACGATTCCATTCTACATTTTCTCAGAGTCCTATGGAGGAAAAATGGCTGCTGGCATTGCTCTAGAACTTTATAAGGTAACAAGGAAGATGACTTTGTTTTGATGTTGGACAGAAACTGATTATCTTACTTGTTATACTCACCTGATAATTGAATACTCTTTGAATAGGACCTTGTACATACAGAGTAAGTCTGTAATAATAACCCTGAAAAGTTTCAAAAAGAACAATGAAGTTTGCCCCACCAGATATCGAACGGGCTATACAGCTAAGCGAGTAAAGCAATTTGGGGCTGGCATAGCAACAGAGAAATGCAGATACATGCATCAGGCTAAAGAATCTAGAAACATATTTTATATATACTTATGTATACGTATATATGTATCTGTGTATGTTTATAACACATACATATGTATCATACTTACATATGAACATATATAAATGATAAGGTGGTATTTCAAATCATTGAGGAAAACAGAATGTTCAATAAATGATATGGAGACAAGTGGCTATCACTTTGGAAAATAGTAAAGTTAGATTCTTGCCTTACATGAAACATCAGTTCTTTTTTTTAAAATTTAATTTATTTATTTTATTTTTGGCTGCATTGGGTCTTTGTTGCTGTCCACGGGCTTTCTCTAGTTGTGGCGAGCGGGGGCTACTCTTTGTTGCATTGAGTGGGCTTCTCATTGCGGTGGCTTCTCGTTATAGAGCACAGGCTCTAGGCGTGCGGGTTTCAGTAGTTGTGGCTTGCGGGCTCTAGAGCACAGGCTCAGTAGTTGTGGTGCATGGACTTAGTTGCTCTGCGGCATGTGGGTTCTTCCCAGACCAGGGCTTGAACCCATGTCCCCTGCATTGGCAGGTGGATTCTTTACCACTGCACCACCAGGGAAGCCCTGAAACATCAGTTCTTGATAGTTTAAAAATCTAAACATAAAAATCAAAACTGTAAGAGAACCTGAAAATATAGGAGAAAAGTTTTATAATCTTGGGTACGAAAAACTTGCTTTTCCTTCATAAGATGAAACACCCAAAAGCAAAAAGAGTAAGTTTGACGTATTTAGACCACATAGAAATTTAAAAGTAATTAGAGTTTCATAAACAATTTTAAAAGATATATACACACAAATAAATATATAGTAGAAGTAGTATTCACATCAATAAGTCCATTAAAAAAGATAATATTCTAGGGGGCTTCCCTGGTGGCGCAGTGGTTGAGAGTCCACCTGCCCATACAGGGGACGCAGGTTCGTGCCTCAGTCCGGGAAGATCCCACGTGCCGCAGAGCAGCTAGGCCCGTGAGCCATGGCTGCTGAGCCTGCACGTCCAGAGCCTGTGCTCTGCAACGGGAGAGGCCACAACAGTGAGAGGCCCGCGTACCGCGCCAAAAAAAAAAAAAGATAATATTCTAATAGGATATTGGCCAGAAAATATGGGCAAACAATTTATAGAAGAAATGCAAACTGCCTATGGACATGTGAACAATGTTCAACTTTTAGTAGTAAGTCAAATCTGTGAGATTTGCAAATATTTTTAAAAATCGGTGGGAGGTCTCTGGGGGTCCGGTGATTAGCACTCCACGCTTCCACTGCAGGGGGCACGGGTTTGATTCCTGGTCGGGGAACTAAGATCCCGCATACCACATGGCATGGCCAAAAAACAAATAAATAAAATAAAGTAAAAATTTGGTAACCCCCAGTTTTGGTAAGCAGTCAGGGAAATAAGTGCTCTTGTGCACGTTTGATGGGAATGAAAATTGGTAAATCATTGTAAAAGGGCACTTTGGCAGTATCTATAAACTTTTAAAATGTATGTGCCCTTTGACCCAATAATTTCACTTCCAGGAATCTGTCCTGTGGGAATACTTATACACGTGTGTGTGTCAGAGGATGTTAAGTTCATCGTTGCTTATAATGTCCATAAACGGAAAACAAGATCAGTGGCTGTGTGTAGAGGATTACTTAACTGAAATACGTGGATCCTTCCGTGATGGACACTTTGAAGCCATCAGAAAGAATGGGTAGATCTGTGCATATGTATACATGTATGTATATATATATGCTTGTGAAAACAAAGAAAGGAGTTAGAAGGATATATACCATGTTAACTGGTTAGTGAGCGTGAGGGTGCAGGTGGGGCAGAGGTAGAAGTTTTTCCACATTTTCTCCTGTCTCCTTCTGTGATTAAACTTTTTACAGTGAGCTTGTATGAGCTTTTTTTAATTGAAGTATAGTTGATGTACAATATTATATAAGTTACACATATACAATATAGTGATTCACAATTTATAAAGATTATACTCTATTTATAGTAAAATATTGGCTATATTCCTCGTGTTTTACAGTATGAGCTTTTTTTTTTAAGATTAATTCTCTTTAAAAATGAACCTTTTATAAGAAGCAGTATAGGTGCATAACAGAAAATTAGAAAATACAGCAAGCACAAATTTTAAAAATTAAAAAGAGATCACCATTGTTAACACCTCAGTGTATAGCCTTTAAATCTTTTTCTGCGCTTTTAGAAATAAGTAAATTTTTTAACCAATAGGAGATAGTAGTATACGTAATGTCTGTAGCGTGCTTGCTTCTGTCACTAGTCCTCCCTTCCTACTTCAGTATATTTTCATCTCAAATATTCAGGCTTTAATAATCCCAACACGTCCTTTGTGGTCAGTTTGTTTAAGCCAGGACTCAGTCCAGATCCGTGAATTACATGTGGCTGGGATGTCCCTAAAGTCCGTTTTCATCTAACACAGTTCCTTTTTTATGACCCCCATTTGATAAAGAAACCAGACTAACAGAATATCCCATTTTCTGGAATTGTGTGGTAGCATCTTCATGGTGTAATTTAGTTTATTCCTCTCTTCATGGTGTTTCCTACAAAACTGGAGGTCGTAGTTAAAGGCCTGCTGCATTCAAGGTAAAAGTTTTGGAGAGAATATATTATAATAGATCAGATTTCAGGAAACGATGGCCTATAGGTCAAATTCAGTCCACCACCTGCTTTGTATACGACCCATGAGCCAAGAATGGATTTTACATTATCAAGTGACAGTGGTGGGGTGGGGTGGATTAAAAGAAGAATAATATTTCATGACACATGAAAATTGTGTGAAAATCAAATTTCAAGGTCCACAAATAAAGCTGGGTTTTTTTGTAATTTTTATTTTTTTTAACATCTTTAGTGGAGTATAATTGCTTTACATTGCTTACACAATGGTGTGTTAGTTTCTGCTTTCTAACCAAGTGAATCAGTTATACATATGTTGACATATCTCTTCCCTCTTGCATCTCCCTCCCTCCCACCCTCCCTATCCCACCCCTCTAGGTGGTCAAAAAGCACCAAGCTGATCTCCCTGTGCTTTGTGGCTGCTTCCCACTAGCTATCTATTTTACGTTTGGTAGTGTATATATGTCCATGCCACTCTCTCACTTTGTCCCAGCTTACCCTTCTCTCTCCCCATATCCTCAAGTCCATGCTCTACTAGGTCTGTGTCTTTATTCCCGTCTTGCCCCTAGGTTCTTCAGAACTTTTTTTTTTTTTAATGTTCCATATATGTGTGTTAGAATATGGTATTTGCTTTTCTCTTTCTGACTTACTTCACTCTGTATGACAGACTCTAGGTCCATCCACCTCACTACAAATAACTCAATTTCGTTTCTTTTTATGGCTGAGTAATATTCCATTGTATATATGTGCCACATCTTCTTTATCCATTCATCCGATGATGGACACTTATGTTGCTTCCATGCCCTGGCTATTGTAAATAGAGCTGCAATGAACATTTTGGTACATGACTCTTTTTGAATTATGGTTCTCTCAGGGTATATGCCCAGTAGTGGGATTGCTGGGTCGTATGGTAGTTCTATTTTTAGTTTTTTAAGGAACCTCCATACTGTTCTCCATAGTGGCTGTAACAATTTAAATTCCCACCAACAGTGCAAGAGGGTTCCCTTTTCTCCACACCCTCTCCAGCATTTATTGTTTGTAGATTTTTTGATGATGGCCATTCTGACCGGTGTGAGATGGTATCTCATTGTAGTTTTGATTTGCATTTCTCTAATGATGAATGATGTTGAGCATTCTTTCATGTGTTTCTTGGCAATCTATATATCTTCTTTGGAGAGTGTCTATTTAGGTCTTCAGCCCATTTTTGGATTGGGTTGTTAGTTTTTCTGATATTGAGCTGAATGACCTGCTTGTAAATTTTGGAGATTAATCCTTTGTCAGTTGCTTCATTTGCAAATATCTTCTCCCATTCTGAGGGTTGTCTTTTTGCCTTGTTTATGGTTTCCTTTGCTGTGCAAAAGCTTTTAAGTTTCATTAGGTCCCATTTGTTTATTTTTATTTTTTTCCATTTCTCTAGGAGGTGCGTCAAAACGGATCTTGCTGTGATTTATGTCATGTAGTATTCTGCCTGTGTTTTCCTCTAAGAGTTTGATAGTGTCTGGCCTTACATTTAGGTCTTTAATCCATTTTGAGTGTATTTTTGTGTATGGTGTTAGGGAGTGTTCTAATTTCATTCTTTTACATGTAGCTGTCTAGTTTTCCCAGCACCACTTATTGAAGAGGCTGTCTTTGCTCCACTGTATATTCTTGCCTCCTTTATCAAAGATAAGGTGACCAGATGTGCGTGGGTTTATCTCTGGGCTTTCTGTCCTGTTCCATTGATCTATATTTATGTTTTTATGCCAGTACCATACTGTCTTGATTAGTGTAGCCTGAAGTCCGGGAGCCTGATTCCTCTGGCCCCGTTTTTCGTTCTCAAGATTGCTTTGGCTATTTGAGGTCTTTTGTGTTTCCATACAACTTGTGAAATTTTTTGTTCTAGTTCTGTGAAAAATACTTGTGGTAGTTTGATAGGGATTGCATTGAATCTGTAGATTGCTTTGGGTAATAGAGTCATTTTCACAATGTTGATTCTTCCAATCCAAGAACATGGTATATCTCTCGATCTATTTGTATCATCCTTAATTCCTTTCATCAGTGTCTTATAATTTTCTGCATACAGGTTTTCTGTCTCCTTAGGTAGGTTTTTTCCTAGATATTTTATTCTTTTTGTTGCAATGGTAAATGGGAGTGTCTTCTTAATTTCACTTTCAGATTTTTCATCACTAGTGTACAAGAATGCCAGAGATTTCTGTGCATTAATTTTGTATCCTGCTACTTTACCAGATTCATTGATTACCTCTAGTAGTTTTCTGGTAGCATCTTTAGGATTCTCTATGTATAGTTATCATGTCATCTGCAAATAGTAACAGTTTTACTTCTTCTTTTCTGATTTGGATTCCTTTTATTTTTCTTCTCTGATCGCTGTGGCTAAAACTTCCAAAACTATGTTGCATAATAGTGGTGAGAGTGGGCAACCTTGTCTTGCTCCTGATCTTAGTGGAAATGGTTTCAGTTTATTACCATTGAGGATGATGTTGGCTGTGGGTTTGTCATAGATGGCCTTTATTATGTTGAAGAAATTTCACTCTATGCCTACTTTCTGGAGGGTTTTTATCATAAATCGGTGTTGAATTTTGTCAAAAGCTTTCTCTGCATCTATTGAGAGGATCATATGGTTTTTCTCCTTCAGTTTGTTAATGTGGTGTATCACATTGATTGATTTGCGTATATTGAAAAATCCTTGCATTCCTGGAATAAACCCCATTTAATCATGGTGTATGATCCTTTTAATGTGCTGTTGCATTCTGTTTGCTAGTATTTTGTTGAGGATGTTTGCATCTATGTTCATCAGTGATATTGGCCTGTAGTTTTCTTTCTTTCTGACATCTTTGTCTGGCATTGGTATCAGGGTGATGGTGGCCTCGTAAAATGAGTTTGGGAGTGTTCCTCCCTCTGCTATATTTTGGAAGAGTTTGAGAAGGATAGGTGTTAGCTCTTCTCTAAGTGTTTGACAGAATTCGCCTGTGAAGCCATCTGGTCCTGGGCTTTTGTTTGTTGGAAGATTTTTAATCACAGTTTCAATTTCAGTGCTTGTGATTGGTCTGTTCATATTTTCTATTTCTTCCTGGTTCAGTCTTGGCAGGTTGTGCATTTCTAAGAATTTGTCCATTTCTTCCAGGTTGTCCATTTTATTGGCATAGAGTTGCTTGTAGTAATCTCTCATGACCCTTTGTATTTCTGCAGTGTCAGTTTTTACTTCTCCTTTTTCATTTCTAATTCTATTGATTTGAGTCTTCTCCCTTTTTTTCTTGATGAGTCTGGCTAATGGTTTATCAATTTTGTGTATCTTCTCAAAGAACCAGCTTTTAGTTTTATTGGTCTTTGCTATCGTTTCCTTCATTTCTTTTTCATTTATTCCTGATCTGATCTTTATGATTTCTTGCCTTCTGCTAACTTTGGGGTTCTTTTGTTCTTCTTTCTCTAATTGCTTTAGGTGTAAGGTTAGGTTGTTTATTTGAGATGTTTCTTGTTTTTAAGGTAGGATTGTATTTCTATAAACTTCCCTCTTAGAACTGCTTTTGCTGCATCCCATAGGTTTTGGGTCATTGTGTTTTCATTGTAATTTGTTTTTAGGTATTTTTTGATTTGCTCTTTCATTTCTTCAGTGATCTTTTGGTTATTAAGTATAGCCTCCATGTGTTTGTATTAAGTTTATTAAGTTTTGTATTAAGTTTATTAAGTTTGTATTAAGTTTAGCCTCCATGTGTTTGTATTTTTTATAGATTTTTTCCTGTAATTGATATCTAGTCTCATAGCGTTGTGGTAGGAAAGATACTTGATACGATTTCAATTTTCTTAAATACCAAGGCTTGATTTGTTACCTAAGATATGATCTATCCTGGAGAATGTTCCATGAGTACCTGAGAAAAATGTGTATTCTGTTGTTTTTGATGGAATGTCCTATAAATATCAATTAAGTCCATCTTGTTTAATGTATCATTTAAAGCTTGTGTTTTTTATTTTCATTTTGGATGATCTGTCCATTTCTGAAAGTGGGGTGTTAAAAGTCCCCTACTATGATTGTGTTATTGTCGATTTCCCCTTTTATGGCTGTTAGTATTTGCCTTATGTATTGAGGTGCTCCTATGTTGGGTACATAAATATTTACAATTGTTATATCTTCTTCTTGGATTGATCCCTTGATCATTATGTAATGTCCTTCTTTGTCTCTTGTAATAGTCTTTTTTTAAAGTCTATTTTGTCTGATATGAGAATTGCTACTCCAGCTTTCTTTTGATCTCCATTTGCATGGAATATCTTTTTCCATCCCCTCACTTTTAGTCTGTATGTGTCCCTAGGTCTGAAGTGGGTCTCTTGTAGACAGCATATATACGGGTCTTCTTTTCGTATCCATTCAGCCAGTCTATGTCTTTTGGTTAAATTACATTTAAGGTAATTATCGATATGTATGTTTCTATGACCATTTTCTTAATTGTTTTGGGTTTGTTATTGTAGGTCTTTTCCTTCTCTTGTGTTCCCTGCCTAGAGAAGTTCCTTTAGCATTTGTTGTAAAGTTGGCTTGGTGGTGCTGAATTCTCTTAGCTTTTGCTTATCTGTAAAGGTTTTAATTTCTCTGTCAAATCTGAATGTGATCCTTGCTGGTTCGAGTAATCTTGGTTGTAGGTTTTTCTCCTTCATCAGTTTAATATGTCCTGCTACCCCCTTCTGGCTTGCAGAGTTTCTGCTGAAAGATCAGCTGTTAACCTTATGGGGATTCCCTTGTGTGTTATTTGTTGTTTTTCCCTTGCTGCTTTTAATATTTTTTCTTTGTATTTAATTTTTTTTTTCTTTTCTTTCTGTGGTACGCGGGCCTCTCACTGCTGTGGCCTCTCCCGTTGCGGAGCACAGGCTCCGGATGCACAGGCTCAGCGGCCATGGCTCATGGGCCCAGCCACTCCGCGGCATGTGGGATCTTCCCAGACCAGGGCATGAACCCGTGTCCCCTGCATCGGCAGGCGGACTCCCAACCACTGCACCACCAGGGAAGCCCTGTATTTAATTTTTGATAGTTTGATTAGTATGTGTCTTGGCCTGTTCCTCCTTGTATTTATCCTGTATGGGACTCTCTGTGCTTCCTGGACTTGATTAATTATTTCCTTTCCCAGATTAGGGAAGTTTTCAACTATAATCTCTTCATATATTTTCTCAATCCCTTTCTATTTCTCTTCTTCTTCTAGGACCCCTATAATTCAAATGTTGGTGCGTTTAATGTTGTCCCAGAGGTCTCTGAGATTGTCCTCAATTCTTTCATTCTTTTTTCTTTATTCTGCTCTGCGGTAGTTATTTCCACTATTTTATCTTCCAGGTCGCTTATCCGTTCTTCTGCCTCAGTTATTCTGCTACTGACCCCTTCTAGAGAATTTTTAATTTCATTTATTGTGGTGTTCATCATTGTTTGTTTCCTCTTTAGTTCTTCTAGGTCCTTGGTAAATGTTTCTTGCATTTTCTCTATTCTATTTCCAATAAAGATTGGATCATCTTTACTATCATTATTCTGAATTCTTTTTCAGGCAGACTGCCTATTTCCTCTTCATTTGTTAGGTCTGGTTGGTTTTTACCTTGCTCCTTCATGTGCTGTGTGTTTTTCTGTCTTTTCATTTTGCTTATCTTACTGTGTTTGGGGTCTCCTTTTCGCAGGCTGCAGGTTCGTAGTTCCCGTTGTTTTTGGTGTCTGTCCCCAGTGGCTAAGGTTGGTTCAGTGGGTTGTGTAGGCTTCTTGGTGGAGGGAACTAGTGCCTGTGTTCTGGTGGATGAGGCTGGATCTTGTCTTTCTGTTGGGCAGGTCCACGTCTGGTGGTGTGTTTTGGGGTGTCTGTGGCCTTACTATGATTTTAGGCAGCCTCTCTGATAATGGATGGGGTTGTGTTCCTGTGTTGCTAGTTGTTTGGCGTAGGGTGTCCAGCACTGTAGCTTGGTGGTTGTTTAGTGGCGTTGGGTCTTGGTGTTGCGATGGAGATCTCTGGGAGATTTTCGCCATTTGATATTACGTGGTGCTGGGAGGTCTCTTGTGGATCAGTGTCCTGAACTTGGCTCTCCCACCTGAGAGGCACAGCCCTGACGCCTGGCTGAAGCACAAAGAGCCCGTCATCCACACGGCTCAGAATAAAAGGGAGAAAAGAAAGAAAGAAGAAGATAAAATAAAGTAAAATAAAACAAAGTCATTAAAATTAAAAATAATTATTAAAAATTTTTTAAAGTAATAAAAAAAAAAGAGAGAAAGAAAGAAAGAAGAGAGCAACCAAACCAAAAAACAAATCCAGAAATGATAACAAGTGTTAAAAACTATACTAGGGGGAAAAAAATGGACAGACAGAACCCTAGGACAAACTGTAAAAGCCAAGCTATACAGACAAAATCACACACAGAAGCATACACATACACACTCACAAAAAGAGAAAAAGGGGGAAAAAAAAAAAAAAATATATATATATATATCGTTGCTCCCGAAGTCCACCTCCTCAATTTGGGATGATTCGTTGTCTATTCAGGTGTTCCACAGATGCAGGGTACATCAAGTTGATTGTGGAGCTTTAATCCGCTGCTCCTGAGGCTGCTGGGAGAGATTTCCCTTTCTCTTCTCTGTTCGCACAGTTCCCGGGGTTCAGGTTTGGATTTGGCCCCGCCTCTTTGTGTAGGTCGCCTGAGGGCATCTGTTCCCGCTCAGACAGGATGAGGTTAAAGGAGCAGGTGATTCGGGGGCTCTGGCTCACTCAGGCAGGGAGGAGGGAGGGGTACGGATGTAGGGCGAGCCTGCGGCGGCAGAGGCCAGCATGACGTTGCACCAGCCTGAGGCACGCCATGGGTTCTCCAGGGGAAGTTGTCCCTGGATCCCGGGACCCTGGCAGTGGCGGACTTCACAGGCTCCTCAGAAGGGGGGTGTGGATAGTGACCTGTGCTTGCACACAGGCTTCTTGGTGGCGGTAGCAGCAGCCTTTGCATCTCATGCCCGTCTCTGGGGTCCGCGCTGTTAGCTGCGGCTCGCGCCCGTCTCTGGAGCTCCTTTAAGCAGCGCTCTTAATCCCCTCTCCTCGCGCACCAGGAAACGGAGGCAAGAAAAAGTCTCTTGTCTCTTCGGCAGCTCCAGACTTTTCCTGGACTCCCTCCCGTCTAGCTGTGGTGCACTAGCCCCCTTCAGGCTGTGTTCACGCCGCCAACCCCAGTCCTCTCCCTGGGATCTGACCTCCGAAGCCCGAGCCTCAGCTTCCAGCCCCCGCCTGTTCCAGCGGGTGAGCAGACAAGCCTCTCGGGCTGGTGAGTGCTGGTTGGCACTGATCCTCTGTGTGGGAATCTCTCCCCGCTTTGCCCTCCGCACCCCTGTTGCTGTGCTCTCCGAAGCTTTCCCCCTCCGCCACCCGCAGTCTCCGCCCGCGAAGGGGCTTCTAGTGTGTGGAAACCTTTCCTCCTTCACAGCTCCCTCCCCCGGGTGCGGGTCCCGTCCCTATTCTTTTGTCTCTTTTTTCTTTTGCCCTACCCAGGTACGTGGGGAGTTTCTTGCCTTTTGGGAGGTCTGAGGTCTTCTGCCAGCGTTCAGTAGGTGTTCTGTAGGAGTTGTTCCACATGTAGATGTATTTCTGATGTATTTGTGGGGAGTAAGGTGGTTTCCACATCTTACTCTTACGCCATCTTGAAGCTCCTCCACAAATAAAGTTTTATTAGAACTCTCACTTGTTTACATATTGCTTGTGGCTGCTTTAGCAGTACAGTGGTAGAGTTGAGTAGCTGCAATGTAGTAGACTTTTGTTCTACAAAGCCTAGAATATTTAATATCTGCCCCTTATAGAAAAAATTGCCAGCCTCTGACGTAGGGGATGTTGTGCACTTCATTTTGCTTTGAATCAGAGGGCACATAATAACCAGATCTAGTCTGATCCCTCCATTGAACTCCTATACCTGGACAGAAAATGATCTGAGTGGTGTTATTTTCACCTGACATGGATGTCCAGTTCTTCATCCATCTTTCACTGAATAATGGTTTTAACATCAATTTTTAATTCTTACGCAAGTCAGTAATTTCATTAGGAGTTTCCAAATGATGGTTTTCTCCTCCCTTCATTTTGTTCGCATTTGTTAGCTGGTATTCTCCTATAAAGTGGAACTTTTCCTCATCAACTGGTAGTATTTAAGTAACTTGAAATAAGTTCCTTTTGGAAAAGCCAAATAATGGCATAATTTTTTCTCTTTTATTACCAGTGTTCAAAGTCAGGCTATTCATTGTTTTCTTATTTTAGATCTCTGAATAGCCTGTGCATTCACATAATTCAAAATTCAAAATATGTAAAAGGTATGCTATAAAAATTCTCCGTCTTGGGCTTCCCTGGTGGCGCAGTGGTTGAGAGTCCGCCTGCCGATGCAGGGGGCACGGGTTCGTGCCCCGGTCCGGGAAGATTCCACGTGCTGCGCAAGCGCGGAGAGGCTGGGCCCGTGAGCCATGGCCGCTGAGCCTGCGCGTCCGGAGCCTGTGCTCCGCAACGGGAGAGGCCACAACAGTGAGAGGCCCGCGTACCGCAAAAAAAAAAAAAAAAAATGTCCGTCTTGCCTCTGTCCCCCGCCCAAGGCAACCTCTGTTAGTTTTTTCAGTACCTTTTCAGAGTATTTCATGCCTATATAAGCTAGTTCATGTATATTCTTTTCCCCCGTTTTTATACAAATGATTGTATATACTGCACACTGTTCCACATGTCTCTTTTTTACTTTAACAATATACCCTGGAGATCTTTTTATATTCGACCATAAAAAGCCTTCTCATTCCTTTTGTTTGTTCGTTTGTTTTTTGTGGTATGCGGGCCTCTCACTGTTGTGGCCTCTCCCGTTGCGGAGCACAGGCTCCAGACGCACAGGCTCAGTGGCTGCGGCTCACGGGCCCAGGCGCTCCGTGGCATCTTCCCGGACCGGGGAACGAACCCGTGTCCCCTGCATCGGCAGGCAGACTCTCAACCACTGCGCCACCAGGGAAGCCCCTCATTCCTTTTTTTAAGCTGCATCATGCACCATGGAAATAACCATAATTAATTTAGCCCACCGTATTGATAAATATTTCAGTTGTTTCCAATGTTCTGCTACTGGGCAGATGAATTCCTTTTAAATGGATAAAAGCAGCAGGGGGCATGAGTTCCCAGTCCTAAGGCATCCATCCCACCCTCAAGGACCTTCTGAGGAGGCCTCCCAGCTCTCCAGTGTCCACTGGAGACAGTGGCGATTGTACCCAGAGAGCCCCCAGAGCACCTTGTGAGAAATCAGAGACCTCCAGGGGAAAGAGTGCCAGCGTCCTTTCTAAGGAAGAGATAGGAGCTACACCAGGTCCCCCGCACATCCTGCCAACACCCTTGGGAAAACTCAAACAGTTCTTACTCATTTTGCAAATGGCAGCAGGAAAGAGTTACCCTTGCCTTCTAGTGGGCATCTGTTGTCTTTGGATATCCAGGGTATCCTGGGTGGGCAGGAGCTGTCTCTGCTCAAGAAAGGCAGTGTATAAAGGCCTGGCTCCCTCATGTTGAGGAAGGGATGGAGGCCCCTGGGTCTTCTTGACAAGGATATTTCTTGGCTTCTCTTTCAGGCCATTCAGCAAGGGACCATCCAGTGCAACTTTGCCGGGGTTGCTTTGGGTGATTCCTGGATCTCTCCCATCGGTAAGTAGGGAATTTTCAGACATTTTAAAAGTCCCTTTCCCTACCCTTCGGGACTTTGGGCTGTGGTATCTAGATCAAAGAACAAGGCAATGGAATTCTCTGGGTCCTTGAAAAAGTCAGCACAGAAAGTGTTTGCTCCAGGAGTATTCCAAGAAATTCAGGAGTGAGAACTCACAGTGCACCTTCCATGGACTGCTACAGGCTGAACCGAGGTCTCTTATTTGATTTTCACAACAAAAGAATCAAATTTTACAGTTGAAGACATTCTAGAGACGTAGAAAGATGATGGAATTTGCCCTCTGACACACAGAATGAGTTGCCTGGGCAGGATACAAACCCAAGTCTGTTTGTCATCTCGTCCTGTCCACCATCCTTATGCTAACATGAGCATTTGGGGTGAAATTCCCACCTGTTGCTCATTTTGATGGTGAGGCAGGGCTACCATCTGGTCCTGTAACTCAGAGGTTCGAAGTTTCATAACCTGAGCATCCTTGTTGGGAGTATAGATAAAAGTTGTTTGGATTGTATACACCCAAGGTGTGGCTTCAGGCATCTGAAATAGTCACTGTGGTAGGGTTAACTCTAGTGAGGATTTCTAAGTCTCAGCAATGTTGATGTTTTGAGCGTCATGTGATTCTTTGTTGTGGGGGGGGGGTGTCCTGTGCAGTGAAGGATATTAGCAGCATCTCTACCCGTTAGATGCCAGTATTTCCACCCCAGCTTGGCAACCAACAATATCTCCAGACATATTGCCAAATGTCCCCAGGGGACAAAATCACCCCAGTTAGGAACTACTGCCCTAACCTAACAAAAGGTGACTTTTCACAGACAAAACCAAACGGTAGAGTTAGATTTCAGAAGAGAAGTTGCCTCTGAAATAGGGAGGGGAATAAGCTGGAAAGGGACACGAAGGAACTTTTTAGGCTCTCGTTGGGTGGTTGTTACATGAGTGGATGTGTTAATCGAAACTCTTCTAAATGTATGTCTGTGGTTTGTGATGATGCCTCAGGTTTTTAAAAATAATAATTTATACAAGGTAATATTTTCCCCTTAAAAGATAGAGATTTGGCTTGTTACAGAGCCATGTCCCTGATGGATTCAAGACATTCTGAAGCTGCTTGGAATGGTTATTTCTTGCCCTCGTTCTTGGCATCTCCAGGGCAGGGGTTAAAGGACAGAACTGAAAGCTCAGTCCGCATTGTGAAAAGGGCTGCTCTTTGTGTTTCCTTCCTGGATGTACTTCCTAGGACGCCAAGATGTTGCAGAAGCCTTGACCTGAGGCGTGAGGGAGTCAGCAGGTTTCCTGACAGGTGTCTCACTCAGAGTGACGGTCCTGGCCTCACACTTCCTTCGAGGGTCTCATCACAGCTGTGTTAATAACACTAAACACTTTTCATGTGTTAACTTCACTTAATGTTTGCAACAGCTCCATGGGATGGATGGTATTATTATCCTAGTTTTGGAGGTGATGAAATGGAGACTCAGAGAGGTTAAGCAATCTTCCTAAAGTCACACAGCTAAAGCCAGGATGCACATGAAGGCAGCAGGCAGTGGAATCCATGCACTTAACCATTACCCTGCATTCCTCCCTGAGACCAGTAAGTTAGCCTCATGGCTTTGCATGTGCTCTTCATCTGGTCCAAAATCTCCCGAATTCACATTGTTGTGACCCACCTCCCCTTTTGAATCTTCCTGCCCAGCTCTTAATCCCTCCTTCCAGGTCCACCTTGATCTCTTCTTCCAGATCCACCTTACGTATCACTCTTCCACCCCAGGAGTACTCTCTTTTTTGAAGAAGTACTATTAATTTTCACAAGCAATTATTAATTGCTCGCTAGGGAGTAGTTGTTTTGTTGGGTGCTAGGAAAGATGCACAGACATGCTTCATTTCTTCAAGAGGATCTGCACAGTTCAATATGGTAGCCGTAGCCACATATGACTATTTACATTAATTAAAATACATAAAATTTTCCATCTTTCATTTGTACTACACACAATTTCAAAGTGCCCAGTAGCCACATGTGGCTGTTGACTATTGTTTTGGACCACACAGATACAGAACATTTTGAGAATTCCCTGGCGGTCCAGTGGGTTAGGACTCTGTGCTTCCACTGCAGGGGGCACGGGTTCAATCCCTGGTCGGGGAACTACGATCCCACAAGCCTCGCGGTGTGGAAGAAAAAGAAAAAGATATAGAACATTTCCATCATTGCAGAAAGTTCTACTGGACATCAGAGGTCCGCATCAGAGTTCAGCAACTACGGCCTCCAAGTCAATTCTGTCCTGCCACTCTGCTTTAGTAAATAAAGTTTTTACTGGGACACAGTCACGCCTGTTTATTTACATATCCTCTGACTGTTTGGAGGCTGCCAAAACAGGGTTGAGTAGCTGTAACAGAGATCAGCTGGCCTGCCAAGCCAGAAATATTTATTATTTATCTCTTTCTTTCAGAAAAAGTTTGTCAGTCCCTGGTCTAGATCAAGCAGGGAATGGGATGCATTGGAGAACTGCAGGTGATTCTTTATAAGAAACTGAGGGGGCTTCCCTGGTGGCGCAGTGGTTGAGAGTCCGCCCGCCGATGCAGGGGACACGGGTTCGTGCCCCGGTCCGGGAAGATCCCACATGCCGCGGAGCGGCTGGGCCCGTGAGCCATGGCCGCTGAGCCTGCGCATCCGGAGCCTGTGCTCCGCAACGGGAGAGGCCACAACAGTGAGAGGCCCGCGTACCTCAAAAAAAAAAAAAAAAAAAAGAGAGAAACTGAGGCACAGGTTTGATGGTTTAGCTGGAGAGGTGAATGACAACTGGGTCCTGTAGGACCTGGTGTGCCTGCATTTCTCAGGGTGTGCTCTGAAGAATATCAGTCCAATGAAGTGCTATGCAAAGGGCTCCATGGCCAAATAAGTTTCAGAAGTGCCAAATACTGGTCCCACTTCCTCATGGTTCACAGGTACATTAAAGGCTCTGAGAAGTCCTGCAGTAAAAAATAAAAATATGTTGTCTTTTGCATAACCCCAAAGGTATTTCACCACCAAGTCATTTTTCCTTCTAATACTTTGGTTAACATTCTGTAGAACTGGGGTTATTTGAAACAGACTTTGAGATACTTGGGCTTAGGGGGAACCATTGAAGTCTTTTAAGCAAAGGAGTGACGTGTTCAAATGTGCTCTATAAGTTGTGGTCCTTGATGGAAATCAACTGTACTTCAGTTTCTTTTTTTAATTACAGAAGAAGAAAATCACATAAGCCAAAAAAAAAAAAGGTGTGGGCCTTGCTACTTTTTTGGCACATCTCTCAATGGCACTAGCCGTACCTAGTGTTATGGTAGTTGTGAACTTGTCCAAACCAAGCCCAACTATGCTCTTTGAAGTCAGGTGTTGTCTTACTCATGTTTATATCTTATAAAGCTCCTTACTGGCTTTAGGCCCATAGTAAACTCTCAATACATTTTCGGGATTGAAATGAATTGATTGGCAGTTACAGCACAGACACTTGTGAGGTCATTAGTCTTCTTCCTTAATTAGCTCCTTGACGGAAGCTGGCGTCCCCAAATTGGAGGAGCAGGCAGGATGCAGAGCAGAACTCTGAAGGTGGGGAAATATTTTAGGCTGTCACAAAGTCTAGAAGTCTGCAAATGAGGGCCTCCACTGCACACGCACTGCTTGGCTGTGGTGCCATCCCTGGCGACTCACTGGCTGTGCCAGTATCAGGCCAAATTAATGTAGCATTTAGTCCTGAGTCACCAGAAAGACCCCCACAGCCTCGCCCCACCTCCCAGCCACTGAGACATCAGCCCTGCATGGGCCCTGGTGAGTTAAGGGGCCTTCAGACCCAAAGCCACTGCATTTCTTCTGTCTCTTTCTGCTTTGGAAGGAAAACTAGTTAGGTATTTTGTGGGGAGGACAGAGCCACAACAAACTTATTTTATTATGTGGTTTCCTTTAGATTCAGTGCTCTCCTGGGGACCTTACTTGTACAGCATGGTAAGTAGATGAGTCCCCAACTCTGCACGTTCTGTGGTTAACAGCCCAGCTGACCTCTTCTGGTTCTGTCCGAAGGAAGGACAAAGCTAGCTGGGTTTGCCTGTGTGGTTGACATTGCCCCTTAGGGACTTATCAAATAATCTGTATCAAATCAAAGACCCTAAGCAACAGCCGGCCTTGGGGACAAATTTAAAGAAATATCAGCACAGTTACCCATTTCTCCAGCTATAAGAAATGCACATTTTAAAATTCCCCCCCCCAGCTTTTTATTACAGACATTTTCAAATATGCAGAAAAGTTGAAAGATCATGGGGAACACCCATATACCCATCACTTAGACTCAGTTACCATTTTCCTATATTTCCGTCATCAATAAACACAGCACTTGTAATGCTGTGCTTTCATATGGACGGTCCCCTTTCTCCTTCCTGCCGTTCTTTCTGTTACCCATCCCTAACTGGAGCAATGCCAGATTTGTGTCTCTCACAAAGTGGGCCTTTTAGTTCTTGCTTTGCGTTCCAGTCTCTTCTCGACGACCAAGGTCTGGCAGAGGTGTCTCGGGTTGCAGAACAAGTCCTGGATGCCATAAATAAGAGACTCTACAAAGAGGCCACCGAGCTGTGGGGGAAAGCAGAAATGGTCATTGAACAGGTAAGAGGGGACGCGCTCGGGGCCAGCCTGCTTGGCTTTTCCCCTTGGGTGAAGGGACCTTGGTTGGTGTTGTTAGGATTGGGATCTATCCTGAGACTGCCCACAAGTCGAGAAATGCTGTCAAACTAAACGATAAATCTGACGAGTCTGAGCAAAGACGGGGTCAGAAAGCCACCCAGCCTGCAAGACTTGCCTGCCTCTTGACTGAAGGTATGGCTTCTATAAAAAAGAATATGTCCCACAGATTTGCCAAACACAGAGGCAAGTGTTTGGATCCTTGCCGAGCAGTGCTTTGGCCCCAGTGAGCCAGGAGGGAAGAATGCACAGGCTGAGGACTTCAGTATGTAGGACACTGTAGCTCGGTTTTCCCTGGTAATTAACACACAGGCCCTTGGTTTCCTCCTGCGGCATCGGAGCTCCACTCGGATGAGCTGCTCACTATGCCAGGAGACTGGGCTGACACTGCTGCTGGTCTCTGAGCCTTAAGGTCTACATTTCTTTCTGGTCCGAGCAAATGTACAGAGTTAAAGCTGTCCTCGGATAAGGTGGAGAGCCAGGTGCCGTTCTGTTTTGCAACTTTGATAATGAATAAATAAAACAAACAGCCAAATATATTTCTTCTGTATTTCAGAACACAGACGGGGTGAACTTCTATAACATCTTAACTAAGACGTCTCCCACGAAATCGAGTCTAGAATTCACCCAGAGCCACATAGGTGAGTGGACCTTGAAGTTGCTAGACCCTGTCTCAGCCTGCGTGTGAGAAGAAACCAATTTTTTAAAAAGCTTTATTGATATATAATTTACATACCATAAAATTCACCCATTTTAAGTGTGTGATTCCATGGTTTTTAGTTTATTTACAGAGCTGTGCGCTCATCACCACAATCGAGTTTTAGCACATTTCCATCACCCCAGAAAAATCCCACATGTCTGTCTGCAGTCAGTTTCTGTTCCCACGCCCAGCCCCAGGCAACCACTAGTCTGCTTTCGGTCTCTGTACATTTGCCATTTCAGGACATTTCACATAGATGGAGTCCTGCACTAGGTAGTATTTTGCATCCGGCTTCTTGCACTTAGACAGTGTTTTGAAGTTTGGAAACCAGCTTCTGCACATTGAATTACGATGTCAGTTCTCCTAAAGGCTGGATTGAGTTGTCTTCCCTGTGGGTGCTGAATGCCTGGTATCCTTCTGCCATGTAGAAGCTGCAGGAGGCCTCTAGATTCCACTCAGCTGATTGCCTTTGGCCGTGCTGGATAATCTCAGTGGCCCCAGAGTACATAAAATGCAGCAATCAAAACCAATAAAGCATCTCCACTTTGAACATGTTCCTGACTCCCCCCACCCCCCCGCCATCTGGGGGGAATCAGGGGGACACCTTTCTTCTTCCAGGTGCAGGCCTCCCTCTTACACACAGCATCCCCGGCAGCTTAGAAAAGAGGTTCTCTTGGTCTTATTTCCAGTCTTTCGACTCACCGTGTACCAGTTTGTTTTAGTTTACCTTTTCCAGCGCCACGTGAGACACTTACAGCAGGATGCCTTAAGTCAGCTCATGAATGGTCCCATCAGAAAGAAACTCAAAATTATTCCTGAAGATTGCTCCTGGGGAGGTAACTTGTGTGACCTAATTAAAGCGTCTTTTGTAGAGCTGGGGGGTGGTGAAAAAGGTGGAAATTCAAAGGCCTTAATTTGTTGAATGGGCTTTGGTGGTGGCGATAGTGTGTTGCAGGTAGAATAGTGTTGACATTGATAGATGAGCAAACATAGAAAGACAGTAAATAACATGCCAAAATTGGTTCAGAATCGGGGGTTGGTAAGGGAAGTGGGTGGGGAGAGAAACGAAGCGACTTTTTATAAGTGGAAGCCAGGAGTGAGTACATGGGAATCATCACACCCTCCTCTTTACTTTTGTATCAGTGTGAGGTTTTCCATAATAAAAAATTGAGATTAAAAAAGCCATGCCCAGGGTTTCCCTGGTGGCGCAGTGGTTGAGAGTCCGCCTGCCGATGCAGGGGACACGGGTTCGTGCCCCGGTCCGGGAAGATCCTGTGCTCCGCAGCGGGAGAGGCCACAACAGTGAGAGGCCCGCGTACCGCAAAAAAAAAAAAAAGCCATGCCCAAGGCCACAGTTGGTTGTGGGTGAGACTTCCAGACAAAGGTCCTTTCGGACAGGGTTTGAGAAGCTCTCTCGGGCTGGCCTCTGCAGGCGTCCTGATGTGGATGTGGTCTGGCTTCTACTGCATTCTGGTCTGAAGGTCATAGTGGGGAAATACTGGGGTCCTCAGGGACCCCAGTAAGTTCCTGCTCAGTCTTATAGGGAAGCCGTGAGCAAGTGGGACTCCCAGACTCCTGGAGGGGAAACACTCAAGCTGAGGAGGGTTTTGTTCATGTCTAAGAGACCCCAAAGCTATGCCTCTGTTAGGGCAGAATGTTGACAGCGGCGGAGAGGCTGGGACTTGGCTCTGGCCCTGGCTTCTTCAGGGGACACGGCCACCTTCCCAACACGCAGTCAACAGAGGACTCGTCCTAGACCTAGTGTCTTCATTTCCCCCCCATCCCTTAGAGTTTTCTAGTAATGAGGGAAAAGTTAGCTCAAACAAAAGAATGTGGTGTCAGAACTTTAAGGGGTACAGACACCCATGGGAGGTTGGATGCTGAGAAGGAGGAGATATGAGCACCCCCAGGAGGCCAGGTGAAGGTCAAGCTCACAAGAGCACATCTTTCCAGCTCAACCCCCTCATCTTACCTTCATGACAGTGTTGTCCAGCCCCAGCTTCTCTCGTTATAGGGACCCTCCCTCGCTGCCCAGTGTGTCTGGACGGGCGAGCCAACTACACTTTTGCAGATGAAAACTGATAAGAGCAAACTCTCCCTGGCTCAGGTGTGCCTGTGTATGGGTCTGGAAAGGACAGACTGTCCTTTCCGGGTACCCTCAGTGTCCCAAGTCCAGTTTGTAGTTAAGGCCTACATACTTCGGAGTCAGCCAGGCCTGCGTTCCGGTCCCAGCTTGCCACTGGCTGTTTCGCCCGGGGCGTGTTGCTCAGCCTCTCTGAGCCTTATTTTCTTTAGCCATTGCACAGGCTAAAGAAGCTAACCTCGCAGGGTTGGTGAAGGGAGGAGGCAATGGGATGTTGCTTGCAGAGTGCTTACTTAGCACAGTGACTGGCAACTAAAAGTCAATGATGGCTGCTGCCGTCGTTCAGTACATACGATGACAGTGATGCTCAGGGATCCGGCAAGAAGGCTGTGCGGACCGCCTCCCCTCTTGCCTGGGGCTAGTCATCCATGTGACTTTACCAAGGGCCAGCTCCGAATTGGTTTAGTACTGATTTGTTGATTACTAAGGTAGCCCTACTGGTTCAGAGCTTAAAACTTGGTCCTGAAAAAGCAAAAACAAAGCAAAACAAAAAAACCTTGTCTCTGGTGTGACTCAGCAAAGGAGGAAAACTAATGCTGGCCCCAAATCAGTTTGTCCCCTGAGAGGACCAGCGCGATGGTATTTTCTTTTTTTTTTAATTTTATTTATTTTTTTGGCTGCATTGGGTCTTCGTTGCTGCGCGCGGGCTTTCTGTAGTTGTGGAGAGTGGAGGCTAATCTTTGTTGCGGTGCGTGGGCTTCTCATTGTGGTGACTTCTCTTGTTGTGGAGCACGGGCTCTAGGCACGCGGGCTTCAGTTGTTGCGGCATGTGGGCTCAGTAATTGTGGCGCACGGGCTTAGTTGATCCGCGGCGTGTGTGATCTTCCCGAACCAGGGATTGAACCCGTGTCCCCTGTGTTGGCAGGCGGATTCTTAACCACTGCGCCACCAGGGAAGTCCCTCAAAGGGTATTTTCTAAACCTCCCTGTTTCCTTGGGTGTTAGCTTTCTCTGGGTTTCCATCCCTCATGACAGATGGCATCTGCTGTCATCACAAGCACCTGGATGACCGGACACGTGTGCTCTTTGGGATCCCCTTCTACACGGCCAGCTCGGGACACAGATTTCTGGGCCAGCTGGTCCCTGTTGGTGAAGCAGCTGTGTATTCGGTCTTTGTTAGGTGCTGCACGGTGGTCACTTTTGGGTGCTGGGTGCTCTGGGCTGAAAGGTGCCTCTTGTTCTGGCAGGTTCCAAGCTGCTACCTCTTTCTCCTTCCCCTTGTACAGGCCAGGCTGCCAGCGTCTTCCTGAACATGGAGGGGGACTTCATGAAACCCGTCATCAGCATTGTGGACGAGCTGCTGGAAGCCGGGGTCAACGTGACCGTGTATAATGGGCAGCTTGACCTCATCGTGGACACCATGGGTAGGAACCACTCGGGGCCCATGGAGGCAGTGTCGTGGGTTGAGCTGGAAGGGAACTGGCCTCTTGGGGGACTGTTGACATTGAAATGGCAGGAGGAAGGCCATTTCCTGTTACATGCATCCACCCCTGACCTTGACTCTTTGAAGAGGGTAGGGCTGCCCGAGGTTGTGACCCCTCAGAGAAGCCTGGCCTGTCCAGCTTTTGAGGCCTTAGGTATGATTACAGAAAAGGATAATACCCACGCCCACCTCGAAATTTAAAAAGAAGACATTTCCCTAGCCACCGGACAGAGGCACCATTTAACTGAGGGAAAACCTCATTTTTGTGCAGCGTCACAGGGGATGGTAAAGCACTGCAGCGTGAATCAAGACAGCCCTGCTGACCCTGTAAAGATGAGGACCCAGGGGAAATGGTCTTGGTGGGGTCCCTCCCGCGTTGGCTGCCACCTGTGCCCACCTCTGGTTTCAGGGAGGGCCAGGGAGAAGCTCAGGCAGGTTCTCAGAACTGGCAGATAAATCGAGGCACATGGTCTGGAGGGTATGAGCGTTCCTCAGAGTCAGCGGGATTGAATATTTTTGCGACTTGGGAGCCAAGGGTACTGAGGACGATTTGAAAAGGTTCTGTGTTTCTTCCACGACCTCCCCGATGTGATCCAGCATCTCCTTACCCTGAGGCTTCTCCGTCCTCCTGACAGTGCTGTCCACCTCCAGAGGTCCCCGATTTCCTTCCTACAGAGCGTAGGGCAGTGGGAGGGTCAGGAGCAAAAAGTAGTCACAGCTGTTAGGTTTCTCCTGGGCAGCCTGGCTGTGGCTGGGACAACCAGTGCTACAAATGCAGAGTCCCAGGCCATGCCCAGACCTACTGCATTGGAATGTGCATTTTAACAAGATCCCAAAGTGAGTTTTATGTACATCCCAGCTTGCAGATTCCATGCCGAATCATGGGACCCAGATTTTGGGTTCTCCTCCACTCAGCTCTTAATGCTGGGCCCTTCTTTATCCCCCTCACCAGGTCAGGAGGCCTGGGTGCGAAAACTGGAGTGGGCAGAACTGCCCAAATTCAGTCAGCTGAAGTGGAAGCCCCTGCACAGTGACCCTAAGACTTCAGAAACGTCTGCCTTTGTCAAGTCCCACAAGAACCTGGCTTTCTACTGGATTCTCAGAGCTGGACACATGGTGAGAGAGGGTCAGCGTTTGTTCCAGATTTGCCACTCGAGTTGGGGGCGGAAGAGCCACACGCACTGGTCTCATAAGTGCATTGGGTTTGGGGGTGTTTTGGGGTTGCTAATGAAACTCTATTTGTGAGTAAATCCTCCTGAGAGACTTACGCTGGGTTCTCTATCCTCTGCTCTTTAGATTAAATGAGTTGAATGTTACTTTCCTCTGGACAGTTTGTCCTGAAGGAACAACTTGTCCCAAGGGAGGGAGGGAGGGAGAAATTGTCTTTCCCTGACATTTTCAGGGAGTGAAATCAGAGCTCGGTGGTCTGTAAGGCTGAGCACAGTGCAGAGTACAAGTGTTTGTGAGGAGCGGTGGCTCTGGAACTTCAATTCAGAAGTGGCTTCACCAGCAACGACGGGCACTGAGGCTGCAGCACTCTTGCACTTGCCTAGCGAACACGTTGTTTTCCCTTAGGCTGTAGGTGGACTGAGTAGCTTTCCCTGGGCTGAGGGAGATGATGGAGGGATGGATCCACTATGCAAGCACATGCACACACGTGCACACGCATACACACACAGACTACCTGCAAAGGAGCCAAAGACGGGAATGCCCAGGAAGCAGAGGGGCCCAGGTGTTTCCCTCACGGTTATGCTTTGGTCCAGCCGTTTAAATGCAGGCTCTCCTTTCGTCCCAGATGGCAGTTTGCTGGAGGAGATCTGTGGGAGAGATGGTAAGGCTTGGCGCCATAGCACTAAGACAGAATCTCCACAGAGAAGGGGCTGAGGGACAGCTATCTGGCTAGAAAGGAGAGCCTAAGGAACTGGCCTTAAAGCTTCATTTGCACAGTGAGCACATCATAGAGCATTCACTTGGACTGCCAAGGAAATGCTGAGGGACTTGAGGGTTACCAACAGTGGTTCTCAACTGGGGTCAGTTTTGCCCCAAGGGGACTTCAGGGATGTCTGGAGACATTTGGGGTTGTCACAGCTTGGGGAAGGTTGCTACTGGTATGTGGTGGGCAGAGGCCATGGATCCTCGTAAACATCCTGCCGCACACAGGCCAGCCCCCCGCCACAGAGAATTGTGCTGCGTGAAACGTTAGTCGTGTCAAGGTTGAGAAACCCTGACCTAGAGGAAAGTGGGAGCTTGGGTATATGGTATACCTGTTCTCACAATATTTATTAGGTATCTTGACCATGAATAACTTATCCTCAACCTCTCTGACCCTTAGTCTTCTATATTTTTTTATATATAAATTTATTTATTTTATTTATTTATTTTTGGCTGTGTTGGGTCTTCGCTGCTGTGCGTGGGCTTTCTCTAGTTGTGGTGGGGGGGGGCTACTCTTCGTTGCTGTGGGCAGGCTTCTCACTGCAGTGGCTTCTCTTGTTGTGGAGCACAGGCTCTAGGCGCTCGGGCTTCAGTAGTTGTGGCACGTGCGCTCAGTAGTTGTGGCTCATGGGATCTAGAGCGCAGGCTCAGTAGTTGTGACGCATGGGCTTAGTTGCTCCGCGGCATGTGGGATCTTCCCAAACCAGAGATCGAACCCATGTCCCTTGCATGGGCAGGCAGACTCAACCACTGCGCCACCAGGAAAGCCCTTCCCTTAGTCTTCTCTTAAGAACCTCCCAGAGAGAGACGGGAAGATAGCAGAAGAGTAGGACGTGGAAACCACCTTCCTCCCCACAGATACATCAGAAATACATCTACACGTGGAATAACTCCTACAGAACACCCACTGAACGCTGGCAGAAGACCTCAGACCTCCCAAAAGGCAAGAAACTCCCCACGTACCTGGGTAGGGCAAAAGAAAAAAAGAAAGAACAGAGACAAAAGAATAGGGATGGGACCTGCACCAGTTGGAGGGAGCTGTGAAGGAGGAAAGGTTTCCAGACACTAGAAGCCCCTTCGCAGGCAAAGACTGCGGGTGGCGGAGGGGGAAAGAAGCTTCAGAGCCACGGAGAACGCAGCAACAAGGGTGCGGAGGGCAAAGCGGAGAGATTCCCGCACAGAGGATCGGTGCCGACCAGCACTCACCAGCCCGAGAGACTTGTCTGCTCACCTGCCGGGGCGGGCTGGGGCTGGTAGCTGAGGCTCGGGCTTCAGAGGTCAGATCCCAGGGAGAGGACTGGGGTTGGCGGCGTGAACACAGCCTGAAGGGGTTAGTGCGCCATGGCTAGCTGGGAGGGAGTCTGGGAAAAGTCTGGAGCTGCCGAAGAGACGAGACATTTTCTTGCCTCTTTGTTTCCTGGTGCGTGAGGAGAGGGGATTAAGAGCACTGCTTAAAGGAGCTACGGAGATGGGCGCGAGCTGCAGCTATCAGCAAGGACCCCAGACACGGGCATGAGATGCTAAGCCTGCTGCTGCAGCGACCAAGAAGCCTGTGTGCAAGCACAGGTCACTCTCCACACCTCCCCTCCCAGGAGCATGTGCAGCCCGCCACTGCCAGGGTACCGGGATCCAGGGACAACTTACCCGGGAGAACACACGGCGCGCCTCGGGCTGGTGCAATGTCACGCTGGCCTCTGCTGCCGTGGACTCACCCTGCATCCGTACCCCTCCCTCCCCCCGGCCTGAGTGAGCCAGAGCCCCCGAATCAGCTGCTCCTTTAACCCTGTCCTGTCTGAGCAAAGAACAGACGCCCTCAGGCGACCTACACGCACAGGCAGGGCCAAATCCAAACCTGAACCCCGGGAGCTGTGTGAACAAAGAAGAGAAAGGGAAATCTCTCCCAGCAGCCTCAGAAGCAGCGGATTAAAGCTCCACAGTCTACTTGATGTACCCTCCATCTGTGAAATACCTGAATAGACAACGAACCATCCCAAATTGAGAAGGTGGACTTTGGGAGCAAGATAGATTATTTTTTTCTCCTTTTCCTCTTTTTGTAAGTGTGTATGTGTATGCTTCTGTGTGACATTTTTTCTGTATACCTTTGCTTTCACCATTTGTCCTAGGGTTCTGTCTGTCTGTTTTTTGTTTTGTTTTGTTTTACTTTTCAAAATTTTTTTCTTAATAATTATTTTATTTTACCTTACTTTATGTTATTTTATCCCCTTCCTTCCTTCCTTCCTTCCTTCCTTCCTTCCTTCCTCTCCTTCCCTCCCTCCTTCCCTCCCTCCTTCCCTCCCTCCTTCCCTCCCTCCTTCCCTCCCTCCTTCCCTCCTTCCTTCCTTCCTTCCTTCCTTCCTTCCTTCCTTCCTTCCTTCCTTCCCTCCTTCCCTCCCTCCCTCCCTCCCTCCCTTTTATTCTAAGCCATGTGGAGGACAGTCTCTTGGTGCTCCATCCAGGCATCAGGGCTGTGCCACTGAGGTGAGAGAGCCAAGTTCAGGACACTGGTCCACAATAGACCTCCCAGCTCCACATAATATCAAACAGCGAAAATCTCCCAGAAATCTCCATCTCAATGCCAAGACCCAGCTTCACTCAACGACCAGCAAGCTACAGTGCTGGACACCATATGCCAAACAACTAGCAAGACAGGAACACAGCCCCACCCATTAGCAGAGAGGCTGCCTAAAATCATAATAAGGCCACAGACACCACAAAACACAACACCAGACGTGGACCTGCCCACCAGAAAGACAAGATCCAGCCTCATCCACCAGAACACAGGCACTAGTCCCCTCCACCAGGAAACCTACACAACCCACTGAACCAACGATAGCCACTGGGGACAGACACCAAAAACAACGGGAACTACGAACCTGCAGCCTGCGAAAAGGAAACCCCAAACACAGTAAGATAAGCAAAATGAAAAGACAGAAAAACACACAGCAGATGAAGGAGCAAGGTAAAAACCCACGAGACCTAACAAATGAAGAGGAAATAGGCAGTCTACCTGAAAAAGAATTCAGAATAATGATAGTAAAGATGATCCAAAATCTTGGAAATAGAATAGAGGAAATGCAAGAAACATTTACCAAGGACCTAGAAGAACTAAAGAGGAAACAAACAATGATGAACAACACAATAAATGAAATTAAACATACTCTAGAAGGGATCAATAGCAGAATAACTGAGGCAGAAGAACAGATAAGTGACCTGGAAGATAAAATCGTGGAAATAACTATTGCAGAGCAGAATAAAGAAAAAAGAATGAAAAGAACTGAGGACAGTCTCAGAGACCTCTGGGACAACATTAAATGCACCAACATTCGAACTATAGGGGTCCCAGAAGAAGAACAGAAAAAGAAAGGGATTGAGAAAATATTTGAAGAGATTATAGTTGAAAACTTCCCTAATCTGGGAAAGGAAATAGTTAATCAAGTCCAGGAAGCACAGAGTCCCATACAGGATAAATCCAAGGAGAAACACACCAAGACCCATAGTAATCAAACTATCAAAAATTAAATACAAAGAAAACATATTAAAAGCAGCAAGGGAAAAACAACACACAAGGGAATCCCCATAAGTTTAACAGCTGATCTTTCAGCAGAAACTCTGCAAGCCAGAAGGGAGTGGCAGGACATATTTAAAGTGAAGAAGGAGAAAAACCTACAAGCAAGATTCCTCTACCCAGCAAGGATCTCATTCAGATTTGATGGAGAAATTAAAACCTTTACAGACAAGCAGAAGCTGAGAGAGCTCAGCACCACCAAACCAGCTTTACAAAAAATGCTAAAGGAACTTCTCTAGGCAAGACACACAAGAGAAGGAAAAGATCTACAATAAAATACCCAAAACAATTAAGAAAATGGGAATAGGAAAATACATATTGATAATTACCTTAAATGTAAATGGATTAAATGCTCCCAGCAAAAGACACAGACTGGCTGAATGGATACAAAAACAAGACCCGTGTATATGCTGTCTACAAGAGACCCACTTCAGACCTAGGCATACATACAGACTGAAAGTGAGGGGATGGAAAAAGATATTCCATGCAAATGGAAATCAGAAGAAATCTGGAGTAGCAATTCTCATATCAGACAAAATAGACTTTAAAGTAAAGACTATTACAAGAGACAAAGAAGGACACTACATAATGATCAAGGGATCAATCCAAGAAAAGACATAACAATTGTAAATATTTATGTACCCAACATAGGATCACCTCAATACATAAGGCAAATACTAACAGCCATAAAAGGGGAAATCAACAGTAACACAATCATAGTAGGGGACTTTTAACACCCCACTTTCACCAATAGACAGATCATGCAAAATGAAAATAAATAAGGAAACACAAGGCTTAAATGATACATTAAACAAGATGGACTTAATTGATATTTATAGGACATTCCATCCAAAAACAGCAGAATACACATTTTTCTCAAGTGCTCATGGAACATTCTGCAGGATAGATCATATCTTCGGTCACAAATCTAGCCTTGGTAAATTTAAGAAAATTGAAATCGTATCAAGTATCTTTCCAACCACAATGATATGAGGCTAGATACCAATTACAGGAAAAGATCTGTAAAAAATACAAACACATGGAGGCTAAACAATACACTACTTAATAATGAAGTGATCACTGAATAAATCAAAGGAAATCAAAAAATACCTGGAAACAAATGACAATGGATACACGACGACCCAAAACCTATAGGATGCAACAAAAGCAGTTCTAAGAGGGAAGTTTTTAGCAATACAATCCTACCTTAAGAAACAGGAAAGGGCTTCCCTGGTGGCGCAGTGGTTGAGAGTCCGCCTGCCGATGCAGGAGACACAGGTTCATGCCCCCGTCTGGGAAGATCCCACATGCCGCGGAGTGGCTGGGCCCATGAGCCTGCGCGTCCAGAGCCTGTGCTCCGCAGCGGGAGAGGCCACAACAGTGAGAAGCCCGCATACCACAAAAAAAAAAAAAGAAAGAAAGAAACAGGAAACATCTCAAATAAACAACCTAACCTTGCACCTAAAGCAATTAGAGAAAGAAGAACAAAAAAAACCCAAATTTAGCAGAAGGAAAGAAGTCATAAAGATCGGATCAGGAATAAATGAAAAAGAAATGAAGGAAATGATAGCAAAGATCAATAAAACTAAAAGCTTGTTCTTTGAGAAGATAAACAAAATTGATAAACCATTAGCCAGACTCATCGAGAAAAAAAGGGAGAAGACTCAAGTCAATAGAATTATAAATGAAAAGGGAGAAGTAACAACTGACACTGCAGAAATACAAAAGATCATGAGAGATTACTACAAGCAACACTATACCAATAAAATGGACAACCTGGAAGAAATGGACAAATTCTTAGAAATGCACAACCTGCCAAGACTGAACCAGGAAGAAATAGAAAATATGAACAGACCAATCACAGGCACTGAAATTGAAACTGTGTTTAAAAATCTTCCAACAAACAAAAGCCCAGGACCAGATGGCTTCACTTGTGAATTCTGTCAAACACTTAGAGAAGAGCTAACACCTATCCTTCTCAAACTCTTCCAAAATATAGTAGAGGGAGGAACACTCCCAAACTCATTCTACGGGGCCACCATCACCCTGATACCAAAACCAGGCAAAGATGTCACAAAGAAAGAAAACTACAGGCCAATATCACTGATGAACATAGATGCAAACATCCTCAACAAAATGCTAGCAAACAGAATGCAACAGCACATTAAAAGGATCATACACCATGATCAAGTGGGGTTTATTCCAGGAATGCAAGGATTCTTCAATATACGCAAATCAGTCAACGTGACACACCACATTAACAAACTGAAGGAGAAAAACCATATGATCCTCTCAATAGATGCAGAGAAAGCTTTCAACAAAATTCAACACCGATTTATGATAAAAACCCTGCAGAAAGTAGGCATAGAGGGAACTTTCCTCAACATAATAAAGGCCATCTATGACAAGCCCACAGCCAACATCTTCCTCAATGGTGAAAAACTGAAAGCATTCCCACTAAGATCAGGAACAAGACAAGGTTGCCCACTCTCGCCACTCTTATTCAACATAGTTTTGGAAGTTTTAGCCACAGCGATCAGAGAAGAAAAATAAAAGGAATCCAAATCAGAAAAGAAGAAGTAAAACTGTTACTATTTGCAGATGACATGATAACTATACATAGAGAATCCTAAAGATGCTACCAGAAAACTACTAGAGGTAATCAATGAATCTGGTAAAGTAGCAGGATACAAAATTAATGCACAGAAATCTCTGGCATTCTTGTACACTAGTGATGAAAAATCTGAAAGTGAAATTAAGAAGACACTCCCATTTACCATTGCAACAAAAAGAATAAAATATCTAGGAAAAAACCTACCTAAGGAGACAGAAAACCTGTATGCAGAAAATTATAAGACACTGATGAAAGGAATTAAGGATGATACAAATAGATCGAGAGATATACCATGTTCTTGGATTGGAAGAATCAACATTGTGAAAATGACTCTATTACCCAAAGCAATCTACAGATTCAATGCAATCCCTATCAAACTACCACAAGTATTTTTCACAGAACTAGAACAAAAAATTTCACAAGTTGTATGGAAACACAAAAGACCCCGAATAGCCAAAGCAATCTTGAGAACAAAAAACGGAGCTGGAGGAATCAGGCTTCCGGACTTCAGGCTATACTACAAAGATACAGTAATCAAGACAGTATGGTACTGGCGCAAAAACAGAAATATACATCAATGGAACAGGATAGAAAGCCCAGAGATAAACCCATGCACATATGGTCACCTTATCTTTGATAAAGGAGGCAAGTGTATACAGTGGAGGAAAGAGAGCCTCTTCAATAAGTGGTGCTGGGAAAACTAGACAGCTACATGTAAATGTATGAGATTAGAACACTCCCTAACACCATACACAAAAATAAGCTCAAAATGGATTAAAGACCTAAATGTAAGGCCAGACACTATCAAACTCTTAGAGGAAAACATAGGCAGAGACTCTATGACATAAATCACAGCAAGGTCCTTTCTGACCCACCTCCTAGAGAAATGGAAATAAAAACAAAAATAAACAAATGGGACCTAATGAAACTTAAAAGCTTTTGCACAGCAAAGAAACCATAAACAAGACCAAAAGACAACCCTCAGAATGGGAAAAAATATTTGCAAATGAAGCAACTGACAGGATTAATCTCCAAAATTTACAAGCAGCTCACGCAGCTCAATAACCAAAAAACAAACAACCCAATCCAAAAATGGGCAGAAGACCTAAATAGACATTTCTCCAAAGAAGATATACAGGTTGCCAACAAACACATGAAAGAATGCTCAACATCATTCATCATTAGAGAAATGCAAATCAAAACTACAATGAGATATCATCTCACACCAGTCAGAATGGCCATCATCAAAAAATCTAGAAACAATAAATGCTGGAGAGCGTGTGGAGAAAAGGGAACCCTCTTGCACTGTTGGTGGGAATGTAAATTGATACAGCCACTATGGAGAACAGTATGGAGGTTCCTTAAAAACTACAAATAGAACTACCGTACGACCCAGCAATCCCACTACTGGGCATATACCCTGAGAGAACCATAATTCAAAAAGAGTCATGTACCAAAACGTTCATTGCAGCTCTATTTACAATAGCCCGGAGATGGAAACAACCTAAGTGTCCATCATCGGATGAATGGATAAAGAAGATGTGGCACATATATAGAATGGAATATTACTCAGCCATAAAAAGAAACGAAATTGAGTTATTTGTAGTGAGGTGGATGGACCTAGAGTCTGTCATACAGAGTGAAGTAAGTCAGAAAGAGAAAAACAAATACCGTATGCTAACACATATATATGGAATCTAAGAAAAAGGAAAAAAAAGGTCATGAAGAACCTAGGGGTAAGAGGAATAAAGACACAAACCTACTAGAGCATGGACTTGAGGATATGGGGAGGAGGAGGGGTAAGCTGTGACAAAGTGAGAGAGTGGCATGGACATATATACACTACCAAACGTAACATAGATAGCTAGTGGGAAGTAGCGACAGAGCACAGGGAGATCAGCTAGGTGGTTAGTGACCACCTAGAGGGGTGGGATATGGAGGGTGGTAGGGAGGGAGACGCAAGAGCGGAGATTTGGGAACATATGTATATGTAGAGCTGATTCACTTTGTTATAAAGCAGAAACTAACACACCATTGTAAAGCAATTATACTCCAATAAATATGTAAAAAAGAAAAATACAGTCAATCATTAGGATGCTTGAAACAGGAAGGGAAGTGACCATAACATCTCATGTAGCTCAGAGTCTCTCTGATTATGTCACAGTGAGTACTTAAAACGAGTGCAAAACTTGAAGCAAAGCTGCCTGTTATTCTTTAAAAAAAGAACAAGTATCCCAAACTTAATGACCTTTTCTCTAATGACAAGTGGCTGTCTAGCAGGTATTTTACTCTTTGGTTCCTTTATTCACTGAGCAAACATTTTAGTGTCTCATAACTACTCATCTCTGTGCCAGGTACTGAGAGTACACAGATGGATGATACACCATCTCTGTCCTCTGGGAGCTCATGGACCAGAACGGCAGACAGGCAAAGAGACTCTAGTAACATGGGGTGAGACATCCCACGATGGGGCTTGGCCCTGGGAATGGGGCCCAGCCCAGGCTTGGGGGTCAAAGATGAGGCCCTCAGGATGGGCAGGAGTTAGCTGGGTAAAGAGGAGAAGGTGTGGGGTCAAAGAGAGCAGTGCATGCAAGGCCAGAGGCACCTTCAGGCAACTGCGGCCTCGGAGGGTTGTCTCCGCATCACTGAGGAGACATGAGGCTGGAGAGGGAGACTTTGCATGCCTTGGTAAGGAGCTTAGACCTACCCTGAAAGCAGTGATGTGCCACTGGGGGGTTTTAAGCAAAGGAGTAAAATTAGCAGATTTGTCTAAGAAATAACATTCTAGCAATAGAGGGCATGGGACAAGACTGGAGCAGAGAGCTGATCTAAGATGCTTTTATGATAATCCTGGCGGGGGTGACATACAGAGGAATTTGATGTTAGAAGGGAGAATAAGCAGGACTTGGTAACTGTTTTTCGATAGACCAGCCGAGTGGGCTATCCATAGGCAATTGACTATATAAACTGTGTATTTGTGGGTCTGGAGTTAAATGTTTGTCCTTAGAGATAGAGATGTGGGAGTCAAATATGGAAGAGGCCAGGGTCAGGGCCCTGGATACACCAGTATTTAAGAGGCAGGAGGAGAAAGAAGGACTCTCAAATGAGACTTGAGTAAAGAACAGCTAGAAAAGTAGGAGGGAGACCCGGGGCATCCCCAAAGCAGAGAGGGGCCAGTGGTGTCGAATGCTGCCAAGAACTCAGATAAAGGACTGAGGCGTAAGCAGTGATTTGGGTGCACCGATGTTGGTGGTAATTGTGGCAAAAGCATGTTTAGTGAATCGGCAGGCTCAGAAGCCAGCACGGAAAGGACAGAGTGAATGAATGAGCTGTGAAGACGGAAGACAACTTCCTTTAAGAAACCAGAAGGAAGTAGTAGCCCACCCTTTTAATAAACTTGATCCGAAGAGACAGTGGACAAGGCAGCAGGACACAGGGTTAAAAAGGCATTTTGTCATGGCTCTGAGTACCTTCGGTGTTGACTGGGAAAAGGCAGTAGGAGGTCTTAGAGCAGAACACTATTCCAAGAAAGGGTCTCTGTGGAGTCAGAGAGGAGGGGGAGGCAGGAGGAACCAGCTGTGGGCTGTCACTGGTGTGAGGAGTTCAGGCCCGTTTCCTGTTGGTTTGTCACCCATAGAACAAGGCATCAGTTGGGGCAGCCTTAAAATAGCTGTTGGAGACTGTTATTAAATCATCCCCCAACCACTTCCTCTTTAGTTGATTAAGTGTCATTTTGGCATACCCCACCGTGCCTGTGCCTCCTGGGGACCGAGCCTGGCAGGAGAGTCGGCAGGAGTGTGAGAGAATCGTGGAGCCGCAGAATTTCAGAACTTGGAGCCATCTACTCTACCGCCATCCTTGTGGAGGACAAACTGAGGCCTCTGCCCCTCCCCCTCTTGATGGTGTGTGGGAAGGAGATTTTTTTACAAGGATTATTTGAAAAATCTTACAGGAAAACAGAAAGTTGAATAACTGTAAAAGCAGGGGTGCCCCAAACAAAGGGTCTTGTTGGTTTACAGATTTGCTGTTAGTTTCCCTTCCACTCTGGGACCCTTCCTACACATAGAATCCTTTAAAATGTTTACAATTTTCCCTCTTCCTTGAACAGGCTGGATCCTAGTAACATAAGCACAGCCCTTATAAAGAAATCAACAGGGACTTCCCTCGTGGTCCAGGGGTTAAGACTCCACGCTTCCACTGCAGGGGGTGAGGGTTCCATCCCTGGTTGGGGAACTAAGATCCTGCATGCAGTGTGGCCAAAAAAAAAAAAAAGAAAGAAAGATATCAGCAGCTCAGCCCCAATGGAATAGGAGATTCCTTCCTAAATGCTGGCTTCTCTAGACCCCTGCAGCCCAGCAGGTGGGGGCCCAGACGTAGGGTCATTTCACAGAAGCGACGCTCTTTTTTTTTTTTTTTTTTTTAAGCGGAGGCCTTCTTAGAAGCCCATATGATTTAGATTTATTTATTTTTATTTATGACTGTGTTGGGTCTTCGTTTCAGTGTGAGGGCTTTCTCTAGTTGTGGCAAGCGGGGGCCACTCTTCATCGCGGTGCGCGGGCCTCTCACTATCGCGGCCTCTCTTGTTGCGGAGCACAGGCTCCAGACGCGCAGGCTCAGTAACTGTGGCTCACGGGCCCAGTCTCTCCGCGGCATGTGGGAGCAACTTCCCAGACCAGGGCTCGAACCCGTGTCCCCTGCATTGGCAGGCAGATTGTCAACCACTGCGCCACCAGGGAAGCCCTAGAAGGGACGCTCTTTTACGGAGTGGCACCCAGGTGCAGCTGTCCTCCCAGGTTGCTGTCACAGAGCTAGCCCCCTTCCCGAGAGCAGGGTCTCGGGATGCCGGCCCCGACCCCAGCTCCAGGCATAGAAGCAGGAGTGCTAACGCAGACACCGCTTGCTTCCAGGTTCCTTCCGACCGAGGGGACGTGGCTCTGCAGATAATGAGGCTGGTGACGCAGCAAGAATAGGACGGCCCGGGCTGCAGGTGGGCTGCTTGGCCCTGGGGCACGGAAGCCGCAGCAAGCGCCCTGAAGGGGTAGGAAGCACTCTTCTCCCTTTGAATCTGACTCGCGGGGGAGAACCTCACTTGGGCTGTGATTGTGAAGGGTCCCATCAGCTTCGACAGAGAACAAAATCAGTGCCTCTGTGACAACTTGGAAATCATTTCTGCTTCTGAAAACTGAGTTTTAAAAAACTGGATTTGGGGCTTCCCTGGTGGCGCAGTGGCTGAGAGTCCGCCTGCCGATGCAGGGGACACGGATTCGTGCCCCGGTCCGGGAAGATCCCACATGCCGCGGAGCGGCTGGGCCCGTGAGCCATGGCCGCTGAGCCTGCGCATCCGGAGCCTGTGCTCCGCAACGGGAGAGGCCACAGCAGTGAGAGGCCCGCGTACCGCAAATAAATAAATAAATAAATAAAAATTAAAAATTGGATTTCTTTTCCTCAAAATAAAGGGTTGAAAAAGATTAACATTTTCTTACTACAAAAGCAAATTATGCGATTTATAGAAAAAACAGGAAATACAGGCAAGCAACAAAATGAACACTCATATGCTCCCTTCCCACGGGTAAGCGCTGTTACCACTTAAGTGTTTATTCTTGAAAATCTTTTTTTGCTGTGTATACATATATATTTTACACAAAAAAACGCAATCATTGCTATGTTATTTCACAGTCTACTTTGTTCACACATCAGTATGATGTCTGCTGAGCATTCCATTTTATGGATGTACCATAATTTACCTACCAAATGCCCAGTGTTGCCCATAAGCAGTGTCTAGTTTGTCGCTTTTATAAACGGTGCTCTGGTGATTTATCCTGTTAGTTACATTTTTACACACATCCTTATCATTTTCTTAGAATAATTTCCTAAAAGCATACTTGTTCAGTTAAAAAATTGTAACATTTCTTTAAAATTAAAATGATGAGTTTGGGACTTTAGAGTTTTAATTCATGGCTCAAGATCTGCAAAGGGACCTGATAGCTTCTATGATAGCCCTGAAAGAAATACTACTTCCTGTAGTTGTGGGGCTGAGATTTTGAAAACCAAACCCAAAGTCTCGTCCTGCAGTATGTGAGGAAAGAGTTACTAACAGGTTACGCCTACGTGACCAGCCCCTTCTGACCTGAGACTAAAAACAGGCTTCCTTGGGTGGTGCTCCACGCTTTCCCCACAGTTTGGTTTGCTGTTGGGAAAAGAGGGCTCCTGTACTCCTGTGTGGACGGGGAAGAATGCCAGAGGCTTGTGCTGGGCCCCCCTGGACTCCACCAATGCGTATCGTTCTCCTGCTGCTTCTGCCAGGTGTCATTTGCTGGAAAAAAATTGAGCTATGAGTATAACTAGTTACTGGGTCTTATGAGTCCTTTGGACATTGAATTACAACACAAATTGAATTCCCAGCCTCACAGAGTCTTTTTGTTAGAGGTTAGGGTATTTCGGGGGAAGGAGTGAAAGTCTGAACATTAGGATATGTCATATGGGCAGATTCCAATGAACCTGGGACCTCAAAGCTTTTTTGCCATTGGGAGCAGCCCTTCCATCCCTGTCTGAGGAGGTTAGTCTCTTGTCCTAAGATCCTATAGCAAATTCCCAGACTTGCCTAAGGCCCCTGTTCCTGCTACCTTGTATTCTCTCTCAATCCACACCCATGCCTTCATGGGATTCCCTATGATGTGTCGACTGAGGAAGAAAAGTCTCAGGCTTGGTTTGTAGATGGTTCTGTGTGATATGCATGCATCGCCTGAAAGTGGACCACTTTGGCACTGGAGTTCCTCCCTGGGACAGCCCTGGAAGATGGTGGTGAAGGAAAATCCTCCTACTGGACAGAACTGGGAGCAGTGCACCTGTTTATTTTGCCTGCAAAGAGAGATGGCCAGAAGAAAGGGTCTGCCCCGAGTCATGGTTTGGTTGGGTCGTTGAACTGGAAGGAGCACAACTGGAAAATCGAAAGGTCTGAAGGAGAGAGGTCTGAGGATAGAGCTCTCGGATTGGCAGAGCGTGAAGATATTTGGGTTCCACGTGAATGCTCACTGAAGGGCAGGGGAAGGTTTTAATAATCGGGTGGATGGGATGACCCATTTGGTAGACATCAGACAGCCCCCTTCCCCAGCAACTCCTGTGGACTTGTGAACAGAGTGGCCCTGGTGACAGTGATGGAGGCTATGCATGGCCTCAGCAACATGAACATGTGTTCACCAAGACTGACCTGGCTACAGCTGCTGCTCAGTGCCCAACCTGCCAGCAGGAGACAGCGCTGAGCCCCTAATGTGGCACCATTGCCGCAAGGAATCAGCCAGCTACCTGGTGTTAGGTTGATTACATTGGACCACTTTCATTTTGGAAGAGGCAGCAAGTTGCCCTTACTGGAATTGACACTTGCTCTGGACATAGATTTGCCTTCCCTGCCCACAATGCTTCTGTCAAAACTACCACCTGTGGCCTTACAGGATGTCTCATCCACCATCATGGTATTCACAGCAAATGACATACAGCAGTGGGTTCACGCTCTTGGAATTCACTGGTCCAACCCTAGTCTTCATCATCTCGAAGCAACTGCTTTGACAGACAATTGAATGACTTTTTGAAGATTCAGTTATATTGCCGAATAGGTGGTGACATCTTGCAAGGGCTGGGGCAGTGTCCTCCGGTTTGTGGTAAATTCTCTAAATCAGCATTATGTTTCTCCCATACCCTGGATTCAGAAGTTCAGGAATCAAGGGAAAAATATGAAAGTCCATCCTCTCAGTATTAACCCTAATGATCCAATAGTCAAAGTTTTGCTTCCCATCTCTGCAGTTTTAGCATCTGCTGGTGTAGAGATCTTGGAGAAATGCTTTCACAAGGAGACACAGCAAAGATTGCATTAAATTGGAACTTGAAGCTGCCATCTGGCCTCTTTGGGCACTGAATCAATAGGCAGAGTACTGGCTGGGGTGATTGACCTGACTATCAAGGGGAAACTGGGTTGCTGCTGCACGGTGGGGGTAAGAAGGGGTACTGCAGGAGACCCTTTGGGGTGCCTCTTAGTACTCCCATATCCTCTGATTAAGATCAATGGAAAACACAGAAACAACAAGGTCCTGCCACTGTATAGCACAGAGAACCATATTCAGTATCCTATGATGAACGATAATGGAAAAGAATATTAAAAGAATATATATATATAACTGAATCACTTTTCTGTACAGCAGAAATTAACACAACATTGTAAATCAACTAGATGTCAATAAAACAAGCAAACAAAAATCAGTGGAAAACTACAACAACCCAATTTAGACTGCTAATGTCCCAGATCCTTCAGCAAGGGCTTGAGTCGTTCCACCAGGCAGGGAACTATGACAACGGAGGTGTTTGCTGAGGGCAAAGGAAACGTGGAAGGAGCAGTAGGTGGTGATAGTTACAAATACTAGCTGTGGCCCTGTGACCAGCTGTAGAACGAGGACTCTAATAGTTTAAAGTATTTCTTCTTTATTTTGATGTGACTATATTTTAATAAATATTAACCAAAAATTTTGTATCTCCTCTCTCAATCTCTATCATCTAACCTGAGATGTGCTCATAATCACTTTATATGTAAGTGTTTTAAGTTACAAGATGTCAAAACAGGAGTGTGAATCAGCTAGGAAAAGAACGAATGTTATCCAAAGACGAAAAAGGGACCTTGATGCTCTCCTGGGGATGAGGTTAGAATGGTTTTGGTTGTAAGAGGGATAGTGTGTCATGTTAAGCAGAAGCATAGCTTTGTTTTTGTCTTTATTTGGAGATTAAATGGTGTTTCGGGCAACATGTGGGTGGCCAGTTGAGAAGGGGTAGACTGTAGTCTTTGTAATGTTTCAACTTGCCTTGGCCAAACTCTGTTTTCCAGAGTTAAATTTCCGCTATGTTTCTGATTAGAGTGGCCTAGAAGACTGGAGATTCTATGACCTTTGGAGGATGGAAATTGATTTTTCCTAGTTAGGCCAGCTGCTGTTTCACCTTGTGAACTGTTGTCTTCTCATCTGTTTCTTAATTTCTTATTTCATGAACTCAGTGTTTGCTTTAATTTCCTTGAGAGGAAGCAAAGTGTTTAGAGTTTCCTAGTACAAACCTTCCAAGGAATGTTTCTCATCTGTTTCATCTATCTTTTGTATTTTGTGTTGATTTCCTCCATTTTAGTTGAGGTTGGTTGTGTATGTGTTTTTTCATGTTTATTGTGTTTGCTTGTTTATGTATACTTATCTTTGAATGAGGGTAGTTACAGAATAATCTCGTTCCCCATCCTGTTCTTTTGGTTAATTTTTAGCTTGTCCCCTTAGTTCTTATTCTGGAAGATTGGATGTTGTGGGTCCATATGGTCTGTTTAGTTGTTCAGGTGCCTAAGGGAGGTGGATGCTGGGATCTTGAGCAATAAGAACAGATCTCCCTCGACTTTGATGGGGTTACATCCTGGTAAATCCATCGTAAGTTGAAAATAAGTCAAAACTGCATTTAGTATACCTAACCTACCTAGCTTACCTAGCTTAGCCTAACCTACCTTAAACGTGCTCAGAACACTTCCGTTAGCCTACGGTTGGGCACAATCATCCAACACAAAGCCTGTTTTATAATGAACTGTTGAATATCTCATGTAATTTGTTGAATACTGTACTGAAAGTGAAAGAATGGTTGTCAGTGTCTCATGATCATGTGGCCGACAGGGAGCTGTGGCTGCTGCTGCCCAGCATGACAAGAGAGTGTTGTACCAGGTGTCGCAGCCCGGGGAAAGATCACAATTCAAAATCTGATGTATGGTTTCTACTGAATGCATATTGCTTTTGCACCATCTAACGTCGAAAAATTGTAAGTCAAACCATTGTAAGTCGTGGACTGTCTGTATTGGGAACCTTACTTGGGGCCCTTATTCACTAATGGCAGAGGCACCTAGATTTTGTTGTGGTCCCCTGCTGCAGGATGGACCAATCACTTTGGTTTTTTTCTTTGTTTGTTTTTTTGGACCAACCACTGGTAAGAAGCAAAGTCCAGAGAGACCTAGGGACTCCTTATTTGATGGATTAGTATTAGTTACCTATTGCTGCATAATAAATCACCCAGAAATGTAGTGACTTAGAACATTATTATCTGATCGTTTCTGTAGGTCAAGTTGGGGTCTCTCCTGGGGCTGCCATCAAGCTACTAGCCAGAGCTGCAGTCATCTCAAGGCTCAACTGGGGAAGGATCTGCTTACAAGCTCGCTCATGAGATTGTTGGCAAGACTCAGCTCATCACAGGCGGTTGGACTGAGGGCCTCTCTCAGTTGTTTGCCATGTGAATCTCTCCGCAGGGCAGCGCATGACGTGGCAAAGTGAGAGAGAAGAATCAGGGAGAGAAAGTGAGCAAGGTACAGGTCACCGTCCTTTATAGCCGAATCCCAGTGTGCTATCTTATCACCTTTGCCTATTCTATTCTTAAGAAGCAAGTCAGTATGTCCTGCCCCGTTCAAGTGGAGGGAATTACACAAGGGCATGAATACAGGAAGCAGACATCGCTGAGAGCCATTGAGAGACTGTCTACCAGGTGGGCCAGCACTCATTTTCTCATACCTCCCTCTGTCTTTCTTCACCTCAGAACTCTTCTTGTCATGAGAGGGGTCAGAGGAGAAAGTATGGTGATGTGTAGACTTTCAGGCTCTCCTCACACCTCACACTCCTGAGGTGGAAGAATGGGCTTCCCCATGGCCTTAGATTCAAGTCCAAAATCCTTAACCAGACCCTAAGACCTAATAGAATCAGGGCCCTCTTCAGCCTCATTGGTGTCTCTCTACCCCTTTCTCTTTTCACTGCAGTGCTCTTAGAAGTTGGGTTCCTGGAGAGGGCCCTATAAGTTGTATCCTCTTCCTTACCCAAGTTCTGAAACAACTGAAAACAACACAATAAAGTCAGCAGATAAGAAAACCAAAATAAACTGGAAGACGTAGCTTAGTGTGCGAATCAGAATGCACTTGCTAATTGTAAATACCCAGTCTTGACCTTGGACCAGCCCATCCAAGGGAAAGGGACAGTGTGTAGGGCAGACACTGCCTCCTGCTCATCCTGGTAGAGAGGGGAAAAGAAAGCCAAATCCCCCCAAGCCAGCATTCATGCTAGATTGGCTCTACCCAGTCAAGAAATGTAGACCACCATCTGTGCCCCAGTGTGACGGACACTATGAATTAGCTTGCCAGTCCACCCTCACAGGCACCTTCCGGAGTGCAGAGGTCAGAAAGCCCAAACTATACTCACAGATGCCTTGGTAGCTAGGGTTCGTATGTAAATAAGGTGGATATTAGATGGTGGCCCCTTTGGGTTTTTTTTTTTCTCGCAAGCCAGGTTGTAGAATCGTGAGATTTTTCAGCAGCAACGTTCCAGGACCCATTCTTCCTGTGTATGAAGGATCTTTTGGGGTGGCATCTTCTTGCCTGAGGGCTCCTGGTCCCTGACTTACAACTATGGTGGTCTGTTAAATCAGTGTTCCAGTGGTAGGAGCTACAGTAGTGGACGAGTTCTTCCATGTTCTTGGACTCACCCCTGGAGACCCTATCCTCGAGCCATTTCTTCCCTCCTTCCAGTCTTTCCAATGAAGTAGTGAGCACTGATACTGATAAATCCTTTCCTACCCAAAATATCTACAGTGCTTTCTATTTCCTGCACTAAACTTTGGATGATATTGTAGTGGAAGTGCCTGACGATTAGCTTATTTGATTGTAATGTAGGTGCCTGACATTAAACTTTCGATTGAATAAGCACATTGCCAGCTACACAAGTACATAAAGAGCCAGGCCACTGCACCTATGAAGTTCCCCCTTTAGAAAGCCCTGGGTGACCTAGATGACTGACCGCTTGAGTGATCCTGCTTTTTCCCTTCCTGCTCCTTCATTCCCAATCCTGTGTTCTAAATTAACCAATAAAGAGTGAACTCATGAAACTCTAGGCACCCCAGTAAAGGCAGAACCCAGGTATGCACTCTCTTTCTCTTTGGCCATGACCTCAGTATGTAGGCCCCAGGCATGCCTGTACCCTCCAGGGCTTGTGAGTAATCAACCTTGCTTTTTCAAAGTTCCCTGAGGGTTGCTGTGAGGTGCATCTTGCAATCATGATCAGAACCACAAGAGCTAATCCAGCCACAACACTGGCTCCAGTAGGGGAAGAGGAGGCTCACCACAGGTAGCAGGGCCCCAGGTGAGTGCCCGCAGGCATTCCGAGCAGATAGGTAGCATCACTGTCCATAGGCTGAGACTGCCACAAAACAGATACCCATCAGATAACTCAGCCTTCCTCATTGCAGAGGATTAAAGCGAGGCCAGAGCTCTGAGTCTTCAGGAAGACTTAAAGCCAGAAACAGGGAAGAAGCCTTTCCCCTCTCCACTCTTCAGCACCCAACACTGGACTTTTCATGTGTCCTTCTTACTGAAAGACCTCCTGCCCCTCCCCACGTAGCTACTTTCTTACTCATCTTTCAGGTTTCAGCATAAACCTGACCTTCTCTCATAAGCCTTCCCTGATTCCCCTGGGAAGTTAGCAGCCCCCTTACTCAGTCTCATAGCCCTCTACCCGTACTCTGTGATCCTCAGTCTTCTAGTGATTACTTCCTGGGGCCCTGGTACAGGGTAGGCCTTCAGTGTTCGCTAGTTGTTTGGCTGAGTGACACTCCAGAGCAGGAATGAGGAATGAACACAATGGACCTCTTGCAAATTGTGCAGTCCCTGAGCTGCACTTGAGTTTGCTTTGTTCCAGGTGCTTGTCTTCCTCATTGGCTCTGACTGGGATTTCACCATTCAGTGATACCCACTTTTTGCCGTATCTGTGCATGAAAATTTGCCACATTTTCTCGTTTCAAAAACTTGACCTTTTCATTTGTGCTGTTCTCTTTCCAACTTTGTTGGCAGATGTAGTTCACTGTTGCAGAAGTCTTGGGAGCAACGTCTTCAATGATAGCAAGAACAAGAATTGTATTTCTCACGAGGAACTGTGCCCCTGACTTAGGGCCATCTGTTGCAAGGTTAGTTACACTTTATGGAGGTCTATCTATGCTGTAGGATAGGTAATCGAGCAGGTTGTAGGCAGAGTGTGCCAGTACGAAAGCCCTTCTGAATGAGATATCACCTCACAGAGGTCAGAATGGCCATCATTAAAAACTCTGCAACAATAAATGCTGGAGAGGGTGTGGAGAAAAGGGAACCTTCCTACATTGTTGGTGGGAATGTAAATTGGTACAACCACTATGGAGAACAGTATGGAGGTTCCTTAAAAAAACTAAAAATAGAATAAAGATGCAGATGTAGAGAATAGACTTGAGGACATGGGGAGGGGAAGGGTAAGCTGGGACAAAGTGAGAGAGTGACATGGACATATATACACTACCAAACGTAAAATAGATAGCTAGTGGGAAGCAGCCGCATAGCACAAAGAGGTCAGCTCGGTGCTTTGTGACCACCCAGAGGGGTGGGATAGGGAGGGTGGGAGGGAGACGCAAGAGGGAGGAGATATGGAGATATATGTATACATATAGCTGATTCACTTTGTTATACAATGGAAACTAACACACCATTGTAAAGCAATTATACTCTGATAAAGATGTTTAAAAAAAAAAACTAAACTAAAAATAGAACTACCACATGATCCAGCAATCCCACTCCTGGGCATATATCTGGAGAAAACCATAATTTGAAAAGATACATGCACCCCAGTGTTCACTGGAGCACTATTTACAATACAGAAGACATGGAAGCAACCTAAATGTCCATCGACAGAGGAATGGATAAAGAAGATGGGATATGTATATACAATGGACTGTTACTCGGCCATAAAAAAAGAATGAAATAACACCATTTGCAGCAACATGGGTGGACCTAGAGATTATCATACTAAGTGAAGTCAGACAGAGAAGGACAAATAGCATATGATATCACTTATATGTGGAATCTAAAAACATGACATAAATAAACTTATTTACAAAACAGAAACAGACTCACAGACTTCGAAAACAAACTTATGGTTACCAAAGGGGAAAGGCTGGGGGGAGGGAGAAATTAGGAGCTTGAGATTAACATATACACACTACTATATATAAAATAGAGGGAGTCAAGATGGCGGTGTGGGAAGACAGGGAGTTAGCATCTCCCCACAACTAGGGCACCTGCTGGCTGCTGGTGGGAGACTCTGATGCCCAAGGAGACGGGCGGAATGCCAAAGTGAACCGGTAGGATGTAGGGGGACTAAGCGGGGAGGAGAAGTGGAGGCCAGACAGGATTGGCGCCACTGAGGGTGGGGAGATCAGGAGAGGCAGATGGGAGGGACTCTCCAGGAAGAGCAGGAGAGGAGTGGAGGGCGATTGCCTGACCCACTCGGGCCGGGGAGCCTGCTGAGCTCCCAGGCCGGTACCCCCACTCCAAAGCCCCATCCAGGCCACGTAGGTCCTGGGGGCATAGGAGGGAGGCTGGGGGGATCAGGAGAGGCAGGTGGGAGGAGCCACCCAGGAGGAGCAGGAGAGGAGCAGAGGGTGATTGCCCTGTTTACTTGGGCCTGGGGAGCCTGCTGAGCTCCCAGGCCAATCCCCTGCCATCGAAAGCACCCTCCAAACCCCCCTCCAGGTCATGTGGTTCCTTGGGGGCATAGGAAGGAAGCCGAGGGGAGAACAGGAGAGGCAGGTGAGAGGAGTGGGAGAGGAGCAGAGGACAATTGCCATGCCCACTAGGGAGCAGGGAGGCTGCTGAGCTCCCAGGCTGATCCCCTGCCCTCCAAAGCCCCCTCCAGGCCACGCGGGTCCTTGGGGTCATAGGAGGGAGGCCGGGGAGATCAGGAGAGGCAGGTGGGAGGGGCCCTTCCAGACCAGAGGAGCAGGAGAGGAGAGGAGGGCGGTGCCCTGCCCACTTGAGCCCAGGAAGCCTGCTGGGCTCCCAGGTGAGGTCCCCTGCCGTCTGAGACCGGGGATGGGTGATATGCCTGGGCCCCTTCTGTTTCTTGAACCTAAGCCCCACACCCCACACCCCACAGCTCCCAGGGCCTTTTCTGACTCTGTGGGTCCTGAGCATTGGCCCCACCCACCGCCCAAACCTTTCCCTTGTTTAGTTCCTGCCCTCCACAGCCAAGGCCTTTCCCCACCCTTTTTTTTTCTTTTCCCTCCTCCTTTTTACTGTTGTGGTACTGATGTACCTTCTGGTTGTTGATTCATCTATATTTTTATTTTTATATTCTTCCTAACATATCTGTTAGTTTACTAGTCTACTTTTATTTTTTACTTTTTTTTTCTTGCTGCCCCAGGCAGCTTGAAGGATCTTGGTTCACGAGCCTAGGGTCGGGCCAAAGCTCCTGCAGTGGGAGCTCTGTGTCCCAATCACTGGACTAACAGAGAACCTCAGACCCCAGGGAATATTCATAGGAGTGAGATCTCACGGAGTTCTTCATCTCAGCACCAAGACCCAAATCTACCTAATAGCCTACAAACCCCAGTGTTGGAAGCCTCAGGCCAAACAACCAGTAAGACAGGAACACAATCCCACCTGTCAAAAAAATAAATAAATAAGATGACAAAAAAATGTCACACATGAAGGAGCAAGGTAAAAACCTACAAGACCAAATAAATGAAGTAGGCAACCTACCTGAAAAAGAATTCAGAGTAATGATAGTGAACATGATCCAGAATCTAAGAAATAGAATGGAGACATGGATTGAGAAAATACAAGAAATGCTTAACAAAGATCTAGGAGAAGTAAAGAACAAACAAACAGAGATGAACAACACAATAACTGAAATGAAAAATACATGAGAAGGAATCAATAACAGAATAACTGAGGCAGAAAAACGAATAAGTGAGTTGGAAGACAAAATGTTGGAAATAACTGCCAACGGGCAGAATAAAGAAAAAAGAAGGAAAAGAATTGAAGACAGGGGGCTTCCCCAGTGGCACAGTGGTTAAGAATCCACCAGCCAATGCAGGGGACACGAGTTGGAGCCCTGGTCTAGGAAGATCCCACATGCTGAGGAGCAACTAAGCCTGTGAGCCACAACTACTGAGCCTGTGCTCTAGAGCCCATGCTTTGCAAAAAGAGAAGCCACCACAATGAGAAGCCCACGCACTGCAACGAAGAATAGCCCCCGCTTACCGCAACTAGAGAAAGCCCACGCACAGCAATGAAGACCCAATGCAGCCAAAAATAAATAAATAAAATAATTTTATTAAATAAAAAATTGAAGGCAATCTCAGAGACCTCTGGGACAGCACTAAACACACCAACATTCGAATTATAGGGGTCCCAGAAGAAGAAAAGAGAAAGAAAGGGTCTGAGAAAATATTTGAAGAGACTATAGTGGAAAACTTCTCTAACATGGGAAAGGAAAGAGGCAACCAAGTCCAGGAAGCACAGAGAATCCCATACAGGATAAACCCTAGGAGAAACACACCAAGACACATATTAATCAAAGTAACAAAAATTAAATTCAAAGAAAAAATATTAAAAGCAGCAAGGGAAAAGCAAAAAATAACATACAAAGGAATCCCTATAAGGTTATTAGCTGATTTTTCAGCAGAAACTCTGCAGGCCAGAAAGGAGTGGCAGGATATACTTAAAATGATGAAAGAAAAACACCTACAACCAAGATTACTCTACCCAGCAAGGATCTCATTCAGATTCGATGGAGAAGTCAAAAGCTTTTCAGACAAGCAAAAGCTAAGAGAATTCAGCACCACCAAACTAGCTTTACAACAAATGCTAAAGAAACTTCTCTAAGTGGGAAACACAAGAGAAGAAAAAGACCTACAAAAACAAACCCAAAACAATTTAAGAAAATGGTAATAGGAACATATTGATAATAACCTTGAATGTAAATGGATTAAATGCCCCAACCAAAAGACACAGACTGGCTGAATTGATACAAAAACAAGACCCATATATATGCTACCTACAGAAGACTCACTTCAGTCCTAGGGACACATACAGACTGAAAGTGAAGGGATGGAAAAATATATTCCATGCAAATGGAAATCAAAAGAAAGATGGAGTAGTAATACTTGTATCAGATAAAATAGACTTTAAAATAAAGACTGTTACAAGAGGTAAGGAGGGACACTACATAATGATCAAGGGATCAATCCAAGAAGAAGATATAATAATTATAAAGGTTTATGCACTCAACATAGGAGCACCTCAATACATACGGCAATTGCTAAAAACCATGGAAAGAGAAATCAACAGTAAAACAATAATAGTAGGGGACTTTAACACCCCACTTGCACCAATGGACAGATCATCCAAACAGAAAATAAATAAGGAAACACAAGCTTTAAATGACACAATAGACCAGATAGATCTAATTGATATTTAGAACATTCCACCCAAAAGTGGCTGAGTACACTTTCTTCTCAAGTGCACAGAGAACATTCTCCAGGATAGATCATATCTTGGGTCACAAAGCAAGCCTTGGAAAATTTAAGAAAATTGTAATAGTATCAAACATCTTTTCTGACCACAATGCTATGAGATTGGAAATCAATTACAGGAAAAAAAAACCCTGTAAAAAACACAAATACATGGAAGCTAAACAGTGCACTACTAAATAACCAAGAGATCATGGAAGAAATCAAAGAAGAAATTAAAAAATACATAGAAACAAATGACAATGAGAACATGATAAGCCAAAATCTGTGGGGTGCAGCAAAAACAGTTCTAAGAGGGAAGTTTATAGCAATACAGCCTCACCTCAAGAAACAAGAAAAATCTCAAATAAAACAATCTAACCCTACACTTTAAACAACCAGAGAGTGAAGAACACAGAAAACCCAAAGTCAGTAGAAGTAAAGAAACCATAAAGATCAGAGCAGAAATAAATGAAATAGAAATGAAGAAAACAATAGCAAAGATCAATCAAACTAAAAGCTGGTTCTTTGGGAAGATAAACAAAATTGATAAATCCTTAGCCAAACTCATCAAGAAAAAAAGGGAGAGGACACAAATCAATAAAATTAGAAAAGAAAAAGGAGAAATCACAGCTGACACTGCAGAAATAAAATGGATGATAAGAGACTACTACAAACAACTATATGCCAATAAAATGAACAACCACGAAGAAATGGACAAATTCTTGGAAAGGTACAATTTTCCAGACTGAACCAGGGAGAATTAGAAAATATAAACAGACCTATCACAAGCAGTGAAATTGAAACCATAATTTAAAATCCTCGAACAAACAAAAGTCCAGGACCAGATGGCTTTACAGGAGAATTCTATCAAACATTTAGAGAAGAGCTAACACTGATCCTTCTCAAACTCCTCCAAAAAATTGCAGAGGGAGAAACACTCCCAGATTCATTCTACGAAGCCACTATCACCCTGACACCAAAACCAAACAAAGATAATCACACACAAAAAAGAAAATTACAGACCAATATCACTGGTGAACATAGATGTAAAAATCCTGAACAAAATACTAGCAAACAGAATCCAACAACACATTAAAAGGATCATACACCATGATCAAGTGACATTTATCCCAGGGATGCAAGGATTCTTCAATATACGCAAATCAATCAGTGTGATACACTACATTAACAAATTAAGGAATAAAAACCATATGATCATCTCAGTAGATGCAGAAAAAGCTTTTGGCAAAATTCAACACTGGTTTATGATGAAAACTCTCCAGAATATGGGCATAGAGGGAACTTACCTCAACATAATAAAGGCCATATGTGACAAACCCACAGCAAGCATCATACTCAATGGTGAAAAACTGAAAGCATTTCCACTAAGATCAGGAACAAGACAAGGATGTCCACTCTCGCCACTCTTATTCAACATAGTTTTGGAAGTCCTTGCCACAGCAGTCAGAGAATAAAAAGCAATAAAAAGAATACAAATTGGAAAAGAAGAAGTAAAACTGTCACCATTTGCCAATGACATGATACTGTACACAGAAAATCCTAAAGATTTCACCAGAAAACTACTAGAACTATTCAATGAATTTGGTAAGGTTGCAGGATACAAAATTAATGCACAGAAATCTCTGGCATTCCTATGCACCAACAGTGAAAAATCAGAAAGAGAAATTAAGGAAACACTTCCATTTACCACTGCAAGATAAAGAATAAAATACCTAGAAATAACCCTGCCTAAGGATGCAAAAGACTTGTACTCAAAACTATAAAACACTGATGAAAGAAATCAAAGATGACATAAACAGATGGAAAAATATACCATGTTCATAGATTGGAAGAATCAATATTGTGAAAAGGACTATACTAACCAAAGCAATCTGCACATTCAGTGCAATCCCTATCAAACTACCAATGCCATTCTTCACAGAATTAGAACAAAAAACTTTACAATTTGTATGGAAACACAAAAGACCCCGAATAGCCAAAGCAATCTGGAGAAAGAAAAACTGAGTTGGAGGAGTCAGGCTTCAAGCTATACCACAAAGCTACAGTAATTAAGACAGTATGGTAATGGCACAAAAACAGAAATATAGATCAATGGTACAAGATAGAATGCCCAGAGATAAGCTCACACACATACAGGCACCTAATTTACGACAAAGGAGGCAAGAACATACAATGGAGAAAAGACAGCCTCTTCAACAAGTGGTGCTGGGAAAACTGGACAGCTACATATAAAAGAATGAAATTAGAACACTGTCTAACACCATACACAAAAATAAACTCCAAATGGATTAAAGACTTAAATAAGACCAGACCCTATAAAACTCTTAGAGGAAAACATAGGGAAAATACTCCTTGACATAAGCCACAGCAAGATCTTTTTTGAACCACCTCCTAGAGTAACAGAAATAAAAACAAACAAATGGGATTTAATTAAACTTAAAAGCTTTTGCACAGCAAAGGAAACTATAAACAAGACAAAAAGACAACCCTCAGAATTGGAGAAAATATTTGCAAATGAAACAACAAAGGATTAATCTCCAAAATATACAAACAGCTCATGGAGCTCAATATCAAAAAAACAAACAATCCAGTTAAAAAATGAGTGAAAGACCTAAATAGACATTTCACCAAGGAAGACATACAGATGGCCAAGAGGCACATGAAAAGATGCTCAGCATCACTAATCATTAGAGAAATGCAAATCAAAACTCCAATGAGGGGGCTTCCCTGGTTGCACAGTGGTTAAGAATCCGCCTGCCAATGCAGGGGACACAGGTTCGTGCCCTGGTCCGGGAAGACCCCACATGCTGTGGAGCAGCTACGCCCAGAAGCCACAACAACTGAGCCCAAATGCCACAACTACTGCAGCCCACGTGCCTAGAGCCCATGCTCCGCAACAAGAGAAGGCACCACAGTGAGAAGCCCACGCACGCACCATAATGAAGAATAGCCCCCTCTCACTCCAACTAGAGAAAGCCCGTGTGCAGCAACGAAGAGCCAACGTAGCCAAAAATAAATTTATTTAAAAAAAAAAAAAACTCCAATGAGGTATCACCTCACACCAGTCAGAATGGCCATTATCAAAAAATCTGGAAACAATAAATGCTGGAAAGGGTGTGGTGAAAAGGTAAATTGCTATCAATTTACAAAAAGGGATCAATTTACAATCCATAGTAAATTGATACACCCACTATGGAAAACAGTATGGAGGCTCCTTAAAAAACTAAAAATAGAACTACCATATGACCCAGCAATCCCAGTACTGGGTATATACCCTGAGAAAACCATAATTCAAAAAGAGACATGTACCACAGTTTTCATTGCAGCACTATTTACAATAGCCAGGACATGGAACCAACGTAAATGTCCATCAACAGATGAATGGATAAAGAAGATGTGGCACATATAAACAATGGAATATTACTCAGCCATAAAAAGAAACGAAATTGAGTTATTTGTAGTGAGGTGGATGGACCTAGAGTCTGTCATACAGAGTGAAGTAAGTCAGAAAGAGAAAAACAAATACCGTATGCTAACACATATGTATGGAATCTAAAAAACAAACAGAAACAACGGTACTGAGTAACCTAGTTGCAGGGCAGGAATAAAAAGGTAGACAGAAAATGGACTTGAGGACATGGGGTGGGAGGGGGAAGCTGGGGCGAAGTGAGAGTAGCATCGACATATATACACTACCGAATGTAAAATAGATAGCTAGTTGGAAGCAGCCGCATAGCACAGGGAGATCAGCTCGGTGCTTTGTGACCACCTAGAGGGGTGGGATAGGGACGGTGGGAGGGAGATGCAAGATGGAGGAGATATGGGAATATATGTATATGTATAGCTGATTCACTTTGTTATACAGTAGAAACTAACACACCATTGTAAAGCAGTTATACTCCAATAAAGATGTTTTAAAAATAAATATAAATAAACAAATAAAAGAATGTGTCTTGCTCATCTTCAGATCCCAAGTACCTGTCCCAATGCCTGACATACAAGAGCACGTGGTAAATATTCGACAAACCAAACTAAATTATGAGCATCACGCAGGAAGCCTGGAACCTACTTAAGAAATGGAGAAGTGCATTTCCAGTTTCATGTTTCCAGTTTCATTTGGGACTTAGGTGATACATATATCTTTTCTAGTTAGTGTTTTTGTTTTCTTCAGATAAATACCCAGTAGTGGAATTGATGGATCATATGGTAGTTCTATTTTTAATTTTTTGAGGAATCTCCATACTGTTTTCCATAGTGACTGCACCAATTTACATTGCCACCAACAGTGCGTAAGGGTTCCCATTTCTCCACACCCTCACCAACACATGGTATTTGTTGTCTTTTTAATTAATTAATTTATTTTTTTGCGGTACTCGGGCCTCTCACTGCTGTGGCCTCTCCCGCCGCGGAGCACAGGCTCCGGACGCGCAGGCTCAGCGGCCATGGCACGGGCCCAGCCGCTCTGCGGCATGTGGGATCTTCCCAGACCGGGGCACAAACGCGCGTCCCCTGCATCGGCCGGCGGACTCGCAACCACTGCGCTGACAGGGAAGCCCCTGTTGTCTTTTTAATGATAGCCATTCTGACAGTTATGAGGTTATAAATCATAGTATAGTTTATTTACTGATTCATATGTATATTATATATATACATATGTATATATATGTGTATATATATATATATTCTTTTTCAGATTCTTTTCCAATACAGGTAATTACAGGACATTGATTATAGTTCCCTGTGCTATATAGTGAGTCCTTGTTATTTATCTACTCACTGTGGTTTTGATTTACATTTCCTTGATGATTAGTGATGTTGAGCATCTTTTCATGTACTGGTTGGCCATCTGTATGTCTCCTTTGGAAAAAATGTTCTGCTCATTTTTTAATTGAGTGGTGTTTTTGATGTTGAGTTGTATACATTCTTTGTATATTTTGGATATTAACCCCTTATAGGAGATATTGTTTGCAAATGTCTTCTCCCATTCAGTAGGTGGCCTGTTCATTTTGTTGATAGTTTCCTTCACTGTGCAAAAACTTTTTAATTTGAAGCAGCCCAATTTGTCTGTTTTTGCTTTGTTTCCCTTGCCTCAGGAGATATATCCAAAAAAATGTTACAAAGACTGATGTAAAAGTGTAGTGGTTATGTTTTCTTCTAGGAATTTTACGGTTTCAAGTCTTTGATCCATTTTGAATTTATTTTTGTGCATGGTGTGAGAACATACTCTAGCTTGAGTCTTTTGCATGTAGCTGTCGAGTTTTCTGAACACCATTTATTAGGCTGTCTTTTCCCCATGATGTATTCTTACCTCCTTTGTCATAGATTAATTGCCCACACAAGTGTGGGTTCATTTCTGGGTTCTCTATTCTGCTCCATTGATCTGTGTGTCTATTTTTGTGCCAGTACCATACTGTTTTTTTTTTTTAATTTATTTTTGGCTGCATTGGGTCTTCGTTGCTGTTGCGTGGGCCCTCTCTAGTTGCGGCGAGTGTACGGGCACACCAACCCTCGCCATGGTGTGCGAGCTTCTCATTGCGGTGGCCTGTCCCGTCACGGAGCATGGGCTCTAGGCGCACGGGCCTCAACAGTTGTGGCACGTGGGCTCAGTAGTCGTGGCTCGCGGGCTCCAGAGTGCAGGCTCAGCAGTTGTGGCACACAGGCCCACTTGCTCCACGGCATGTGGGATTCCCCTGGACCAGGGCTCGAACCCATGTGCCCTGCATTGGCAGGCAGACTCTCAACCACTGTGCCACCGGGGAAGCCCCAGTACCATACTGTTTTGTTTTGTTTTTTTTTGTGGTACGTGGGCCTCTCACTGTTGTGGCCTCTCCCGTTGCGGAGCACAGGCTCCGGATGCACAGGCTCAGTGGCCATGGCTCACAGTCCCAGCCGCTCCGCAGCATGTGGGATCTTCCCGGACTGGGGCATGAACCCGTATCCCCTGCATTGGCAGGCGGACTCTCAACCACTGCGCCACCAGGGAAGCCCAATACTGTTTTGATTACTGTAGCTTTGTAGTATAGTTTGAAGTCAGGGAGCATGATACCTCCAGCTTGGTTCTTCTTTCTCAAGAGTGTTTTGGCTATTCAAGTCCTTTTGTGTTTCCATACAAATTATAGAATTATTTGTTCTAGTTCTGTGAAAAGTGCCATTGGTATTTTGATAGGGATTGCATTGTATCTGTAGATTGCTTTGGGTATTATGGTCATTTTAACAATATTAATTCTTCCAATCCATGAGCACCGTATATCTGTCCATCTGTGTCATCTTTAATTTCTTTCATCAGTGCCTTACAGTTTCCACCTACAGGTCTTTTACCTCCTTAGTTAGATTTATTTCGAGGTATTTTATTATTTTTGATACAATTTTAATGGGATTATTTTGTTAACTTCTCTTCCAATAGTTTATTGTTAGTGTATAGAAACACAACGTATTTCTGTATATTAATTTTATATCTTGCAACTTTACCAAATTCTGATGAGTTCTATTAGTTTTTTGGTGGCATTTTTAGGATTTTCTATGTATAGTATCATGTCATTTGCAAACACTGACACTTTTACTTATTCCTTTACAATTTGGATTCCTTTTATTTCTTTTTCTTATCTGCTTGCTGTGGCTGGGACTTCTAATACTATGTTGGATAAAAGTGGCGAGAGTGGGCATCCTTGTCTTGTTCCTGATCTTAGAGGAAGTGCTTTCTGCTTTTCATCATGGAAAATTATGTTCAGCTGTGTGCTTGTCATATGTGGCCTTTATTATGTTGAGGTACGTTCCCTCTATACCCACTTTCTGGAGAGTTTTTAATCATAAATGGATGCTGACATTTGTCAAAAGCTTTTTTTCTGCATTTATTGAGGTGATTATATGATTTTTGTTCTTCAGTTTGTTAATGTAATGTGTCACATTGATTGATTTGTGGATATTGATCCATCCTTGCATCCCTGGGGTAAATCCCCTGGATCGTGATGTATGATCCTTTTAATGTATTGTTGCATAGGTTTGCTAATATTTTGTTGAGGAATTTTGCATCTATGTTCATTCATCAGTGATATTGGCCTATAATTTTCTTTTTTTGTGATATCTTTGGTTTTGGTCTCAGGGTGATGCTGGCCTCATTGAATGAGTTCAGAAGCATTTCTTCCTCTGCAATTTTTTGGAATAGTTTGAGAAGGATAGATGTTAACTCTTCTCTAAACATCTGATAGAATTTACCTATGAAGCCATCTGATCCTGGGCTTTTGTTTGCTGGAAGTTTTAAAATTACTGATTCAATTTCTTTACTGGTAATTGGTCTGTTCGTATTTTCTATTTCTTCCTGATTCAGTCTTGAGAGGTTGTACATTTCTAGGAATTTGTCCATTTCTTCTAACTTGTCCATTTTATTGGTGTTTAATTGTGTCATGGTAATTTATTATGATCCTTTGTATTTCTGTGGTTTTGGTGTTGACTTCTTTTTCATTTCTGATTTTATTAAGTTGGGCCCCCTCTTTTTTCTTGATGAATCTGGCTAAAGGTTTATCAGTTTCGCTTATCTTCTCAAAGAACCAGCTCTTAATTTTATTGGTTTTTTTTTTGTCTCTATGTCATTTATTTCTGCTCTGATCTTTATGATTTCATTCCTTCTACTAACTTTGGGTTTTGTTTGTTCTTCTTTTTCTAGTTACTTTAGGTGTAAATTTAGGTTGTTTATTTGAGATTTTTCTTGTTTCCTGAGGTTAGCTTCTGTCACTATAAACTTTCCCCTCAGAACTGCTTTTGCTGTGTCCCATAGATTTTTGGATTGTTGTGTTTTCATTTTCACTTGCCTCTAGGTACTTTTTTATTTCCTCTTTGATTTCTTCAGTGACCCATTTGTCACTTGGCTTAATTTTCTCTGTTCCTGATGATCACTGTCTGAGTACAGTTGTAAAGAATAGCTACCTCCCAAATACTTTTCCTGGACTCATGGTAGTTTCACACCTTCTTTCGTAACTTCAGCCTTACCATCTGGGATCAAGAAGAGAGCGATCAAGCTCAGGCACCATGTGGAAATTTAATTTTTATGTGTTTTTAGTCATCATGTATTTATATTTTATATCCTACCCTTTTTTTCATTTAATAGTATTTCATATAAAACTTTCCAGTTATTGGACCTTCTGGATTGGTGAACACATCAAGGTGCTGGGAGGGTGTTGTGTCTGGAGAGGACATGGAAGCTGTGTACCCCTCACCCCATACTGTGCCCTACGTATCTCTTCCATTTGACTGTTCCTAAGTTGTATCCTTCATAATAAACCTGTAATAGTAAGTAAATTGTTTCCTGAGTGAGTTGTTCTAGTGAATTATTGAACCTTGGAGATGGATTTGTAGGAACCCCCAAACTTTAGCCAATTTAGATAGAAGTGTGGGTACCCTAACCACCCCATTTGTGACCAGTGTCTGATGTATGAGACTGAGCCCTTAAACCTGTGGGCCTGATGCTAACTCTGGGTGGTTAGTGTCAGAATTGAGTTGAATTGTAAGACACCTAGTTGGTGTCAGAGAATCAGAGAATTGGTTGTTGATGTGAAAAAAAAAACCCACGTTTGGTATCACAAGTATTGTGTGTTAAAACAGCTCTTTCAGTGTCAGAAAAAATGTGGGATTTGCTAAAACGGCCTTGCTCACTGAAACATGTGATTTGGGAAGAGGAAAAGTGAGTGGAGTATAAGGAACCTTTAATCCCTGGGTAGTCATGTGGCCATCCACAGTATGGAGCAGCAGCTGTGGTGGGATAAATTACTAACAGTAAAAATTAATAGCTCCCAGGGAGTTGGTACACTGGATACATAAGAAATGCAAACGAGGGCTTCCCTGGTGGTGCAGTGGTTAAGAATCCGCCTGCCAATGCAGGGGACAGGGGTTCGAGCCCTGGTCCAGGAAGATCCCACATGCCGCAGAGCAACTAAGCCCGTGCTCCACGACTACTGAGCCTGCGTGCTACAGCTATTGAAGCCTGCACGCCTAGAGCCCATGCTCCACAACGAGAGAAGCCACCGCAATGAGAAGACCGTGCACCACAACAAAGAGTAGCCCCGCTTGCTGCAACTAGAGAAAGCCCGCGCACAGCAATGAAGACCTAATGCAGCCAAAAATAAATAAATAAAATTTTTTAAAAAAACTGCAAACGAATAAGAAAAAAGCAAAACACACAGTCCCTAAGTTATTGTTATCTGTAAAGACTAAAATGATATTAAAAGAGAGTGCTGGGTCAGACCTTGATACTGAACCGTGCTCACATTTCTATCAGTCTGAGCTTCAGCCTCAAGCCTCAAAGCCACCCCAAAAGGATGGATTATGTGGGGACAACAGAGAGTAGCTCCAATACCTCTGGTCACCAAGGAGGTGGTCCACATTGGGGGAGGGCAAAATCAAGAAACAATTGAAACTAGAGGGTACAGCGTGAGGAATCTTATTTTGTGGATTGGTATCATCAGTTTCCTGAAGAACCTTTACTAGAATAGATTATGAGAGTAATTTAGGAGCACTGTCTCTGGTTTTGAAAGCTGCAAAGTGGAAGAGCATGTTTGGGTTGGTGTAGGACCCACAGCTCACGATGGAGCAATCACAGGTGGCTGTGCAAGATTCAGAAACATAACAGGCTGTTCCCAAGGAAACACCAGTCTGGTGAATGACTAAAAGTGAATGTAAGGTCTTTTTACCCTGAGAAGGGAGACAGTCTGACTCTCCCTATAAAGGCCAAGTGAACACCGCACATGAAGCGGCTGGTATGCTCTGTATGCAAGCCGTGTGGGACTGGCTTTATGGTGACCAGGGTATTCACCTGCAGCAAAATGGGTTTATTTGGGAACAGCAAAGAACTACAATTCAGGACATAAAATCTTTGACGAAGCACCAGCAAGTCTGGAGAACAAAGGAAAAGAATGTTCTTTTATAAAGGAAAAGGAGGTATTGGGAGGGGCTGTTGTAAATAAAGAGTCCATTGGAGGAAACTGGGAGTGCCAAGTGTAGTGGCTTTTCATTGGCTGAGTGGTGACAGCCTCTCATTGGCTGGGCTGTTGCTGGGCAAGGAGAAATTCTTCCTTCTCCTGCTCGGTAGTAAAGTAGTAATCTTCTTCCTGTTGGAGATGCAAAGGTATGTCTGGCCTCCTGACTCCATTTTATTTAATTAATTAGTTTATTTTGGCCACACAGCATGTGTGATCTTAGTTCCCCGACCAGGATTCGAACCTGTGCCCCCTGCAGTGGAAACGTGGAGTCTTAACCACTGGACCACCAGGGAAGTCTCATCCTGACTCCATTTTTTTTTTTTTTTTTTTTATGTGGTATGCAGGCCTCTCACTGTTGTGGCCTCTCCCATTGCGGAGCACAGGCTCCAGACGCGCAGGCTCAGTGGTCATGGCTCACGGGCCCAGCCGCTCCACGGCATGTGGGATCTTCCCGGACCGGGGCATGAACCCGTGTCCCCTGCATCGGCAGGTGGACTCTCAACCACTTGCGCCACCAGGGAAGCCCCTGACTCCATTTTAAATGAGGTTTCTGTTTATCAATTTTCACACCTGTAACCCAGGTCATGGTAAATTCTGTGGTTAAGGGGTGCGCTTTTTCACTGGGCACCCTGTGTAACTTTACTGCTGCAAAATCAGCAATAATCCCAGAAGCCTTATCGAATTTGCTGTCTCAGTTTCTCCTCATGGGCTTTACAGATGCTAATAAAAACTCTAGGTTAATGAACAAGAGAATGTGGAAAGGTGGGGGGAGGGGCGGATCAAGGGATGCATCCCAGCAGGATGGAAATCCTTAGAAATGAGATAAATAAAACTGGACATTGATGGGATTGAAACAAAAGTCTTAATACAGCACGCTTGAAGGTTGGGTGGACAAAAGGGACCCCCTGGTGGGCCCCAAACAAGTCCACTCTATTTACTTCAGTTTGAAGAAATTTTTGTAAATTTAAAAAGCTGGCAGACAAAGATCACAATGAGAAACCTGACCTGGAGTAAGTTGGGGCAATAGCTAGGCAGTAAACCAAGATGAAGACTGTTAAAGTAACCAGATTAGGGCCAAGATGGAGTCACTCACGCTAAACCACATGTCATCAAACCAAAACTTCACTAAGTTTTTATGTTGGGCTCTCCTGGAAAAGGAAGACCTAAGCCAACCCATCAGCTCTTGCCTGCTCAGCACAAATTACCTGGCCCAGCTCTTCTAAGACTTCCCTTTGCTCCATGTAAGGAAAGAAACCCTGCCTTAACAAATCAGCAAATGCCCAGTATAACTTCCTTGTTCCTGCTCCCTTCTGCCTATAAAATTTCTTGCCTTGTATAGTTCTTTGAGGTTCCTATCTATCTATTGCTAGATTGATGCTCCCCAATTTATGAACCTCTGAATAAAGCCAACGAGGTCTTTAAATTTTACTCATTTGGGGCTTCCCTGGTGGCGCAGTCGTTGAGAGTCCGCCTGCCGATGCAGGGGACACGTGTTCGTACCCCGGTTCGGGAAGATCCCACATGCCGCGGAGCGGCTGGGCCTGTGAGCCATGGCCGCTGAGCCTGCGCGTCGGGAGCCTGTGCTCCGCAACGGGAGAGTCCACAGCGGTGAGAGGCCCGCGTACCGCAAAAGAAAAAAAAAAAAAAAGATAAACAAAGCTGAACACTAGCTAAAGTGGTGAGGCTAGACTTCATTCAGTAATACTTTTGCAACAGGAAAGAGAGTCCAGCATAAACTCAACTCAACTTCAATTTGTGCAGGGGTCTGAGATAGAATTATAAATTTGAGGTCAGTGGTATATAAATGGTGTGTTGATTGCCTTCCCAATATCATTGCTCTTCCTTTTTTTCCCCAGTTGAGATATAATTGACATATGACATTGTGTAAGTTTAGGGTGTACAGTGTGTTGGTTTGACACATTTCTGTGTTGCAATATGATTACTACAATAGTGTTTGCTAACACCTCTATTACGTCCCCTAATTATCATCTCTTTTTTGTGATGAGAACAATTGAAATCTAGTCTCTTAGCAATTTTGAAGTTTATAATAGAGCATTGTTGACTATAAGTACTATGCTATGCATTAGATCTCCAGAACTTTTTTATTTACTAGTAGCAAGTTTGCACCCTTAAACGTCTCCCAGTTCCCCCACCCACCCGACCCCACACACCCAGCCCCTGGTAACCACCAGTCTATTCTCTGTTTTTAGTTCAGCTTTTTAGATTCCACATACAAGTGATATCATATAGTATTTGTCTTTCTCTGTCTGACTTATCTCTTAGCATTATGCCCTCAAGTTCCATCCATGTTGTTGGATGCAAATGGATGAATTTCCTTCCTTCTTTCTCATGGCTGAATAGTATTTCACTGTATATATTTAAATTTCCTCCCTTCTCTCAGAGTCTTAAATTTGTTCAGGATACCATGTGCCCAGTTAAATATACCTTCCCTGACTTCCTGGCTGCTGGAAATTGTCAGCTCTGACCAAAGAGGTAAACAGAAGTAGTCAGGTAAGAGTTCCAGGAAACTTTATACAAAGTGATAGATTAGGCTTTCATAAATTTTTGTCATTCCCCCATCTACCTGCCTGGAATATGAAGTTGAACCTGGGGGCAGAGCATCTATCTTGTTATTTAAGGCAAAAAGAGCATGAGAATGAAAGCTACATGTGAGGATGGTGGAGAGGAACAGTCAAGGGTACCTAGGACGCTGATGACATGGCAGAGCCCAGATCATGTATTTTTTTTTAACATCTTTATTGGAGTATAATTGCTTTCCAATGGTGTGTTAGTTTCTGCTGTATAACAAAGTGAATCAGCTATATGTATACATGTATAGCTATACATGTACATATATAGATATATAGTATTTTTAATCTTACTAGAAAAATAAGCCCCCGTTTGGTTAAGCTAGAATAGTCACTTTTTTAGCTGTACAGTCGTCCCTCAGTATCCATGGGGGATTAGTTCTGTTGCAGGAAAGGGGATCCCTCCCAGGGCTCTTGTCTAACACTCAGAAATGAATTGTCCGAGGAGACACATGCTGGCAAAGCAAGAGACGTTATTGGGAAGGGGTGCCCGGGTGGAGAACAGTAGGGTAAGGGAACCCAGGAGATCTGCTCTGCCACGTGGCTCACAGTCTCAGGGTTTAGGGTAATGGGGTTAGTTTCCAGGTTGTCTCTGGTCAATCATTCTGACTCAGGGTCCTTCCTGGTGGCCCGTGCATTGCTCAGCCAAGATGGATTCCAGCAAGAAGGATTCTGAGAGGTTGGTAGGACATACAGACTGGAGTCTCCTCTCTCCTTTTGACCTTTACCAAATTCTTCCGGTTGGCGGTAGCTTATTAGTTCCACGTCCCTTACCAGGACCTCCTGTTGTAAGATAACTCACGCAAGTGGTTAGGATCATATCTGGCCAGGGTGTGTGGTTTTGGTCAGTGGTTCCCCTAACAGTTCCAGAACCCTCCCCAAAAGGACGCCAAAATCTAAGGAAGGTCAAGTCCCTTATACAAAATGGCATAGTTGGCCCTCTGTATCCGTGGGTTCCACACCCATGGGTACAGAAGGGGCCAACTGTATGTGGGCAAATGCAGTCCTGACATTGATGGCAACTGAACCCAAGGGCCTTAATGCAATTGCACAGGGATAGAATCTAGACAGTGAGAGGAGAGGAGGGCCTAGGAAGAATCCTGTGAGAACTTGTAACACTTAACGGCCAGGCACTGGAGGCTGACTTGCAAGGGAGAGTGTTTGAGAAAGAGTGCTTGGAAGTATCGGCAAGACCAAGAAGGAGAGGGATTAAAAGAACGAGCTCTGTCACCAGAATTCAATCCTGGCTCAGGTTACTACTAGCCAGATGACCTACGGTGATTGACTTAATTGTTCTGTGCCTCAACTTCCTCATTTGTAAAATGAGGATAATAATAGGGTTATTGTGAGGATGAAATGTGAAGGGCATAGAGTAAGCCCTCAGTCAAGACTAGCTGCTGTTATTGGTAATCATCCCACAGAAAGAGGAAGTTTTTCTTTTTCGTAAAGGCTTATCTCTTGGGAAGCCTGGCACATGGTATTATCCCCCATGGGATTATCAGACATTAGTCATCAGACAGGTCTAATGAAATTTCTCTCTATGGTGTCGCAAAATTCCTTTTCCAAGTCTGCCTGGTTGGCCCTGTAGTTGTACACTGGCAAAGAGTTTTCCATTCAAAAAAACATTTAGAAGCGTTTGTTGAACCCCTTTCATGTGCGAGGACTGTGTTGGGTGATGGTGGGATACAAAGATGAATGTAATATTGTGTGTGTGTGTGTGTGTGTGTGTGTGTGTGTGTATGCATGGGGGAGGGGGCGGCAACAGCGACTGCTACTCTCTTGTTTTTGCTAGACTTGAACCAGATCAGATGCGAACCTGAGGGAAGCACCTTGTGGAGTCCAAGGATGAAGCTAACTTGGCAGACGGCAGAGCCAAGAGACAGAGAGATATAGAGAGTCCCAGTGCAATGGCATGTTTGAACACTGGCTCGAACAACGCCTTGTGAAAACTAATAAAGGGAAGCCCTACTAAAATTGTCAGGAGGCCAGAAAGGGGAGATCTCATGCACATACAATTCAGATCCCAACCAGAAGAGATGTACCTTGCGTCTCCAGCAGGAAGTGACAATACTTTATCACCTCCAGAAAGAAGAAAAAAGATTCTCTTTGCTTGGCAAGAGCTCAGCCAATGAGAGAGTGTCACGACTCAGCCAATGAAAAGCCACTCTACTGGGAAACTTCCAGTTTTCCTCTAGTGGACATTTTGTTTGTAATAGCCCCTCCCAACTTCCCCTTCTCTTCTATAAAAGAGTCTCCTCTCCTTTGCTTTACCGGGACTTGCATGTGGTTTTCTGTAATTGCATGTCCCAAACTGCAATTTTTTGCTACTTCCAAATAAACCCATTTTGCTGATAAAATAACCGGCTGTTTATTGTTTTAGGTTAACAAGCTGAAGAGAGTCGTATTTTCTAACTTTTCACGAATGGGATCCAATAAATTGCTTAAACCATTTTGAATTAGATTTTCCTTCACTTAGAATGGAAACAGCCCTAAATGATGCTGGTGATAACATTTGCCTCCTGCCTTAAAATTTACTAATGACTTTGTTCCCAGTTGTTAATGCCCTAATTAAATGAACTGTTGAAGTTGCATAGTTAGCCAGTTTCAGAAACTGGAGTAAATTCTAAGTATCTTTTTTCTTTTTAATTACATTATGGAAAATTTCAAACAAATACAAAAGTAGAGACAATGGTATAATGAACCACTATGCTTCTCTCACTCTTTTCAACAGTTAATCAACTCATGAACAAACTTATTGCACCTAGTCTGCCCTCCATCCCCTCCATCTGATTAGTATGCCCGGATCATAGGACTGCATCATATCTGCCAAGGAGCAGGGAGAGGGGAGATCTAGCCCACTTTAGACCCCAAGACTCCTCCAGCAGAGGATTCCCCTTGATGGTGGTAAGTCAAAAAAGCTGACTTTCCATTTTAAGTGGTAATAACAGTAATACAAAAGAGAGAGAGGGTAATCAGGAAAAGCTTTTGTATAGGAAAAAGGATTAAACTGAGCTCTATGAGGTGGGTTGAATGTAGGTACCTAAAGAGACAAGAGAATAGGATTTATTTTTTATTTCGAATATAATAAATAAGTATAATAGTAAGAAAACTTGGAAAATTAAGAAATATAGGAAAAATAGTCATTAAAATTCTTATTAACCAAAAAGCCATTGGGGTTTGGATTTTAATGTTTGATTTTTTTTGTTTTGTTTACTTGTTTTTTGTTTTTCTATATATAGGTTAATTGTAACTGTACTGCAAGTTTATATCCCTATATTTTTATTTAACAGGGTAAGCAGTATTCTAAGTTACCGTGGACTCTTTGTAAACATAATTTTTTTTTCTTGCTGTGCCATGTGGCTTGCGGGATCTTAGTTCCCTGACCAGTGATCAGACCTGGACCCCTGGACCCCAGCAGTAAAAGCACTGAGTCCTAACCACCAGACTGCCGGGGAAGTCCCTGTAAACATAATTTTTAATAGATGCATATTTCATTAAGGATGTATAGCATGGTTTATTTGATCAATGTCCCATATTTTGGCATTCTGATCCCTTTTATTGTGTCTGATTATATATAACTATGTAATGAGTATATTTTTTCTTTAAAACTTTTTCTGAATTTTGAGTTAAATTGTAGCAAAATTACTGGTAAAAGAGTATGAATATTATAGAATGGGGTATTTCTAATACTGATTTTACACCATCTTATATTGTTATCTCAAAAGGTGATTCAAACTTCTTAAGGTAAAATTGATAGAAACATTAGTTTTAAGAATATAAGACCTAGAGTGTATGTCACAGAAATATAATTTGGGGTTTGCTTTTTTTTTTTCTGGCCGTGCTGCACGGTTTGTGTGTGGGATTTTAGTTGCCCAACCACCAGGGAATTCCCCTACAAATATAATTTTTAAGTGGGCACACAGCCATCCAGAAAAAAGACTACATTTCCCAGCCTCCCTTGTAGCTAAGTGTGATCATGTGATTAAGTTCTGGTCAGTGAGATATAAGCAGAAGTGTTCTCTTGGCAGTGGATGGAAACCTTCCCCAATGGGTGCTTTTTGCCTTTTTTTTTTTTCCTCTTCTTTTTTTACTTTACTGGCTGGTAATATGCATGCCATCATTTGGGATAATGAGCATAAGGACAAAAGCCTAGTCACAGTGGGAGACAAGCTGGAAGAGGCCAGGGTCACTGAGAACTTTGAGGAATGCACCCACCATTCCACTCCCTCCACTTCCCTCCCCTTTGCATGGGAGAGAAGAAGTTCCATCTTAAGCCACTGGTGGTTTGGGTTTTCTACCACATACAGCCGAACCTTATTCTAACTAAATATGGCTTTAGAAACTAGGAATAGCATAGTTACACTCTTTTTCATCAGCCCAGAGAAGGAAAGAGTTACTGCCCTGGCAAAAAGCATTTCAAATGTACTTCGAGAACACGTCATTAGGTTTGGCTTAAGTATTGCTGATTCCAACAAAAAAGAAAACTTTAGTGGCAACAGCCGGAAATCCCAAGTAAAACTATAGGATTCATGATGTCCAACTTCCAATTTAGTTACCTCAAGTGTAAAAGAAAAAAAAAGAGAGTAGGGGTAGGGTAAATATATCCCAGTTTATCTTTTTTCCAGAGATTACCATCCCTACTCCAAGAACTATTAAAAAGTCCTCTTGAGAAAACTGAAACCAAAAATAAAGTGGCACTGGCATCTCTCTGGGAACACATTTAACTCTGCTCTGAGAAGGATAACCTGTTTTAATTTGCTAAAGCCCAAGTCTAGCTCTGTTTTCCTCTGAGCTGGGAAAAAGAAACCACTAAGAAAATATTTTAAAACAAAAATGTCAATCTAAAAAAGAGAAACAAAATGCCAAGTCAAAAGAAAGTCACGTTAGAATGTATTTTGGTGAAAGCACAGATAACTCTGGGGCTCAGATATGTTGGGAATGGGGAATCAGGGATTTTTGTTGTTGTTTGTCAAAATAAAGTGCCCATTTCTGGGGGCAGCGAAGTGAGTAAAATGTTTTGCTGGGATGTTTAGAAGCAATCCTGGCCCTTGCTTTTTCCTGCCATTAGGAATTTGTCGGCAGTTAAAATCGGGGTCAGGTTCAAAAGCAAAGAGCAGCCTGTAGGTGACCCTCTTCAGAATGAAATAGCATCGCCAATGACATAGCTTAATTTGATGTCTTCGGGTGTAAAGAACTCTCTCGACCAGATCTCCCCACTCAGTGTCCTCTCTGCCAAACCACGTGTGATAGGTCTGACCAGTTCCTGTAAGATGCCTTCTTTCCCTCTAACTCATCCTGGATTGAAGCTTTGGGTGCTTGCAAACGAGCTATAGAGGGGCCATCCAGTCTGTGATTACACACGGCAAGATATCAACCCAAGCCAGCTTCTTCCCGCCGGTCTGCACACCTCTGAACTACTCCAATCAGTGTTCATCTGGGGAAAGCAAAGTTGAGTTTTGTCTTAGGCAAAGCCTAACAGAGGTAGCAAATCTGTTTCCAAAATAAATCGTATAGTGCATCTCAAAGCCAATGGGATTAAAAAGAAACCTGCAGGGCTTCCCTGGTGGCGCAGTGGTTGAGAGTCCGCCTGCCGATGCAGGGGACGCAGGTTTGTGCCCCGGTCCGGGAGGATCCCGCATGCCGCGGAGCGGCTGGGCCCGTGAGCCATGGCCGCTGAGCCTGCGCGTCCGGAGCCTGTGCTCCGCAACGGGAGAGGCCGCAGCAGTGAGAGGCCCGCGTACCGCAAAAAAAAAAAAAAAAAGAAAGAAACCTGCAAACATCCTCAGCCATTCTATTATAGTGATAAATAATTAACCTTCAGCAAGTCAAATTTACGTATGGACTTTAGGAAGTTTCTGATATCATAAGTCTTTTTTTTTTTGCGGTACGCAGGCCTCTCACTGTTGTGGCCTAGGGTAAAGGAGAGGGTTGTAGAACTTGGCGATGAAACCTATACTCTCTTGGAGAAAAAGAAAAAAAGACTGGGGCGTATAACTTTAATCGCTGATGGGTTTTAGCATTACATTCCAGTGTGTTCCACCAGTGACACAGCTCGTTATTACCTTGGGCTTTTTCTTCAAAAGCCACCTGCCTGCTTCCCTAGCGCCTGGAAGGTTGCCCTTGTTCCTTGCTCACTTTCCCTTTAAGACTCGTTAGTGTTTCAGCTGGTAAAGGTCCAAGTGCCCTCTGGAATAATTGGCATGATGTGCAAATTTTCCATTTCGGAAGCGAAAGAGCCTGTTCTCCAGGGAGGGCTCTTCCAGGTAATTGCTCTCTGAGAGATTCCTGCCGCTACCTTTGGCAGCCTTCACCAGAGACAAATCCCTTTTGCTGTTAGGACAAGCTAGAAACCCAGAGATGGAAAAACAGGAGCTCAGGACAGACATGCCAAGACCTTTGAAACCAGTGACCTTTCCAAACAGAGGTCAGCACAGGCCAAGGCATATGAACCCCACCTCCCCCCTCCCGGCAAGACAGGCACAACAGCTCTGCCCCAACATTTCCATCGCCTTCCTTTCTCAAAAGAGCTTCCTTTTTCGAAGGAGGGTTGGTAGAGGGAGCTAATGTATTAATCAGGATTCCAAGCAGGGAGAGAAAAGCCTTTAACAACTTGGGCTGGAGGGAGGCACCCAAAGGATGTGCTGGATGAGGAAAACTGGTTTGCTAACCCGAGGGCGCTCCAAGAGGAATTTGGGTGAGAAGGGGAGAGTGAGAAGGAGAGACTTGGAAAAGAGGGAAGTCCTCCCTCAGCCACCACCTGCCACCCCAGGCAGAGGATGTGTGGGGGAGGGGGGAGGGAGGCTGGAGGGAGCGGTGACAGAAGAACGGGTGGCAGGCTGGAAAGAAGCATGGAAGAATAAAAATGGAGTTGTTGTCTCCTGTGAGTTGTGCGCTGGAGATCCCCTTCCTCAGCTCTGCTTTGAAATCTTCAGTAACGTTTCTGTTGCTCCCTGTTGTGGTCAGTGCATCCTTTTGGTTTTTTCGTCGTTGTTCGTTTGTCTGTTTTGTTTTGCTTTTTGTGGGGCTATTTTGGCCCTGCTGCGTGGCATGTGGGATCTTGGTTCCCCGACCAGGGCTCGAACCCGCACCCCCTGCATCGGCAGCGCTGAGTCTTAACCACTGGACAGCCAGGGAAGTCCCGAGTGCATCCTTTTGGGGGACGCTGGGGAGCTGCTCATTCTGTGGTCTGTTGACACTGGGTGAAAAGAGGGAGCGGCTGGACACAGGAGATAGGAAAGCCCCGGCTGGGTTATGGCACTTTGGGGTGGAGAAGGGAGGCTCGAAGCCCCCAGGATGAGGGGAGATGTGAACTTGGAACTGCCTGACTCCAAAGCTCATGCCTTAATTATCTGTACAGTCGCATCTTCCCACACCCCCCTTTCCCAGCCCCTGCATGGAGCTTTGGGACTGTGGGAATTCATGTCTACGAGCTTCTGGCCCCTATATCTGGTAGGAGGAGCATAGCATGGGGCATAAATATGTGGGTTTTGGAGCCAGATTCTCTGGGTTTGAATCCTAGCTCGGCCATTTACTAGTAGTGTGACCTTGGGCAAGTTATTCCGATTCTCTGCACCTTTCTTATCTGCAAAGGCGAGACAATAACCATGCCTTCTTTAAAGAGTTGTTAGGGGAAGTAATTGAGATACGCACAGAGGAATTTTAGGACAATGCACTAAATGTTAGTTGTTATCATTATTTCTGACAACAACACAGGATCATGCCACGAAGAGCCCTGCAGTTCAGTGATGGTTATGGTACCCTTATATCCATCTTTCTGATCCACAGAGAGAGTTCAGGTTCTGAGGCCAAACAGACTGGGTTCCAATCTCAGCTCTGCCCCTTCTGGCTGAATCACTCTGGGCAAATTACTTAACCTCCCTGTGAAAGGGGTAAAAAACCACCTCACCTGAGGTGCAGGCTTGTTGGGCGGGTAAACTAACATGAAAAGTAGCTGACCAAGGCCTGTCCATCTGTTTTGATCATGACACTGTCTAGGAGCTCCCCTGCCCTACTATGCTTTACTACACATATATTCTAAATAGCTCTGGGGGCTCCTAGGACATCAGACTTTTCCCACATTTGGTTAAGTTTGACTGGAGTCAAACTCAGTGAGAACTGTTCCCTCTGTTTTGTCTGGAAACCCAGTTGGCCTCATCTTAGCATCTTGCTGGGCAGGTTGGCTGAAGTATGACAAAGGCTATTTTGAGATTGCTGGGAAAACTAAACTGGCTAAGATGGAATAAACTAAGTCAAACACATTTATTATAAGCCAGAGCCTTTTCCTCTAGCTTTGGGCAGTTCTGCATGTTAGCTGCTTCCTCTTCCCCTTCCAGGGACCTCCCCAAAGGCTTTTGTCACTGATTGCCACAATCTGTAATGTTTATTCCTCCTAGGATACCAAGTCCCATTATAGTCCCTCAAGAAGGCTTGATTTCCCTTTGTGTGTTGCCCGGGGACCAAGACATTTTGTTTGGCTGTTGAAAGAGTAGCCCCAGAAAGTTGAAGGACTTGGGAGCATATATATCCCTATATATGTGGGTAGAGATGCATTGAAATTGCCCTAGAAGAATACACCTGAAGGCTAATGCAGCTATCTCTAAATGTGAGATAACATGTTTTGTTTTGTTTTTTTAATCTGTACTTTCTAATCTTTTCTACAATGAAAAATATGGCTTTTGCAATAGGGGAAAAATAATTGTTAAAGATAAAAGTGATATTTTTAGCTAGAAAATCCCTCCAACAGATGTTTATCAAGGCTGTATTGTGGACAGCACTGGGCGTGGCACTGGATGAACAAAAGGGATAAGACCGCTGCACTCAGAGAAACTGTAATAAATCGAGGGAAACCTTCAGTAAACTAATAAATATGTCATGACAAAATGAGATGCATGCTTTGAAAGAAATGGCCTGGGTGCTGTGGTTGAGAGTGATGGAACCTGCTTGAGAAAGCAGTTCCCTAGGCTCAGATTTTTAGGAGGAAAAGGAGGCTGCAATGCACAGAGCGGGCAGAGGACGGTTCCAGACACCGGAAGTGTCTGCAGGATGGTCCTGAGACAAGAGCAAGCTTGACACATGGGAAGGAGTGTTTGGAGAACAGAGGTGAGATTTGGAGGGGAGGGGCCAGTTCATGCAGAGCCCCTAGGCCTTGATAAAGAGTTTTTTGGTCTTTATTCTAAGTGCAAGAGGAAGACTGTTAGGAGGCTCTTGAAAGAAAGGAGGCTGGGATGGTGCCCATGGAGATGGAAAGAGGTGCGTGGATTTAGGGCATTTTGAAGACAAAACATGCCGTTGGACTGGAGGTGGGGAGTGAGAGAGGGCAGTGACACAGATGGCTTCCCATTTCCTGGCTTGGAATTATCCATCAAAGTGAGACAGACTGTGGGAGGAACAGGTTTGGACTTAAACTTCAGATGACTGGGTTTATTAAAAGGGCGCCATTCAGAGGTGGCTCAGACCTCTGATGTGATAAAGTTCAATGCAAACAAGAGAAACAATTCACCCAGTTGCTTTGGCACAAGTTAACAGCTTTAAAAAGGTTTAGTTCCTTATTTATAGAACTGTTAAGGACTTAAAAGAGTCATGTATATGTTTGAGTTGTACTTGATTTCATTTTATGGCTGATAATACGTGCTAGAGGGGCAGTTGGTGGCTTGAGGTTTCACAAAGATAACAGGTATAACCCTTGTGCAATAAAAGTCTTATTTTTATGGCAAGACAAGAAAAATTTAAACAAAAATCTCTGCCCTTTGGCCTCCTCTCTCCCCCACTGTGCATTGTGTATCTGCATTGTACATTGACCAGACCTCCCCCATCGGTAGAAATACCTGCTCAGCCATAAAGAACAACATTCTCCCAGCATCAACAAGACAACTCCTTAAAAGATAGCATTCCTTCTTGATCTTGTAAGGGGTCACATGACCCACCACGATGAGGCTTATATCTGGATTATGTAAACTGTCAATAATACGTCATTTGAGGTACCGTCCTCTGTCTCAAAAAACTTATGTAACTGTGCCTTGACTTCTAAGGGGGTGGAACAGTTCTCAGAGCTTTCTGAGATGCTCTTCCCAGGTTATAATCCTCAAACTTGGCTTGAATAAAATTTTCCTTTTTTTTCTTAGATTGAATGATTAATTTTTTGTCAACACCCTCATGAAAATCAAAGGTCTACTATAGATATACTAGACAACATATTTTGGACAAATTACTGGAATAATTTCCAATAAACTTTATGGAAAATATAAAGTGGCTACTAGTTGGTATCTAGCCTAAGGATAGACAATAGTTGTCCTTTTTTTTTTTTTTTACGGTACGCGGGCCTCTCACTTTTGTGGCCTCTCCCGTTGCAGAGCACAGGCTCCGGACGTGCAGGCTCAGTGGCCATGGTTCACAGGCCCAGCCGCTCTGCGGCATGTGGGATCTTCCCGGACCGGGGCACGAACCCGTGTCCTCCGCATCGGCAGGCGGACTCTCAACCACTGCGCCACCAGGGAAGCCCAAAAGTTGTCCTTTATCTAGCACTTACTATGTGTCGCTCATTCTGTTATACACCGTAAATAAAAATCCTGTTTGAGCCCCACGTTATTTACCATCCAATTTACATGTGAGAAAAAAGGCTCAGAAAGGTTAAGTAACTTCCACAGAGTCACAGAACTAGCATGGGGCAAAGTCTGTATTGGACCCAGGTCTGGGCTGACTAGAAAGCTTGGGCTTCTATGAAGCAGCTGTTGTCTTTGGTTTGCAGAATGGGTTATCTGGGAAGCGTAGGCTGAGATGGGATTGGGAATGAGAAAGGTTTATTGGGGAGTGACACCCATGGAAAGGCAAGACTCCAGTGCAGACCTGTCAAAGTCTCTGGAGCCCAACGTGATCTGTAAGCAAAGACAGAGATGGAGATGGCCAAGCCCTTGTACCACTACTTCAGCTTACCTGTTGGCTGGGGAAGGCACTTAAGTAAAGTGTGATCTCAGCCTGAAAGCTGGGCTGGACCCCAAAGGCTGTCAGTTAACTGTACTCCTTGCATCTGGGCAGGAGTCCATCCTTAAATGGGGATCTGAACACTGCATCTCCTTGTTTGCCACATGCTCTAAAAATTACCAGTGCTTCTTCATCCAAGAAAAGGCAGTGTATCAGTCATCCATTGCTGTGTAACAAATTGCCCCCAAATGTAGTAGCTTAAAACAGCAAATATGCATTATCTCATAGTTTCTGTGGGTCAGGAATCCAGGCCCAGTTTGGCTGGGAGCCTCTGACTGAAGGTCTCTCAAGAGGTTGTAGTCAAGCTCTACTGGGGCCACGGTCTCATCTGAAGGCTCCACTGGAGAGGGAATATGCCTCAAAGCTCACTTGTATGGTGGTTGACAGGACTTCGTCCCTCATCCCAGGGACCTCTCCTCAGGACTACCTCATTACGTGGCAGCTGACTTCCCCCAGGGACAGTGAGAAAGAGGACCCAAGGTGGAAGTCATGGCCCTTTATAATCGAATCTTGGAAGTGACATCTTATCACTCCTGCCACATTCTATCAGGAGGCAGGGACCATTGGCAGCCATTGCAGAGGCTTCCTCCCATAGGCAGGTGCATATTCAAGTAAACAACACTGATGACAATAATAATTTTAGCCACCATGTGTTGACCATTTGCTATGAATCAGGTGTGGGATTTGGCCCTGAATACATCATCTCACCACGACGCCTTCATTCACACAAGATTCATCAGGTATCAGGCCCTGTGAGCTGCTGAGAGCAGAATGATACATGAAGTGCACTTCCTGCTCTTGAGGTGCTCATGTCCAGGGATACAATTTGACAAAGGAGGAAAAGAGAGGTCACACAGTTAGTGGGTAAGTGGCTGAGCCAGGAGGGCAAAACTGGTTAGTGTGACTTCAAGGCCAGTAATTTTTATGAAGACAGCCTACTCCAGAAAACATTGCTAGTCTAAGAACAATTGGGAGGAAGGAACAAGTCACAAGAATATATGCAATGTCCTTCCATTTGTATGAAGTTCAAATACGGGGGCTTGCGGCTTCCCTGGTGGCGCAGTGGTTGAGAATCTGCCTGCTAATGTGCGGGACACGGGTTCGGGCCCTGGTCTGGGAGGATCCCACATGCTGCGGAGCAACTGGGCCCATGAGCCACAACTACTGAGCCTGCGCATCTGGAGCCTGTGCTCCGCAACAAGAGAGGCCGCGATAGTGAGAGGCCCGCGCACTGCGATGAAGAGTAGCCCCCGCTTGCCGCAACTAGAGAAAGCCCTCGCACAGAAATGAAGACCCAACACAGCCAAAAAATAAAAATTAATTAATTTTTTAAAAAACTGGCTTGCTTAGCGGTGCACAAATAGTCATAACCCTAAAGAGAAAAGCATGGAAATGATTTGCACAGGTTAGGATAGTGACCGTCTCTGGAGGAGGAGGGGAATATGATTTGCGATGGGGGCCTCACAAGGCTGAGTGCCCTTTTAGACCTGGTTGGTTGTTATATGGGTGTCCAGTTTATAATGATGCATTAAACTGTACATGTGTTTTTATTTACTCCTCTGTATATATCAGATATCTCACAATAAATAAAATGACAATAAAAAACCAATTGCATTGAGTGGGGTGTTATTTGCCAGGTGCAGGCACCTGTGATGGCAGGTAAAGAGGTCTCTTTTATAGACATGAGGGG